>NC_092152.1:41701872-42019581 GCF_045791955.1 Oncorhynchus clarkii lewisi | reverse complement strand
AATGCAACATGCAACAATTTCAAAGATTTGACTGAGTTACAGTTCATTTAAGGAAATCAGTTAATTGAAATAAATTCATTTGGCCCTCATCTGGGGATTTCACATGACTGGGCAGGGGAGCAGCCATGGGTGGGCCTGGGCGGGCATAGGCCCAACCAGTTGTCAGCCAGGCCCAGCCAATCAGAATGAGATTTTCCCCCACAAAAGGGATTTATTATAGACAGAAATAATGTGCAGCACCCCCTCAGATGATCTCGCAGGTGAAGAAGCTGGATGTGAAGGTCCTGGGCTGGCGTGGTTACACGTGGTCTGCGGTTGTGAGGCCGGTTGGACGTACTGTCAAATTCTCTAAAACAACGTTGTTGGTGGCTTATGGTAGTGAAATGAACATTTCATTCTCTGGTGGTGATTCCTGCAGTCATGCCAATTGCACGCTCCCTTAAAACTTTAGACATCTGTAGCATTGTGTTGTGACAAAACTGCACATTTTAAAGTGGCATTTTATTGGCCGCAGCACAAGGTGCACCTGTGTAAGGACCGTGCTGTTTAATCAGCTTCTTGATATGCCACACCTGTCAAGTGGATGGATTATCTTGGCAATGTGAAATGCTCACTAACAGGAATGTAAACAAATTTGTGCACAAAATGTGAGCGAAATAAGCTTTTTGTGCGTATGGAAAATTTCTGGCCTCTTAGCTCATGAAACATTGGACCAACACTTTACATGTTGCATTTATATTTTTGTTCAGTATATACTTGGTCATCTGGTTTCTAAAGTGATTGATGTGGTGTTCATAGCGGCATTGGCTTGTTCAGTGGGTTTGGGAGGCTGACGGGAATTTGATGAGAGGGGAAGACTAGAGGGAAGAAGAGAGAGTATGAGAAGGATTAGGAGTGAAATGAGGTAGAGATGTGTACAGACTTTGGCCAGCACTGTCGATTTGTGAGGAGAGTAAGAGGGAAGGAGGGAGTGAGAGGAGGAGAAGGGTGGTGGGCTCTGAAGGACAAAGTTGTGAGTGTCTGTGTTTTTTCTGTGGGGAAAGTGTCAGCCACTTGCCTCCCTGTTGAAGAGGATGACTGAGGAAAAGCAGCTCAAGTCTGCGATGCCAGTGTGAGAGACAGAGAGAGAGAGGCAGAGGCCAGGCACTGTGCTGCTGTGTCCCGCTGGCCCCTGAGAGAGAGGGAGAAAGCAATAGAAAGAGATGGGGAGAGGAAGTGAAAGAGAGGGAACAGAGAAGTGGGGGAGACAGAAAGAGTAAAAGAGAGAAAGTCGGGGAGATGGAGAGAGTAAGAAAGATGCATCAGTCTCGGTGTCAGATTACAGCCACCTTTTTGAATCCACTGCCATCTTGGATCTAGAGTGTGGAACCAGACAATCCTTTTATTCAGAAGAAGGCTCACATCTCTCTCCTACCTCAGTTTGTTGCATTTAATTGAGTGTGTGGAATAGTTCAAGCACTATAACAAGCCATTACACAGTGTATAAAACACTGCTCTTTCCATGACATATTGACCATGTGATTCCAGATTAAACCTATGATCTCTTATTGATGTCACTTGTTAAATCCATTTCAATTAGTGTAGTTGATTAAAGACGGATTCTTAAGCCTTGAGACAATTGTGACATGGATTGTGTTTGTGTGCCATGGGCAAGACAAAATATTGAAGTGCCTTTGAACGTGGTATGGTAGCCACTGCTGGGTTTTTTGTGCTCAACAGTTTCCCGTTTGAATCAAGAATGGTACACCACTGTGGAACGCCAGCATCCCTGTGGAGCGCTTTCGACACCTTGTAGAGTCCATGCCCCGACAAATTGAGGCTGTTCTGAGGGCAAAAGGTGGTGCAACTCAATATTAGGAAGGTGTTCGTAATGTTTTGTACACTCAGCGTATATTTACCTTGAAGAGCTGTGATGTCTGGGTGTCTGAGTGGGAAAATAAACACTTTTCCAATGTTCACATGCACACTAATACATGTGTGAAATAAGACAAATATAAGCACAAATTATTATTACACATATACACACCAGTGGAGTCTCCTCAGAGGAGGATGGGGAGGACCAAAATAGTGAATATATTCACGTCACCAAATCATTTATTAAAACACACTGTTTTTGCAATGAAGGTCTACAGTACCCTCAACAGCACTCTGTTGGGTAGCACCATGGTGTAGCAGGAGGACAGCTAGTTTCCATCCTCCACTTGGTACAAAACCATTGGTCTCCCTCCTTTCCATAGACTTACACATTGACAACTTCTGGAGGACATCCTCCAACCTATCAGAGCTCCTGCAGCCTGAACTGACATGTTGTCTACCCAATCAAAGGATCAGAATGAGTATAGTACTCAAAGCATAAGCTAAAGCTAGCTAGCACTGCTGTGCATAAAATATGGTGAGTAGTTGACTCAGAAAGACAATAGTTGAACAGAGAGAGAGCAAGAGAGAGAGCGAACTAGCTATATTCACTTCCTTAGCTAGCGAATGCAGCTAGCTTTTTATGGCTATCCAACACTGGAACTTTTCCAAGTCAAGTTTAGCTTTCAGTTTTAGTAATTTGCCACTGTCCCTGCAGGTATAACTAACTGGTCATCTGCTTGCATGCTCACTGTACGCTGTACTGCGGGTTTACTAATGCATTAGTTCTAGTAGCGATGTTGACTATGACATTAGCTAATTTGGTGACAACGATGTAGGCTGTGTGTAGCGGTTAGCGGGTAAGATATAAAGGTTTTGCTTGGAAAGTGTTTTTTTTTGCCTGGTCACAGACAGCTGATGTGTTGTGCACTGAATTCCACAAGTGAAGGTAAAAGGAGGAGAGTACGTCGATGCGAGAAGGAATTAACGGGCAAAGCGATCATGCTGTTTGTATGTGGCTGCTATGAAAGGGAACTGTGTTTGCGTGTGATCGGGTGTATTCATTATGCCGATTATGTTGAATAACTTTTCTTAAACGGAAGCAAATGGAATGAACATACCTGAATTGGTCCAATAGAAACTCTCTTTTGCAACTGTTGGACTAATGATTACACCCTAGATCAGCTAGCTGCAGGCAAGAGTGTGCAAGGCATTGTTGAATGTGTCACTATCTTGATTACTCATCCTTCTCTCAACCTCTGTATGGGAAACTTTCATTCATAGCCTAGATTGTATTTTTTATTTATTTTACCTTTATTTAACTAGGCAAGTCAGTTAAGAACAAATTCTTATTTTCAATGACGGCCTAGGAACAGTGGGTTAACTGCCTGTTCAGTGGGTTAACTGCCTGTTCAGGGGCAGAACGACAGATTTGTACTTTGTCAGCTCGGGGATTTGAACTTGCAACTTTCCGGTTACTAGTCCAACGCTCTAACCACTAGGCTACCCTGTAGCAGCCTTATAATGGGTTTAGGAAAAAGAAGTGTCATGTAGTAACTTAACTTAACTATCGATGTTACATTAAGCTGAGTGAATGGAATATGAGTGACAGTCATCCAATATTCTGTCATAGAAATAAGGCCATGCTAATATTTGAATTTTATTTTTTATCTTAAACGCACCGACCGCCACTGACACACCATTTCTGAGGAAGGGTAGGGTAGCTACAGGAAGTGACTCTTAGTGACGCTAATTAACTTGTTACTCCTCCAGTGCGGTTGTCGATAGCAACAGAGCAGAGGTGACGCCACTCGCTGCTAATTGACACACAAATTGATGAACAGAGATGCTGCTGTGTTTTTCTCAGCTAATGAGGGGAACTGAGGCAACTGATTGAGGTCAGAGATGTATATTTATAAATATGTCTAAATATACGGCTCTGGTTGAAGTGTTTTTTTTTCTTCTCATCCTGTTGTTAGTAGTTGTCGGTGCTGTTTTTGCCTCTAGATCATTCTATAGGTTAACTAGTTGATCCTGTCGTGCTGTTAACTTTCTACTGACATCACGTCTACGGAGCACTATTGTCTACTACAGAAACTGAGTTGATGTGCAGCATGTCTGTATTGTACCAAAAGTTGCACATTCAGTGCCTTTTCGGTGAAGTCATCTCGTGTACATTGTTTAAAAGTTGACAGTAGTCTCGATAATAGCGTTTACTGTAGCCTTGGTAATAGCTTTTAATATGATGTTACTCCTAAAAAGTTGATAGTTGAGACCAGAACGGGTCGACAAACATTATTCCAGATATTTTTCCATATTGGAATATAATGTAGAAACACTCTACGTTCTTCTTAGTGAAGCATCATCCATCTCTTCTGCTTATCTTCCACTTTCCATGGGTTTGGAGTTGAATATTATGTCTATTAATGTATTTTTAATAATGTTTCGCCTTTCTATGCTTTTTAGTAATAGACTTGACCTTTACCATTCCAATATACAGGAGCCTATACTTTTTTTAGAGGTCTTGCTCACCCTCCAAAGTGCCGCATGCATTCATTCAATTCATTTCCTTGGAAAAGCTCTCAGCCGCTCAGCCGTTACCACGTTGACAACCTACATCGTCATTCATTAGCTTAAATGTTTAAAAAGTCAGCTTGCTAACTGTCATTTCTCCTACTTCAAACGCAATGAGGGAACTTTAAAATGGCGTGGATATTTTTTAGCATGGGATATTTTTTTCATTATGATTTTTATATGCCTCCCTCATTGTCTGTCTGGCATGTTTTGTTCTGACAACATGAAAAAAATGATGTTATTGTTAGAAGTTAAGCTCCCCTGGAAAATACTAGGAAAGAGCATTATTATGCTGGCCATGCAGGATCCATATTGGAATTCCATTACCTGGTTGTGTGTGAATTTGTGTTGTGTGTTTGTGTAATCTCACGTGGAAAGATTCTGCGTGTAAACCGAAATAAATCTATCAGGACTGAATTAGTGATGGGGGAAAAGTCTATTGTTAAATATCTCAATATTATTTTGGCTGATATTATATTAATTATTGACTCTTTGTTTTTTGTTTTTTCTTCTTCTAGGTAGCGTTAGTTAGCGCTAGTCAGTTGTACCTGACCAAAACGCCGGTATTTTTAATCCTGTAGTTTATTCTCCATTTATTTTAAAATAGTGAGCCCAACATGTTTTCAGCACTTTTATTTCCATAACTGAGAAACTCATTTTCTCATCTCTCTGCACCAGATAAACAGCGATTGTACAAAACATTAGGAACACTTTTATTAATATTGAGTTGCACCACCTTTTGCCTTCATAACAGCCTCAATTCATCTGGGCATGGACTCTACAAGGTGTCAAGCATTCCACAGGGATGCTGGCCCATATTGACTCCAATGTTCCCAGTTGTGTTAAAACCTGTTGTGACTCGGGGGCAGTATTTTCATTTTTGGAAGAAAAAAACATTCCCGTAGTAAACGGGATATTTTGTCAGGACAAGATGCTAGAATATGCATATAATTGACAGCTTAGGATAGAAAACACTCTAACGTTTCCAAAACTGTAAAAATATTTTCTGTGAGTATAGCATAACTGATGTTGCAGGCGAAAGCCTGAGAAAAATCCAATCCGGAAGTGCCCCATGTTTTGAAAGCACTGCTTTCCAATGAGTCCGTATTGAGCAGTGGATGGGCTATCAACCAGATTACGCTTTCTCTGTATTCCCGAAGGTGTCTACAGCATTGTGACGTAGTTTTACGCATTTATGTTGAAGAATAGCCGCAGGCATTGTGCAAGTGGTCACCTGATGCCCCCAGAGAGATTCTCCCGTAAAATACAGAGATAGCCATTACTCCAATCGGTCCTACTGAAAAACTAATTGTCCTGATGGATATATTATCGAATAGCTATTTGAAAAACACCTTGAGGATTGATTATAAACAACGTTTGCCATGTTTCTATCGATATTATGGAGCTAATTTTGAATATTTTTCGCCGTTTTTGTGACTGCAATTTCCGGGCGATTTCTCAGCCAAACGTGAAGAACAAACGGAGCTATTTCGCCTCCAAAAATAATATTTAGGGAAAAATGAACATTTGCTATCTAACTGGGAGTCTCGTGAGTGAAAACATCCGAAGCTCATCAAAGGTAAACGATTTAATTTGATTGCTTTTCTGATTTCCGTGACCAAGTTACCTGCTGCTAGCTGGACAAAATGCTATGCTAGGCTATCGATAAACTTACACATGCTTGTCTAGCTTTGGCTGTAAAGCATATTTTGAAAATCTGAGATGACAGGGTGATTAACAAAAGGCTAAGCTGTGTCTCAATATATTTCATTTGTGATTTTCATGAATAGGAATATTTTCTAGGGATATTTATGTCCGTTGCGTTATGCTAATTAGTGTCAGGCGATGATTACGCTCCCGAATGCGGGATGGGGAGTCAGTAGAGGTTGGATGGATGTCTTTTGGGTGGTGGACCATTCTTGAAACACACAGGAAACTGTTGAGTGAAAAACCAGCAGCGCTGCAGTTCTTGACACTCAAACCAGTGCATCCACTGCCATACCCAGTTAAGAGGTACTTCAATCTTGACTTGTCCATTCAATGGCACACACACACAGTGGCATACATGTACAATCCATGTCTCAAAACATAAAAATCCTTCTTTAACCTGTCTCCTCCCCTTCATCTACACTGATTTGAAGTGGATCTAACAAGTGACATCAATAAGGGATCATAGCTTTCACCTGGATTCACCTGGTCAGTATACATGGAAAGAGCAAGTGTTCATAATGGAACCAACACTTTACATGTTGAGTTTATATTTTTGTTCAGTGTGTATGTATGTACACTGAACAATAATATAAACACAACATGTAAAGTGTTGGTTTCATGAGCTGAAATAAAAAATCCCAGAAATGTTCCATAAACACAAAAAGCATATTTCTCTAAAATGTTGGGCGCAAATCTGTTTACATCCTGTGAGTGAGCATTTCTCCTTTGCCAAGATAATCCATCCCCCTGACAGGTGTGGCATATCAAAAAGCTGATTATACCTCTTCTGGATAGGACCCTTCATCTCAATTTCAGCCAAAAAATGACATACCCAAATCGAACTACCTGTAGCTCCGGACCTGAAGCAAGAATATGCATCTTATTGATACTATTTGAAAATAAGCACTTTGAAGTTTGTGTAGATGTGGAATATAATGTAGAAGAATATAACACAGTAGATCTGGTAAAAGTTCAATCAAACAAAAAAAGTGTTTTCTACATATATATTTTTTCTTCTTTGAAATGCAAAAGACAGGCCATTGAGATAGGATGCTGGGGATAATGTAGATGTTGTTCACAACAGGGCAACACGAGAAAGTGAGAGCTACATAATATTTAGTATGAAGTGTCCCTCACGAGTTTCCCCAAATATACCCAAGTGGCCGAATTGGTACATTTTCAAGTACATAACCATAGAGAACATAAATTCTATGGTTATCAAAAAGTAAGTTTACACACCCAGGAAAATAATAATAAATAATGAATCATTAGCTTCCCTACATAAAAGGTACTAAAATGAGATGTAACGAGAACACTGATCCAATGCCTCCCAACACACAAGTGAACTATTTAAGATAAGGGTAAGTTAGCAGCCAACACTGATCTAATGTCATAAGTACACACACCACAAACCACACACAAAGTGAATACTTTTTGAAATGTACAATTAGAGTTTTTACAATACCCACAGTCCTCTACACAAGATTGTGCTGCTTATGCCAAGTCCCATAGCAGTCTCTTTTTGCTGTGAAGCAGAGAGTAACAGCACAAGTAGTGTAGGTGATGGGATATTTCTTGTGGCAAAGAATACAACGACTCCTCCCCGCTGTACTCTTTTGGCCCTGAGGCACGTTCAGGTCTGCAGTTACGTAATTTGGCAGGTGAACACCACTGGTGGCAGGAGTAGAGGGGACAGAAGGCGCTGCCTTCTATATATATATATATATATATATATATATATATATATATATATATATATATATATATATATATATATATATATTGTGTGTGTGTGTGTGTGTGTGTGTGTGTGTGTATATAACAATGTAGAATATATGTGTATGTATATTCTACAGTGTAGAATGTATGTGTATTATATATATATTATACACACATACATATACACACACACACATACTCATTGTAGAATATATATATTCTACAATGTGGTGTGTGTATGTGTATAATATATATATTTATTTATATAGATATAATATATATATGTATATTTATTAATATTTATTTATTTATATATAAAGATATATATATATATATTATACACACACACACACACACACACACAGTTGAAGTCGGAAGTTTACATACACTTAGGTTGGAGTCATTAAAACTTGTTTTTCAACCAATCCACAAATGTCTTGTAACCTTTCTGTCGAAGGTGTTCTGCTAGCGACCCGCCTCGACAACATTGTGTGAAATTGCAGAGCGCCAAATTCAAAATATAGAAATAGTCATCTACATCTCAAGACATCAGTCAGGAAGTTAAAGCTTGGTCGCAAATGGGTCTTCCGAATGGACAATGACCCCAAGCATACTTCAAAAGTTGTGGCACACTGGCTTAAGGACAACAAAGTCAAGGTATTGGAGTGGCCATCACAATGCTCCGGCCGTCAATCCTATAGAAAATGTGTGGGCAGAACTGAAAAATCGTGTGGGAGCAAGGAGGCCGACAAACCTTACTCAGTTACACCAGCTCTGTCAGGAGGAATGGGCCAAAATTCACCCAACTTATTGTGGGAAGCTTGTGGAAGGCTACCCAAAACGTTTGACCCAAGTTAAACAATTTAAAGGCAATGCTACCAAATACTAATTGAGTGTATGTAAACGTCTGACCCACTGGGAAAGTGATGAAAGAAATTAAAGCTGAAATCATTCTCTCTACTATTATTCTGTCATTTCACATTCTTAAAATAAAGTGGTGATCCTAACTGACCTAAGACGGGGGATTTTTACTCTGATTAAATGTCAGGAATTGTGAATAACTGAGTTTAAATTTATTTGGCTAAGGTGTATGTAAACTTCCGACTTCAACTGTATGTATATATTGTAAAGCAGCGCCAAAATGCAGGTGTTTCAGCCTAGCTACTTTCTGGGTTAGTGGGGCAAGTCAGCAGAAAATACGGAGTGTTTTGCTCAGTGTTCTGTAACTCATGGGGAATACACTACCATTCAAAAGTTTGGGGTCACTTGGAAATGTCCTTGTTTTTGAAAGAACATTTTAAAAAATTGTCCATTTAAAATAACTTAAATGACTATGATTTTTAATGGAGTCTCTACATAGGCATGGAGAGGCCCATTATCAGCTACATTATCAGCATTGCGTTACAATGGCACGTTGTGTTAGCTAATCCAAGTTTATAATTTTAAAAGGCTAATTGATCATTGGGAAACCATTTTA
Organism: Oncorhynchus clarkii lewisi; assembly: GCF_045791955.1. NCBI lineage: Eukaryota > Metazoa > Chordata > Actinopteri > Salmoniformes > Salmonidae > Oncorhynchus > Oncorhynchus clarkii. The sequence goes on along the minus strand of NC_092152.1, from coordinate 42,010,247 downwards.
CAATTATGATAGCACAGCTGAAAACTGTGGTTCTGGTTAAACGTTAGCCAGTTTGCTTGACTGCTGCTGGGTTGATCCGAGCGTTCTGACCTTACTCCTCCGCCAGAGCATCTAATGTGGGCTCCGAAACGCTCTGAATTTACAAATGGACAATCTGACAACGAGTTTACGAAAGCCCAGAGTGCACTCTGAGAACATAGTATAAACCAGCTTTTAGTCTTTGTTTTTTTAGTACATGGCCTCACGTGAATATGAATCGAGCCGGTAGGTCACATATTATAAGTGCAACAATGCAGGCTACATGTGAAGGTTCATAAAGGAAACGACCTGGGATACACCATTCTCAAACGTGCACATGAGCGGTTTCCTGTGACAGTGATGAAAAATATCTGTTAGAAACTAAGAAAGAGAGGGAGATCTAAAGATGCATCATCTAGCATGGGTTACTTGCATGACTAGAATTATGCCTTTGGCTGCTGGGCAATAAAATTATGTTGATTTGAAATCCAATAGAATATGAGAAGAATGTTGGTTTCAATGGCATATAAAGTGTTTAGAAAATAATTTCAAAGTTACTTTGAAACGAGGTAAGACATGCTTCATAAAATTACAGAAGTCCATGTTTTAAACAATTAAGTTTATGGTTAAATAGTGTCAGAATGTTGACCGCCGCAGCTCAGATTCAATGTGGGTGTTATGCTGTGCGCACTCTCGGGTGACCATTTGATCTGAACTAACCTTGCCTCTAGTATGTCGACAGAATCAAGCCTTTAGACATGGTTAATTATCCTTCATTATATTTATCAAACATGACTGGTGTTTAGCCCATATTTATGTAATTAAAGTTTGGCTCCATTTTCTGGTGCCTCATGTCAGCATTGGTTTGGACGTGAGGCTTTTTGACTTGTCTCAGACGAAAACCAGCGTTAATGTCGAGCCCTGGCTGAAATTTTCCATTAAGTTGTTTTGTATCGTGGTGTCAAATGTTTGAAGTTGAAAGATCAAACGAAGTGAAATGTTGAAAAGTATTAGAGGGAGAGGCTATCGAAATAGTACAATTCTGAGAATATGTTAAACTGTGGAGAGGTCAGGGGTTATGTCCTGATTGTGTCTTTGATCATGGTGCTGTGGGCAGAGGAGAGGAGTCTTTAGATCAGATGCCCTGCTATTCATGTCATAACACACACACACACACACACACAACAAACACATACTTACACACAAACTCATTCATATCGTTTATCCACTATCCTATGTTAACTAGGGCTGGGAATTGCCAGGGACCTCAAAATATGATATTATCATGATACTTATGTGCTGATTCGATGTGTATTGTGATTCTCACAATTTTATGTGTTGCGATTCGATATACCAATTTTATTGCAATTTGATGGTCGAGAATGTATTCATACCCTTTATTCCACATTTTTGTTCCAGCCTGAATTCAGAATGAATGAAATGTATGTTTTTTTCCCTCACCCATCTACACTCAAATGTTTTGAAAATGAAATACAGATATCTCATTTACTTAAGTATTCACACCCCTGAGTCAATACATGTTAGAATCGCTTTTGAAAGCAATAACAGTGGTGATTATTTCTGGGTAAGAATGGTACTCTGTAATGTGTTGTACTGGATTAGCCTGAAACCTAACACTTTGTATTCAGGATAAAAAGTTAATTTCTTTGCCAACATTTTTGCTGTCTTACTTTAGTGCCTAGTTGCAAACAGGATGCATGTTTTGGAATATTTTCATTCTGTACATGCTTCCTTTTCACTCTGTCAGTTAGGTAGTATTGTTTAGGAAATACAATGTTTAGACATCAACAGATTTCTCCTATCACAGTCATTCAGTTTTGTAACTGTTTTAAAGTCACCATTGGCCTCATGGTGAAATCCCTGAGCAGTTTCCTTCCTCTCCGGCAACTGAATTAGAAAGGATGCCTGTATTTCTAGTGACTAGGTGTGTTAATACACCATACAAGGTGTAATTAATAACTTCACCATGCTCAAAAGGATATTTAATGTCTGGTATTTTTTTTTTTTTTACCATCTACCAATAGGTGCCCTTCTTTGAGAGGCATTGGAAAACCTCCCTGTTCTTTGTGGTTGAATCTGTTTTTTGAAATTCACTGCTCGACTGAGGGGACCTTACAGATCATTGTATGTGTGGGATACAGAGATGAGGTAGTCATTCAAAAATCATGGCAAACACTATTATTGCACGCAAAGTAAGTCCATGCAACTTATTATGTGACTTTAGCAAATGTTTACTCCTGCACTTATTTAGGTTAACCATAACAAAGGGGTTGAATACTTCACCTTACCGTGAGATGCTTACTTACAAGTCCTTAACCAACAATGCAGTTCAAGAAAGGGTTGAGAAAATAAGTACATTCAAGTAAAAGTAGTAAAATAAAAAGAAAAAGTAACACAGCTATATACGTGACTCACCACCTGGATTCGGTCTTATGTAGCAAAATTTGAAATTGTGTTTTTTACATTGGATAAAAGTAGAGACTCAGAGCTACCAAATGCTATATCATACACTGCATTTGAGGAAAGTAATGCTGCTTTGAAAGTTGGTCAACTTGTAAACTCACTTTTGAGAAAATGGCCTTTGAATGTTTTGGTATCTCGTGAAGAGCTCTTCTTTGTCTACACCCACTTCGAATTGTTCACACCCTCTAAAGCTTTAGTCCCACTGATCTTGTTTTGCTCTCGGAGTGCACACTTGACACTCTGGCCAATTATTTGTTTACCTATGGATAACGTGAAAACAGCCTAACCAGCTCTGCTGTCAACAATTTCATTACGCTTTTTTTCACTGACACCGGCCATATTCAACGGGTGTTGTACACACGTCATGTAACGTTAGCTAACGAGCCAGCCAGTTAATGTTAGCCAGTTAAACAACAATGAACAGTGCTAACAATGCCACAGTGCTGGTACCTAATCAACCAGGTTCAATGTTAGCTAGCTAACATTAGGCTCTATCTAGAAAAGCAAATGGTTCTGTGATATGAATAATGTCAGCTAGGGAGCCAGCCAGCTAACATTAGCTAGCTAACAGTACACTTTAGCTTAAGACACATTGCTAGCTAGCTAGGTAAACAATGAACATAGCTAGGTAAACAAAGCGTAAGTTCACACATGTCACTTAACGTTAGCTAACGAGCCAGCCAGCTAACAACCAACTAACAATACACTTTAGCTTAAGACAGGTAAACAATGAACCTAGCTAGGTAAACAAAGTTTAAGATCACACACGTCACTTAACGTTAGCTAACGAGCCAGCCAGCTAACGTTAGCTAATTAAACAACAATGAACACAGTGTCAAATCATGTTACTACCCTGCATGAATACGTTTCTGGGATACGAATAATGTCAGCTAGGGAGCCAGCCAGCTAACGTTAGCTAGCAGTACTCTTTAGCTTAAAATGAAACCACTTTGTCAAAATTAGAAATGTGTAATATCTGAAAATGTAGCTAACTATCTTAACTGCATACATCATGGATGTGTCTTCCTGTCAGGAATGCCATACCATGGTTGGCCTTAGTTTGAAGATGTAATTCAGAGACCGGTGTTTTCTCCATCTCTTTAGCTATTATACTCTAATTCCACTGATTTCAAAACTTGATTTTCCAGAAAGTGGAAAGCAACACTTATGCAGTTCCACTACACAATACATTTAAAAAAAGCTGCGTTCAACCAGATTACCAACACAGACTGACGAGCTCAAATAGACAGACACCTTCAATATGGCAGACCAATCCAAACTCCTCTCTCGGCATGTCCAGCCCACTCATTATCACAGCCAATCATGGCTAATGAGAAGGTTGAGTTATTTTTCTGTGGTTTAACCAACAAGGCTCGTAATATAACAATTGCATTTGTATTTACATACGGCATACAAGTTTGTTATAAAGGCACAGGAATGTCCGACAAGGCATTTCTGCCCAAAAACACATTTTGATTTACGTTCAAATGGTTCTCATGTGAAGTCGTGACTTGCGACATACGCTTAGTATCCTGAATCGGGTCACATATACAGGGTGTACCGGTACCGAGTCAATGTGAGGGGGTACAGGTTAGTCGAGTTATTGTGTAGGGGTAAAGTGACTATGCATAGATAATAAACAGCAAGTAGCAGCAGTGTAAAAAACAAAAGGGGGGGGGGGGGGTGTCAATGTAAATTGTCCATTAGATTAATTTTTCAGCATTCTTATAGAGTAGAAGCTATTAAGAGTAGAAGCTGTTAAGGAGCATTTTTGTCTTAAACTTGGAGATCCAGTACTACTTGCCCATGCGGTAGTAGAGAGAACAGTCTATGAATTGGGTGACTGGAGTCTTCGACAATTTTTTGGGCCTTCCTCTGATACCGCCTAGGATATAGTTCCTGGATGGTAGGAAGCTTGGCCCCAGTGATGTACTGGGCCGTACGCACTACCCTCTGTAGCGCCTTACGTTCAGATGCCAAGCAGTTGCCATAAGCAGTTGCCGGTTTGCCATACAACCGGTCTGGATGCTCTCAATGGTGTAGCTGTAGAACTTCTTGAGGATCTGGGAACCCATGCCAAATCTTTTCAGTCTCCTGAGGGGGAAAATGTGTTGTCGTGCCTAGAAATTGTAAAAAACAATTAAGTTACGAGTTGAACTTTAATTAACAGATGAGATATGTTGGCACGACTGCCTTTTTGCATCTCCATCCCAAAGACCTTGCTTGGAAGTGTACTTTGCCAGACTGCCAAGAACCTTGCCCTCATCCAGGCCAAGGTGGCGAGACACGGTAGTGATAACACCATAGGCCTTGTTGATCTCTGCACCAGACAGGATGCTCTTGCAAGCATACTTGGGGTCCAACATGTACGCTGTGGCGTGTATGGGCTTCAGGCAGAAGTCTTTGGGCTTTTTTAAATTTATTTTAGAACTGCAGTTTCCTCTCTTTACTACTGGAATGTTTTTTTTCCAAAAATGAAAATACTGCCCCCTAGTCACAACAGGCTAACTAGCTGGTTTTAGACCTTGGGGTAGGTGTTCTCTTCCAGGCTGTTCATTTTAGGGTTGAAGTACAGTTTCAGGCACAGGACCTGGAAATAGAGGTTTTCACAGGTCCAAAAAGTCGAACCCTTTCCCGAAATGATCCTGGGGCTTTCCCACCCAGACCCGATATGCATAAAATGTTTGTTTTTTAAATATACATAACTTTTCCAAACGGACCAGAGGTCAACAAGACCCTTTCTGTATAGACCTTGTCAGGGCCACACCCGGTCCGATCTGAGTGAGGAAATTAGCAGAAAAGTACTTTTTTAGCTACCTTATTAAACTGAGCTGATAAAGCACGAGAGGGAGGAGCCATTCTAGTAGGACAACGAGTGATCAACCAACCAAACCGCATCGCGTTATAGTAGACTAATAGCTGTCTCTTTCTCTCTCTGTCTGTAGGTGGTAGAAGTAGCTCTGAAGGTTAGCCCCGTGTTAGGAGCCCACATGTTCCAGCCCCTGCTGCCTTCTGTCTTCAGAGGGATCGTGGATGGAGAGGTGAGCTACCTGTTAATGCTTTGTACCTGTTCTGGAGCTGGGCTTTGGTTAGCTAAGTTCCAGTAGCTTTCCATAAATTCACGGGTTTTCCAGAAATCCTGGTTGGCGATTTGGGGAAAGTTACCAGCATTTTTGCAACCTTAGTCTGTCTCTCTCTCTTTCTCTTTTTCTCTATCTTATGAGAGCTCTGCTTTAACTGCTATGGCTCCCTGTCAGAACCTTCCATAGGAACCTTTAGTCTCTCACTCACTCACTATGGGTTCCCCTTATGTCGTTCCCTGTCGAATACTAAAGGACTAAATTGAATAACAGTATAAGCCATTTAGCCTTTATAGGTCACTGTAAACTGAGTGTATAAAACATTATACTCTTTCCATGACAGACTGATCAGGTGATTTCAGGTTGAAGGCTACTTCAATCAGTGTAGAGGAAGGGGTGGAAATAGGCTAAAGGATTTTGAACCCTTGAGACATGGATTGTGTATGTGTCATTCAGAGGCTGAATGGGCAAGGCAAAATATTTAATTGCCTTTGAACGGGGTATGGTAGTAGGTTCCAGGTGCCTCCGGTTTATGTGAAGAACAGCAACTCTACTGGGTTTTTCACGCTCAACTTTTTCCTATGTGTAATGTGTATTAAGAATGGTCCGACACCCAAAGGACATCCAGTCAACTTGACACAACTCTGGAAGCATTGGAGTCAACATGGGCCAGAATCCCTGTGTGCTTTCGACACCTTGTAGAGTCCATGCCCTGACGAGTTCAGGCTGTTCTGAGGGCAAAAGGAGGGTGCAGCTCAATATTAGGAAGGTGTTCTTGATGTTTTGTACACTGTGTATGTTTTTGGTTTAAAGGAACATAATTGACCAACGTCAGTTCAATTATTACAATTCCATTTCGTTCCGTTTTTTTCTTTGAACTCAATGCACAGTTTCTCTCGCAATCGAGAGGGATAGAGATCAGAGGTTTCTCTACCTGAAAATACATGATATAAGCAATTGATAGTTGATATTCAGTAGTCATAAAAGTATGCCTTAATAATTTTGAAGATCTACTCAAATAGTGATTTTGTCAGACAGCATAGGCAGCAGCTCTATGGAGATGGCTTGGAATTAAATTAAATCAAATCAAACAGAAGTAATTTACACAACTGACATTATTTTAGTGAAGTAATGTGAATAAATTATAGTTAATAATTGATGAGCGGTAATAGACAGTCACCATTATGGGGCTTTTATTAATTGTTTTCTGTTTTACAGCATTCAACTGACAAAATGCATAATCAATTTAATGTTTTTTTTTAAATATATTGAAACTGAAATCCTTGATTATTTTTTAATAATCGAAAACGAACCAACCTCAAAAAGCGCTAATTGCTCAGCACTACTGTATGTCAAACTCATACAATTACCTTGACTGGTTTGTTCTGAAAGCGCTCAAGGTTTTATGCTTTCATCAGTTACCTTGGCATATACTGTACTTACTCATTGACAGTAATACGTACATGCTCCTCCCCACATCGTGTTTTCAGCATTAACCCTGTTCTTTCTTGTGTGTGTGTTTGTAGCGGTACCCGGTGGTGATGTCCACCTACCTGGGCATCATGGGAAGAGTCCTGCTGCAGAACGCTAGTTTCTTCTCCTCTCTCCTCACACAGATGGCCAGCGAGTACAACCAGGAGGTGAGACACCTTGCCAACTAGTAGAGTGGTGGAATGGTAGGCATATTGGATGTACCATATGGCCCGTAACTCTAACCAGGAGGTTACATCATTTAACCCCCCTCTCCCATAATTTAGCTTTGTTACCGCCGTAGTACTTAAAGCAACAAACATTTTCCCAAGATGCCTTTTTGTTTAGATTTTTATTTATATTCACCCTCTATTGTCTGTACAACTTTTCTTTAGCGACAGAGAATAAATGAGAAAGAAATTCTGCTCCCCTTCAACAGCAGCCAAAATGATTAAATCACGTTCAGTCCACCAAAGTATTCAGACCTCTTGACTTTTTCCACATTTTGTTACATTATAGCCTTTTTCTAAAATTGATTAAATTAATAAAAATCCTCAGCAATCTACACACAATACCCCATAATGACAAAGCGTAAACAGGTTTTCATACATTTTTGAAAATGATCATCCTTGATCATTGATCATCCTTGAGATCTTTCTACAACTTGGAGTCCACCTGTGGTAAATTGCATTGATTGGACATGATTTGGAAAGACACACACCTGTCTATATAAGGTCCCACAGTTGGCAGTGCATGTCAGAGAAAAAACCAAGCCATGAGCTCGAAGGAATTGTCTGTAAAGCTCTGACAGGATTGTATCGAGGGGAAGGGTACCAAAAAATGTCTGCAGCATTGAAGGTCCCCAAGAACACAGTGGCCTCCATCATTCTTAAATGGAAGACGTTGAGAACCACCAAGACTCTTCCTAGAACTGGCCACCCGGCCAAACTGAGCAATCGGGGGAGAAGGGCCTTGGTCAGGGAGGTGACCAAGAAAGTCGATGGTCACTCTGTGGCGATGGGAGAACCTTACAGAAGGACAACCATCTCTGCAGCACTCCACCAATCAGGCCTTTATGGTAGAGTGGTCAGACGGAAGCCACTCCTCAGTAAGACGGGCCATGGTCAGGGAGGTGACCAAGAACCCAATGGTCACTCTGACAGAGCTTCAGAGTTCCTCTGTGGAACTCTTGTGGGTAGATTGATGAGGGGGAAAAAAACATTGTATTCATTATAGAATAAGGCTGTTAAGTAACAACATTTGGAAAAAGTATTAGGGTCTGAATACTTTCCAAATGCACTGTATATGCCTGTTTGTCTGCTATGCTAATAGTTTTGAGATGTCTGTGGGTTAACTATCTCTGCTAATGCTAAAGTCACCACACCGTACAGATCAGGCCCTGCTGGGTACATAGGCCATCCAGTTGGGATCCAGGCAGCAGCGGCCGAGATTAAGCATGGGTGCCAGTCTTTTGACTTGCGCCAACTCCTTGATTGTTTTAGATTCTTGTTTGGCTAGGAAACAGCATATGAGACGGCTGAGGCAGAAGGTGAAACGGCTTGCAGCCCAGGTTACTAGCATAAACCTGTGTAAACATCCACATGCCTCTTAGTCACTACGACCTGCTGGCCTACTCTGATCAGGGGATCAGTTTGCCAAACCCTGCTACTTGTTCACAAAAATAAGCACAAGGGAGTTCCAGGAGGCCCTCTGAGAAGCAATTTGAGTCAGATTGTATTTTTATATGGAGCCTATACATGCATCTCTGTTGATTTTTATACCAAAAATTAAGAAAGTGGGATTGAGGGCAGTCTTTCCGTTGTTGACACTGAGGCTTGTCCACAAGTCTTGACTTGTAAAAGGCCTTGCAGTTGAAATGTCGACCTTCACAATTCTCCTTGCAATCCCCTTATCTATGTTTTCCAACAGTATATGCCCCCAGGGTCTTCGTGCAACTTTATTTCACTAGTTCGTGGATTACAGTCAGACTTTCTGGGCTTGTTTGAGTAGAAAATGAAAGGATTGGGAGGAAATGGTTTGGGCGATTGATTCCCGACCAGGGGATAAACGCACAGTTAGGTCTCATTAGGCCTATGAAGCCAAACAGAGTTTAAGAACCTCTGATACAGACTTTGCTATAGGGACTTGGCTGTTTGTCTTTCCTCTGGGTACCCCTTTCCCTGATGGAAATGGAGGATAGAGTTCGGTGGGAAACTCAAACCAGACAACCTCGTGGTCCACCAGGGACCAAATTATAGATGCGCTATATACAGTAGATATACAAGTCGGAAGTTTACATACACCTTAGACAAATACATTTAAATTCAGTTTTCCAGACATTTAATCCTAGTAAAAATGCCCTGTCTTAAGTCAGTTAGGATCACCACTTTATTTTAAGAATGTGAAATGTCAGAATCATAGTAGAGAATGATTTCAGCTTTTATTTCTTTCATCACATTCCCAGTGGGTCAGATGTTTACATACACTGAATTAGTATTTGGTAGCATTGCCTTTAAATTGTTTAACTTGGGTCAAACATTTTGGGTAGCCTTCCACAAGCTTCCCACAATAAGTTGGGTGAATTTTGGCCCATTCCTCCTGACAGAGCTGGTGTAACTGAGTCAGGTTTGTAGGCCTCCTTGCTTGCACATACTTTTTCAGTCCTGCCCACACTTTTTCTATAGGATTGAGGTCAGGGCTTTGTGATGTCCACTCCAATACCTTGACTTTGTTGTCCTTAAGCAATTTTGCCACAACTTTGGAAGTATGCTTGGGGCCATTGTCCATTTGGAAGACCCATTTGCGACCGAGCTTTAACTTCCTGACTGATGTCTTGAGATGTTGCTTCAATATATCCACATAATTTTATTTCCTCATGATGCCATCTAGTTTGTGAAGTGCACTAGTCCCTCCTGCAGCAAAGCACCCCCACAACATGATGCTGCCACCCCCCGTGCTTCACGGGTTGGGATGGTGTTCATTGGCTTGCAAGCCTCCCCTTTTTCCTACAAACATAACGATGGTCATTATGGATAAACAGTTCTATTTTTGTTTCATCAGACGAGGACATTTCTCCAAAACGTACGATCTGTGTTCCCATGTCCAGTTGCAAACCATAGCCTGGCTTTTTCATGGCGGTTTTGGAGCAGTGGCTTCTTCCTTGCTGAGCGGCCTTTCAGGTTATGTCGATATAGGACTTGTTTTACTGTGGATGTAGTTGCTTTTGTACCTGTTTCCTCCAGCATCTTCACAAGGTCCTTTGCTATTGTACCAATGTACGTTCATCTCTAGGAGACAGAACGTGTCTCCTTCCTGAGTGGTTTGACGGCTGCGTGGTCCCATGGTGTTTATACTTGCGTACTATTGTTTGTACAGAATTACATGGTACCTTCAGGCATTTGGAAATTGCTCCCAAGGATGAACCAGACTTGTGGAGGTCTCCCCCAAAAAATTCTGAGGTCTTGGCTGATTTCTTTTGATTTCCCACAATGTCAAGCAAAGAGGCACTGTTTGAGGAATGTCTTGAAATACATCCACAGGTACACCTCCAATTGTCTCAAATTATGTCAATTAGCCTATCAGAAACTTTTAAAGCCATTACATAATTTTCTGTAACTTTCCAAGCTGTTTAAAGGCACAGTCAACGTAGTGTATGTAAACTTCTAACCCACTGGAATTGTGATACAGTGAATTCTAAGTGAAATAATCTGTCTGTAAACAATTGTTGGAAAAATGACATGTGTCATGCACAAAGTAGATGTCCTAACCGACTTGCCAAAACTATAGTTTGTTAATAAGACATTTTTGGAGTGATTGAAAAATGAGTTTTAATGACGCCAACCTAAGTGTATGTAAACTTCCGATTTCAAGTGTATGTGTGTATGTATGTGTGTGTGTGTGTGTGTGTGTGTGTATATGTAGGTTTTCATATATATATACATACATACATATACACACACACACACACACAGACACACACACACACACACACACACACACACACACACACACACATACATATACATACACACATACACTTGAAATCAGAAGTTTACATACACTTAGGTTGGCGTCATTAAAACTCATTTTTCATAATGAAAAATATAATATATATATATCGTATTTTTATATCCCATAATGACAAAGCAAAAACGGGTTTAGACAGTTTTGCTATTTTATTCAAAATAAAAAACTTTAATATTACATTTACGTAAGCATTCAGACCCTTTACTCAGTACTTTGTTGAAGCACCTTTGACAGTGATTACAGCCTCGAGTCTTCTTGGGTATGACACTACAAGTTTGGCACACCTGTATTTGGGGAGTTTCTCCCATTCTTCTCTGCAGATCCTCCTAACCTCTGTCAGGTTGGATGTGGAGTGTCGCTGCACAACTATTTTCATTTCAAGTATCTCCAGAGATGTTCGATCCAGTTCAAGTCCGGGCTCTGGCTGGGCCACTCAAGGACATTCAGAGACTTGTCCTGTAGCCACAGCATTGTCTTGGCTGTTTGCTTAGGATCATTGTCCTGTTGGAAGGTGAACCTTCACCCCAGTCCTGGGAGCTCTGGAGCAGGTTTTCATCAAGGATCTCTCTGTACTTTGCTTCGTTCATCTTTGCCTTGATCCTGACTAGTCTCCCAGTCCCTGCCACTGAAAAATATCCCCACAGCATGATGCTGCCACCACCATATGCTTCACCTTAGGGATGGTGCCAGGTTTCCTCCAGACGTGTCGCTTGGTGGAGTGCTGCAGAGATGGTTGTCCTTCAAGTTTCTTGTTACCTCCCTGACCAAGCCCTTCTCCCCCATTGCTCAGTTTGGCTAGCCATCCAGCTCTAGGAAGAGTCTTGGTGGTTCCAAACTTCTTCCATTGAAGAATGGTGGAGGCCACTGTGTTCTTGGGGACCTTCAAAGCTGCATACATTTTTTGTGCCCTTCCTCAGATCTGTGCCACGACACAAGCCTGTCCCATAGCTCACAGACAATTCCTTTAAACCTCAATACTTGGATTTTGTTCTGACATGCACTGTCAACTGTGGGGACTTTATATAGACAGGTGTGTGTCTTTCCTAATCATGTCCAATCAATTGAATTTACCACTGGTGGACTCCAATCAAGTTGTAGAAACATCTCAAGGATGATTAATGGAAATATGATTCACCGGGGCTCAATTTCGAGTCTCATAACAAAGGGTCTGAATGCTAATGTAATTAAGGTATTTTGTATATCTATTTTTTTATTTGAGAACATTTCTAAAAACCTGTTTCGCTTTGTCAATATGTGGTAATGTGTGTAGATTGAGGACATTATTTTATTTAATCAATTTTAGAATAAGGCTGAAACTTTACAATATGTGGAAAAAGTTAAGGGGTCTGAATACTTTCCTAATGCACTGTATACAGTAGGGTGTATCTCATAAGCTCTACTCTTCCATCAGTAGTGATGTGACAAAATAGGTGAGAGCATTGTGGATGAAGACTAATAGCTGTTATGCTTTCACCTGTCCACTTCTTTTCTGTGACTTTGAAAGACAGAGGCCACTTCAGATGACTGATATGTTTGAACCTTGTGTTCTTGCTCTCTCTCCCTTTCTTTCTCACTTTCTCTCAGATTGGCCAGTTGTTAGGTGGTGTGATAGAGATGTGGGTTGACCGCATGGACAACATCACACAGCCGGAGAGGAGGAAACTGTCGTCTCTGGCTCTGCTCTCCCTCTTACCGTCAGACAACAGGTGAGGACACACCTAGCAAATTAGTTGGAGCGTTTCAGCTCTCTTTATTTCCATACCCTGACTCCCATTGGCTGACAAAAAAACACAGGTAGGCACACACACCAGCATTTTTTCTGCATAGAAATGTATTGGGCGGGACGCTAAAGTGTTTTTTGGGCCGGCTATGTCCAAACAGTGTAAAAATGTATATATATATATATACCGGTCAAAAGTTTTAGAACACATACTCATTCAAGGTTGTATTTTATTTTAGTTATTTATGCATTGTAGAATAATAGTGACGACATCAAAACTATTAAATAACACATATGAAATCATGTAGTAACCAAAACAGTTTTAAACCAATCAAAATATATTTTACATTTGAGATTCTTCAAATATTCACTCCTTGCCTTGATGACAGCTTTGCACACTCTTGGCATTCTCTCAACCATGATGTAGTCACCTGGAATGCATTTCAATTAACAGTTCTTAAAATGTAATTTGTGGAATTGATTTCCTTCTTTATACATTTGAGCCAATCAGTTGTGCTGTGACAAGGTAGGAGGTGTACAGAAGATTTGGTAAAAGACCAAGTCCATATTGTGGCAAGAACAGCTCAAATAATCAAAGAGAAACGACAGTCCGTCATTACTTTAAGACATAAAGGTCAGTCAATCCGGAAAATATCTAGAACTTTGAATGTTTCTTCAAGTGCAGTCGCAAAAACCATCCATCGCTATGATGAAACTGGCTCTCATGAGGACTGCCATAGGAATGGAAGACCCAGAGTTACCTCTGCTGCTGAGAGGATAAGTTCATTAGAGTTACCAGCCTCAGAAATTGCATCCCAAATACACAGACACATCTCAACATCAACTGTTCAGATGAGACTGTGTGAATCAGGCCTTCATAGTCGAATTGCTGCAAAGAAAGCACTACTAAAGGACACCAAAAATAAGAAGACTTGCTTGGGCCAAGACACACGAGAAATGGACGTTAGACTGTTGGAAATCTGTCCTTTTGGTCTGATAACTCCAAATTTGAGATTTTTGGTTCCAACCACCGTGTCTTTGTGAGACGCAGAATAGTTGAACGGATGATCTCTGAATGTGTCGTTTCCACCGTGAGGCATGGAGGAGGTGTTTTGGTGTAGGGGTGCTTTGCTGGTGACACTGTAAGTTATTTATTTAGAATTCAAGGCACAATAAACCATCATGGCTACCACAGCATTCTGCAGCGATACTTCATCCCGTCTGGTTTGGGCTTAGTGGGACTATCATTTGTTTTCAACATGACAGTGACTCCAGACACACCTCCTTGCTGTTTAAGGGTTATTTGACCAAGAATGAGAGTGATGGAGTGCTGTGTCAGTTGACCTGGCCTCCGCATTCACCAATATAGATGGTGTGGGATGATTTGGACCGCAGAGGTGAAGGAAAAGCAGCCAACAAGTGCTCAGCATATGTGGGAGCTCCTTCAAGACTGTTGGAAAAACATTCCTCATGAAACTTGTTGAGAGAATGCCAAGAGTGCTGCAAAGCTGTCAAGGCAATGGTTGGCTACTTTGAAGAATATAAAATATTTTGAACTGTTTGGCAATAATGACCATTGTTATGTTTGGAGGAAATGGAGGAGGCTTGCAAGCCGAAGAACACCATCCCGACCGTGAAGCACTTGGGTGGCAGCATCATGTTGTGGGGGTGCTTTGCTGCAGAATGGGACTGGTGCATTTCACAAAATAGATACCATCCTGAGGAAAGAAAATTATGTGGCTATATTGAAGCAACATCTCAAGACATCAGTCAGGAAGTTAAAGCCTGGTCGCAAATGGGTCTTCCAAATGGACAATGACCCCAAGCATACTTCCAAAGTTGTGGCAAAATGGCTTAAGGACAACAAAGTCAAGGTATTGGAGTGGCCATCACAAAGCCTTGACTTCAATCCTATAGAACATTTGTGGGCAGATCTGAAAAGCATGTGCGAGCCAGGAGGCCTACAAACCTGACTCCGTTACACCAGCTCTGTCAGGGGGAATGGGCCAAAATTCACCCAACTTATTGTGGGAAGCTTGTGGAAGGCTACCCGAAACGTTTGACCCAAGTTAAACAATTTAAAGGCAATGCTACCAAATACTAATTGCGTGTATGTAAACGTCTGACCCACTGGGAATGTGATGAAAGAAATAAAAGCTGAAATAAATCATTCTTTCTACTATTATTCTAACATTTCACATTCTTAAAATAAAGTGGTGATCCTAACTGACCTATGACAGGTAATTTTTACTATGATTAAATGTCAGGAATTGTGAAAACTGAATTTAAATGTATTTGTCTAAGGTGTATGTAAACTTCCGACTTCAACTGTAGCTCCATTGTCTTTTATACATACTTTATATCTGGTTTTAGTTGTTTAAAGTGATACCCTAGAATTTCTGCAATGAAGCCTTCATCTTTTTCAACGGAGTCATATATAAAATTTTTGTCTCTGCATCCAGCATGAAGAAAGTTAGAAGTAGTTTCACTAGCCAATGCTAACTAGTGTTAGTGCAATGTCTGGAAGTCTATGGTATCTACTAGTTAGCAACTTCAAACTGTACGCAGAGACAAAATAACTGCAAGAAACTGGTAAATTATTTTTATGAGCAGCATGATGTTAACGGTTCATTTATATGCTTTGTCTAAATCTGGCTTCTCTATTGCCTTCTCACTGCTATCTGCATGATCAATCACAGACAGCACATCTCAGCATGGAGCACAGTTCACAATGCATGTATCTCATGGTAACTGTTTTTCTTTTGACAAAACAGTTATTGTAAAGATATATTTTTTTATTGCAACGCAGAGTTTTAAAAACAGCCTATTACTTGAATATAGCTGCTTTAAATCAGTGCGTGTGCAATTGCGGGACACAACAAAAAAGAAACAAATCCAAGCATCACACAGTTCTGCTCCCTTAATGTCTCACTCACTCAATTGCGTTCTGACAGCTCCCTCTACACACGCGTGCTGTGTGCACCTACAGAAATAAATGCCTATAAAAACGTCTCTAACTGATGGGATACACAAGCTACATTCCTTGCCAAATTGAGTTTTATCTCAAATTCAAAATGGACTGGTTAACTGAAGTAGGAAAATATGTGTTCCGACAATGAGTTGCAGTTTTGGAATAATTATGTAATTTTTGCTTAGGCTACTTTGCGGTTGTCACTAATTACCACAGCCAGTAAGTCAATATTGGCTGTATTGTAAAAATGTATGCAAGTAAACATGTGCTTTTTTGTCTTACTTTAAGTTTAGGGTGAGGCATAAGAGTAAACAGTACTGCGAGGAGCACGTTTTTACATACAGTCATTTGGAATAGCCTTCCCTTGGAGATCAAGCAAATAAAAAGTAAAAATAGCTTTAAAAAGCAGGCAAAGTTTTTCATTCGGACAAGGTTGTCTAAGTAAGGGAAACCACTCCATTGCCCCTTGTGCCCCCTACTGCTGGTCAGGTGTATTTATTTGAAGGATCGGTATGATGTGCGATTACTAGATTGTTTTAATGTGAAATGAGTATGGTTGA
Organism: Oncorhynchus clarkii lewisi; assembly: GCF_045791955.1. Taxonomy (NCBI): domain Eukaryota; kingdom Metazoa; phylum Chordata; class Actinopteri; order Salmoniformes; family Salmonidae; genus Oncorhynchus; species Oncorhynchus clarkii. The sequence goes on along the minus strand of NC_092152.1, from coordinate 41,993,918 downwards.
TTTTTAAGGTTAGGGAGAAGTGCAGTGAATAGTTATACTTTTTAGGATGTCAATGTAATGAATGTATTTATGGTTGTTTGTAATTTTGTCTTGTCTTTTAATCATTATGTGTTAGTTATTTTTACCATCGAGGACCACTTTGGAGATAAGCGTTTTTATGAATACTTTCAAGTTATATCATCTTGGTCCACATTGTGCATTTTGTTGTATATATCTGTTGCCCAAAATTAATTCAATATAAAAAAGGTTAGCAATGTGGTTAAGTTTAAAATCTGATTTTATGAAGAAAAATTGTAGAAACAGGCAGAATTTATGAATTTGTGGCTGTGGTAACTAACGTTAGTGACGACCCTACTTTAGGAACTGCTAGTGTCATTTAGAATTTGTTAGCTTAGGCTATTACCCCCTCTAAACAAAGACAGGTTCCAAACTGAAACTATGCAAAAAAAACGTTAGTTTGATGAAGACAGAGCGTATTTTCATCAGAATCATTAAGCCTTGGCCTACTCACCAGACAGATGTCCTAGCCATAACTCATCCAGATGTAGTGTTCAATGTAGAATAGTTCATCGATTTAGAAAATTCCAAGGACAGGCATAATGAACTCAATAGAGCGTCTGTATATCCTGTATATATTCCTCTTTCTCAGTTGTGCACCTGGGCCTCCCACTCTTTCTATTCTGGCTAGAGCCAGTTTGCGCTGTTCTGTGAAGGGAGTAGTACACAGAGTTGTACGAGATCTTCAGTTTCTTGGCAATTTCTCACATGGAATAGCCTTCATTTCTCAGAACAAGAATAGACTGACAAGTTTCAGAAGAAAGTTATTTGTTTCTGGCCATTTTGAGCCTGTAATCAAACCCACAAATGCTGATTCTCCAGATACTTAACTTGTCTAAAGAAGGACAGTTTTATTGCTTATTTAATCAGGACAACAGTTTTCAGCTGTGCTAACATCATTGCAAAGGGTTTTTTAATGATTAATTAGCCTTTTAAAATTATAAACTTGGATTAACTAACACAACATACCATTGGAACACAGGAGTGATGGTTGCTGATAATGGGCCTCTGTACACCTATGTAGATATTCCATTTAAAAAATATATTTCCAGCTACAATAGTCATTTACAACATTAACAATGTCTACACTGTATTTCTGATCAATTTGATGTTATTTTAATGGACAGAAAATGTGCTTTTCTTTCAAAAACAAGGACATTTGTAAGTGACCCCAAACTTTTGAACGGTTGTTTGTCACTGCGAAGTGTAAAAGGGAGACCTCGAAAATTCTATCCCTTTGGCCGCTGATATTAGAAGTGCCCATCCAAGAAGGCTCAAGGTCATTGGCCAGAAATAAAATGTAAAATCACGTTATATGTACAATAGCTTTGATTGGACTTATCATGTCAACATCATACTTTCAAAATATTAGCCAGCAGTCATCATGAATCAAGTTGACAATCTACTGGCAAGTCCTTTTCAATCCTTGTCGTATGAAGAGAAGTAATGAAGAGAAATTATAGATAAAACCTATCGGTGCTCATCGGCCATTGGACATAAACAGTACACAACAAGTTGGAAATCGCGAATTCAACCATGAGTGGTTTGGGAGGAAGTGAGCACAGCACAACAACGTGGGTCCAAAAATGTATTGTATGCTGCTGCATAAATTATTTAGTATGCCAGGGAGATATGTATACTGTAGCTAAGAAAGTAATAACTTTACTAAGTGTATGTTGTTTAGTAAGCTGTTAGTAGCCCATGTGCCTCACGCTATTAATTTGTTCCCTTTTCTGCTCTTAATTAGCCAATAGCCTGTTTTAGAGACATGTCATTGAATATTGTAAGAGCTTTCATTGTCTGCTTATTGGGGCGGCAGGGTAGCATAGTGGTTAGAGCGTTGGACTAGTAACCGGAAGGTTGAAAGTTCAAACCCCCGAGCTGATAAGGTACAATCTGTCGTTCTGCCTCTGAACAGGCAGTTAACCCACTGTTCCTAGGCCGTCATTGAAAATAAGAATTTGTTCTTAACTGACTTGCCTGGTTAAATAAAGGTAATAAAAATAATAATAAAATATACGCCCCTGTCATTTATCCCACGGTGTACAGGGAGAATACTGTAAGAACGGAACATATTCTGAATTCTGACGCTGTATGTTTCAAGTGCTGAAGAGTGCTGAACAAATAGTTATATTGGCAATGTCCGTCATAGCTTGTCTTAATCGAAATTACGGATTGCCTCTTATCCTTTTGTCGTTCACTTATGCCATAGTTTGTACATCTCAATTCCCAGTAGAAACCACATTTGTTTAACAAGTCAGTCATATCAGATATGTTTATTTTAAAGGCAGTAAATGAGGCTGAATTAACTGTTTCGCTGCCAGACAATGCTCTGCTGATAGCCAGGTGTAGCAGTGGTAAGGTCTGCTATTGGGACTCTGCTGTTGGGACAGCTTTATGTAGGCACCGTTTGTCACCGTTATAGTGCAATTAATGTATTGTTTAGTTTTGTGTAGTGGCTTTGCTGGTATGCATAGTAGTTTTTTAAAGTTTGTCACACCAAGATTTACATTCTAAAATTACCAATGAGCAAGCGCCCCACTGATGAGGTTACTTCCTTTTTGAAGATTGGGTTCCACGATATAATATAACCACTTGATATTACAGTTTCAATAAATTCATCTTAAATTGCACTTGTTTTTTTACTGACTGACTGACTGTATGAGGCAATTTAGCTATTAGGATTTGTTATCTGTAATGGTTATACATTTGTCATTGGAGCTCACTGATGGCATATGGATAAATGTGCACATTTCTTTCCAGTACTGCTCTTGTTCTAAAATAGCTTTTTTTAAAGTATATATGTATTTTTTCAGTCGAGTACTTGAGTACTTCACAAAAAAAAATAATGCAAGTACTCGGAACAGTCAAAAAAGTAATGTCCATCCCTATTCTCGCTCCATCAATTCCATTCAAATGTAACCCAAAATCGATAATCCTGTTCAAGATATAATCCTGTTCAAGATATATATATATATACATTTTTTAAAATTTTACCTTAATTTACTAGGCAAGTCAGTTAAGAACACATTTTTATTTTCATTGACGGCCTAGGAACAGTGGGTTAACTGCCTTGTTCAGGGGCAGAACGTCAGATTTTTACCTTGTCAGCTCGGGGATTCGATCTTGCAACCTTTCGGTTACAAGTCCAACGCTTTAACCACTATGCTACCTGCCACCCCCGAACAAAATGCAGTACAGTAATACAGTCCACACTCAAAAAGATCAGGCTAGTTTAATTTGTTTACCCAAGAGCTACTACATATATTTGATTTTATGTTGTGTGTAATGTGCGGTAGCCTATACAGTGTGTTCAGTCTCCTTGCCTTTTTCAACATTTTGTTACTGCCTTATTCTGAAATTGATTAAATTGTCCCGAAGCCACTTGTGCTTAGGGTCATTGTCCTTTTGGAGCAGGTTTTCATCGAGGATCTCTCTGTGCTTTGTGCCATTCATCTTTCCCTTGATCCTGACTAGTCTCCCAGTCTCAGCCGCTGGGAGACCATGATTTTACCCTTATTTTACCAGGTAAATTGACTGAGAATATATTCTCATTTACAGCAACGATCTGGGGAACAGTTACAGGGGAGAGTATCTGAATCGGCCAATTTGTAAACGGGATGATTAGGTGGCCATGATGGTATGAAGGCCAGATTGGGAATTTAGCCAGGACACCGGTGTTAACACCACTACTCCATCCATTTAACCTCCCATCTGAAAGACAGCACCCTACAGAGGGCAATGTCCCCAATCACTACCCTGGGGCATTGGGATATTTTTTGGGGGACCAGAGGAAAGGGTGCCTCCTACTGGCCCTGCAATACCACTTCCAGCCGCATCAGGTCTCCCATCCAGGGACTGACCAGGGCTAACCCTGCTTAGCTTCAGAAGCAAGCCAGCAGTAGGATGCGGGGTGGTATGCTGCTGGCACGCAGGGTGGTAATGCTGCTGGCACATGCTTCATGTGTAAAGCATGAAGCATGTGTAGATGGTGTCAGGTTTCCTCCAGACGTGATGCTTGGCATTCAGGGCAAATAGTTCAATCTTGGTTTCATCAGACCAGAGAATCTTGTTTCTCAAGGTCATGGAGTTCTTTAGGTGCATTTTTAACTCCAAGCGGGCTGTCATGTGCCTTTTACTGAGGAGTGGCTTCCGTCTAACTACTACCATAAAGGCCTGGTTCGTGGAGTCCTGCAGAGATGGTTGTCCTTCTGGAAGGTTTTCCCATCTCTACAGAGGAACTCTAGAGCTCTGTCAGAGTGACTATAGGGTTATTGGTCACCTCCCAGACCAAGGCGCTTATCCTTTCAATGCTGCAGAAATGTTTTGGTACCCTTCCCAAGATCTGCGCCTCGACACAATCCTGTCTCTGAGCTCTACGGACAATTCCTTCGACCTCATGGTTGGATTTTGCTCTGACATGCACTGTCAGCTGTGGGACCTTTTTATATAGACGTGTGCCTTTCCAAATCATGTCCAACCAATTTGAATTTACCACATGTGGACTCAAATTTGTAGAAACATCTCAAGGATGATCAATGGAAACAGGATTCACCTGAGCTCAATTTCGAGTCTCATAGCAAAGGGTCTGAATACTTGTGTTAAGTTTTTTAATATATTTTTTATATACATTTGAAACTTTTTTTTGTCATTTTGGAGTCTATAAGTAACAAAATGTGGAAAAGGGGAAGGGGCCTGAATTATTTCCTAATGCACTGTATATTATAGGCTACCAGCACAATCATTTGGGCTTTTTTGGGCTCGGGCTCATAAAATGTCTTTAATGTATGGCTCATCAGGATCAGGTAGCATGAGGCTTGAATGTCATGCCGATCAAAGCTCAAATCAAATGGTGACATATGCTTTATACGCTTTAGAATAACTCTTCTGGAAGATAAGTGTTTTTTCTTGGGATGGAACATTTTGTAAAATACCATTTAAAATATGAAATGCTAGTATGTGTGAGAGAGAGAGGATGACCATTGGAGTATAGCTGGTCGATAGGATTTAAGTCTGGGCTGGATCAAAAAACATCTCCCTGGCTCTAATCTAAAAGGGTCACTCACACCTCTCTCTGATGCCACAGAAAGTGCAAACATTGCCAGGGTCAATTCAGGATGACCTCATCCTGAAAGCAAAATCTGTTACTGCTTTGTCGAGACATTGATCAACTTGACTCAAAATGTCGACAAACTAAGTGTGCTAAGGTTTTGATGGTGGGTGGGTGTCATAGGTTTGACATTATGGTTGTATCCTAACAGCTGGAGCAGGAGTTTTGTGTATAAGTCTCAGGACTTACTAAGGCTACAAATATTTGTTTACAACTGTTGGTCGATAAATATTTCATTTGATATTCTATTTTCTTGTCTTTTATGTGAGCCAGACAATGAGCGCTGAATTACAAGCACTGAAATTATTATACCGTGGCAGATAGCCAAGTGGGAGGTAAAGCATATTATTGAACTTTTCAAAGGATTAAGAATGAACTTCTCCTTTGTAAGTCTTGTGTTGTATGGTTGTAAATTCCTTATCCAGATTCTGGGGGTTGAGTTTTCTTTTGTTTTGATGTGACAATCATACTGTAGGCAAGTGGGAGTTCTTTTGTCCAGCAATTGGATATGACAGCCTTTGCTGGCTGTGTTGCATCTCCAAACTACCACCTAACTGCTATTTCACACAGTCACAGCTGAAATGCTATAGTTTGATGAATTTTGTAGACGTCACCTCAATCGAATCGTACGGTGACAGAGTACTAGGCCATACACAGTTGATTTACTGTTTAATGGATTTCATTTGTTTGTGGTGAGCAAGCAAATACACCTATCAGCCATACCCAAAGATGTTAGACTTTTGGTATAACGGTTTTGAAATTAGTTACCGGGACCACAGTTTTTCATTTTGCAGAGGCATATTCTGCAATATTATTATTTTTTATTTTTTATACAATGGATGACCTAGCTGAAACATATATCATTCTACTAAAGTAATCAGACCTATTCTTAATAAACTGCTTAAGCTCCTATTCAGCTTGAATTATACATTTAACAACATCTCCAACTACCATACAAATATTTTTAGACAGCTGAAGAACGCGCACAAATTTTCTTCTTTCGTAGTTTAGTCATATTTTTCTTACCTTAGTCATGTTTACTTTGCAGGTTGACTAGTATCTATTGAGTTGCAATATCTCCTAAATTGAATGCCCAACTTGAAGTATCTACAAAACAAATTTTGCAACCACATAATCCAAAAAAAGTATTTTTTCCTAAAAAATTAGCCGCCTGTTCGCGATTTCACAAATGATTATTTTGATCCACATGATTCGATCCACTGCGTTTGAACCGAATTCCAACTACTACAATGGCTAAGTTTGGGAAACCCTTATTTAGCAGATGCTTTTATCCACAGCGACCTAGTCAGTGCAATCCATAAATAAATAAATGGAGATTTATAAAAAAAAAATATTAAAAAAAAACTGTTTTGTGTAAATTGACTGTCGTGTGTGTCAGATCGGGATAACAGCTTCTGCTTTGCCAGTAATTTAATGTAAATATCTGATAACACGGTGGCTTCAGGTAACTTCTCCGTCTCCTTTTAATATGCAATTATTCCACTCACTAACTGTTCCTTGCCACTTACATTTCAATGATTTGTTTAATTTTGCAGCCTCCTCGTGTCCTATCTTATGATAATGATGTTGGATGACTAGTTTATTTTCTGTCACTGAATGTAAATCAGTGTTCTGGTTTGAAGAGGCTAGAGAGGTGTTGGTCTGAGTGGGGTACCACTCCCCCTTCATTTTCTTTTAAAAATTAGCATTTAGCTCACCATAAACTATTCAACAAAAGATTAATCGAAATCCATTTTTATTCGTCACATGCTTCGTAAACAACAGGTGTGCTGTAGACCAACAGTGAAATACTTACTTATTCAGTCCATCCGTCACTATTTCGTTCACTGTAAAAAAAAAAAAAGGGGGGGGGGGGGGGAGGTTTGTGTTAGTCTCTAAGCCATTGAAGGAAATGTAGCTTTTATTCCTTATCAGCAGAGGATATCTTATTGGCCTTTTGGTCCTACTGTTTTTGGTCATAGGATTATCACCTACTTGGTCAAGTTTAAAATGACTTTTGCAAGTCTTTTAATAAGTAAAGTACACATTTTGGAATCCTAGCTTTTAGGTTATTATATCCTCTACTTAGCATGCATAAATTGCGTGGTCAGTTTCATGGAAGAGTGCCATGGTTATTTGTATTTTGTTTGACCTGGTAAATTGGCATGCCAATCTTCCAGACATATGTGTGGAACTACAAGGATTGTATAGCATTACAATGAAACTAAAGTGAATGAGTTACTGCTTTGCTGATTCAATGTGGCCAAACAGCTAAAGAGAGAATAATTTCTTAATAAGTTACTCAATTGCGGCATTTATACTGTTGCTTTTGTTTGTTTGAGATCTCAAGAGGGAGATAGAAGTTTCCCAGTTGGGAACGTCCTCAAGTCACAGAATACATTAAAAAACACAGGCTGAGTTCAATCAAATCAACCCAAATTCCACCACAGAACCAGAAATGTACAAAACCGCAAGTTTCTTCGAACGACACTGATATACCTCATAGATGGATGACACTGTTAAAGTATTAATGGAGGGGGAAAAATCCCCTGCCTGACCCTAGCACCATGAAGCATTGCAACTAGCTACATACAGTAAGAATGTGTCTTTCCTTGCTCCTCGGGGACACTCTTTGGCTTCCCTGACACGTCCATGTTTTTATCTCCTCTGGAATGGAGGTGGGGTGACACCCATTGGTAAGTAATCACGAACGAGGTGTCGAGCAGAACGGAATTCGAACTGACACAAGCCTCACTTGTGATAAGAGATCTTTAATATGATGCCGGACGCCTACTTCAATCGGTTGCCATGACAGCCAAGCCTGACACTAATATCAAGGAGATTAAGGGTAGGGGTGTCCAATAGTGCGTGTTACACAGCAAGGTTATTAAAGTATTAAAATGTTATTAAACGCATGACTGGAAATAGGAAAGTATCCGAGACAAGTTTGTCTGTTGGCTTAAGATGTAGTCCTCCAAAAGTGTCTAAATGTCATTTGTATAATTGTTTGGCTCTACTTTTCATGCACCTTGTTCAGATTGTTCTGTGAGGTGGCATCAGAACAGTTTTTCTTTAGTCTATTGTCTGTTATTAAGATTTGCAGTTTGAGGCTTCTCGTTGTTTTCTCTTAGCCATTGATGCAAGCAATAATTTCAATGTTAATATGGAAACAGCAATGCATGTTTAGACTTGAGGGTAGAAATGTTGTACTATGGCAAAACGACAGCATAGGTACAACTGACAATTGCCAGCTATTGACAGACATTTTGTCAAGAGTATGAAAAAGCTACTCATTCTACAAAATAAAGCTTATTGGCTGACTTTTACTCCGGCCGGCTCGATCACAAATCAAACAATGAGCCAGATGTTTCACCAGATGTATACATTTTCCGGTTGGCATTTCTACTCACCACAAAATATGGTGATGAGAGGAAGCCCAGTGACCGGTAGTGGGAGAAGATGGAGAGAGATGTATTTTGTCTGCTTATTTTTTCATCAATGAAGCATTTGATCTCTGCCTTGGCTCTCTTGACTTTATCCTTTGCCAATGTTTTAAAAAATGTAGTTGTTTAGTAGTGCAAGGGCGAATTGAGTTATTGCACATGTGCGCTTTAGAGTAGGCATTCCCTAACGAATGTATGCTAATACATGCTAAAATGCGCCAATAGAATCGCTTGGCTCTGCCCACTAGGATTAATTTGCTCCCATTAGAAACGACAGGCTGTGGTCTATCTTTGTCTCGACTAACCATCCACTCACAAGTTTGGCGCTGAGTTTGAAGCTCCACTGCCCTCTTTATCTCAAGTTATTTTCCCGTTCTCGTTTCGTTCCATTGGTATGGCCAACCCACTGTTCTCACCCTTTCAAAGAAAGACTCAAATAATTAATCTATAAAATGCTTTTTTTGCTAGGCATTGGGTGTTTAATGGGAAACATCAAAGTAACTGAAATTCTGTATCCTCGGCTTTCTGAAGGAAGTGTAGTTTTGACAGCATAGTCCTTTCAGATCTGTTATTTAGTTAGCTAATTCGTTAGCTTCCTAACTGACTAACAAATATTAGCTAACTATTTTGTGAGATAACGTTAGTTAGTAAACTAGTTATCTAGCAAATAACTTGTGAGATGGCTAGCTTGCTAGGGAATGGGGCTTGAGGTTGAACTGGAACCAGCCAGCTATATATACCCACAGATGTGTGCCCTCAATAATTCAACCTATATGAACTGTTGGAACCTATGAATAAATAAAACGTAGGATGATATGCAGACAACTGAGACGGCTTGAACGTCCAACATGTAACAAACTCTGGTGAATGTGTCCTCGGGTGTTTAATAGATTGTAGTGCTTGACTTGGTCTGAAATAGGTGCCGGTACGGTTTATATTTAGGTGCAGGAGTAAAAGGTGCTTAAGCAGCAGGAGATTTTAGGTGCCGGCACGCCGCTCCGATGAGCTCCTGCCAAATTCGAGCACTGATAGATTATATATTTGATGCACTGAGCTGAGCTATCAAATGGTGGCTGGGCCTTGTCTTCCCCATCGGTTTTCACCACGTTAGAGAAAATGTGTCTCTCTGTCCTCTCATTTTCAATCACTGCCCTCTCATTCCCTGCTTCCTAATATGTTTTCTTTGCAGAATTTTCTTATCTAGATCTTCTTTCACCCTCTCTTTCTTGTTCACTGTCTTTTCCCTCCCTCACTTCATGTCTCCCGGTCTCTCTCCCCTCCGAGATAGTAACCATGGTTACCACCTAACATACAGTAATAACATGATGTTACCACTGAAACATGACTGTCAAATAAAGCACTACCAGTGGGCTAGTTTAGCAAGAATTTTCCACCCTACATTTTTTTTAAACACGTACTTCAGCAGATGTCGAGGTACAATCATTGTGCCTCATGAGAAGGCATACAGTTAAAGTACCATCAAATCCCAAATAAATGGTTTTGCCCAACTCCTTCCCAATCCAATATCAATCTACACATACACTCTACAGATTACTACACATGGATAATCAATGAAGTCACTTTACCTCTCTCCATCCCATCTGCTCTCTCCAGCCAAACTTAAATCTCTGTCACTAGAATGGAATCGACTTTCCTGTCTCTCCAAATCAATGTCTGAAATGCAAGCTTGGCCTTCGCTACTCACACCCAGCTTTGTGGTCATCTAGCTCACTTGGTATAGCGTGGCGCTTGCAATGCCAGGGTATTGGGTTCGATTCCTGGGACTACCCACCGGTAAAATGTATGCACCAATGACTGACTGTAAGTCGCTTTGGATAAAAGTGTCTGCTAAATGGCATTTTATTATTATAGCCCCCATTTTAGACCGCTGAAGGCTTATTAGTAACTTATTATTTCATTATCATCCCTTTCATACACAGCACTGGAAAGTCGATAGAGGTGTGTTTTAGAATGTTAGGGGTACTCAACTTTTGTGAGGCATTTTGCTTTCTCTAACCGTGCTATTAGCATTTGAACCATAGATAATATTATCCAATCTAATGGCCTAGTACATGTGTAGACTGGAGCAGGTCTTGGATCTTAGATAGATGTTCTCTTCATTCCCTTTCAGGTATTAGCTTCGTTAGTTCGTAGAGGGAGGAAATACTGCAATTTCACAATAGGCCTATGTGTTTTTATGCCTGCCAAGTATTGGGTTCTTGGAAACCAAAGTAGGTGAGTGTTAGATGAGTGAAACCGACAGACAGACTGACACCGACAGCCAGACAGAGAAGAAGAAAAAGCAGGTAGAAAGTCCAACGGGGAGGGCGAGGGGGAAAGAGAAAAGTGGAATATGTGGCTAGAAATGGTATGAGCGAGAAAGTGAATAGGTGAGGGCGAACATAGACGCGACACACGAGGGGAGCAATGTGTGTTGTAGTGGGTGTTGAGGCCCGACGTGATGTTAAATATGTTCTTTGAACCTCTGCTCCAGGGTTGTCTGACGTGTAGTAGCAGTCAAAATGTTGGACCTACCTACTTATTCAAGGGTTTTTCTTTATTTCTTACTATTTACGACATTGTAGAATAATAGTGAAGACTTAAACTATGAAATAACACATATGGAAACATGTACACCAGCTTCATTTGTGGAATCTCTTTCCTCCTTAATGCGTTTGAGTTAATCAGCTGTGTTGTGACAATGTAGAGGTGGTATACAGAAGATGGCCCTATTTGGTAAAAGTCCATGTCCATATTATGCCAAGAACAGCTCAAATAAGCAAAGAAAAACAACAGCATTACTTTTTCACGAAAGTCAGTCAATCTGGAAAATATCAAGAACTTTGAAGGTTTCTTCAAGTGCTCTCGCAAAAACCATCAAGTGCTATGATGAAACTGTCTCTCATGAGGACCGCCACAGGAAAGGAAGACCCAGTTACCGCTGCTGAACAGTACATTCGAGTTAACTGCGCCTCAGATTGCAGCCCAAATAAATGCTTCACGGAGTTCAAGTAACAGACACATCTCAACATCAACTGTTCAGAGGAGACTGTGTGAATCAGGCCTTCATGGTCTAATTGCTGCAAAGAAAGCACTCCTAAAGGACACCAATAAGAAGAAGATACAAGCTTGTGCCAAGAAACACAAGCAATGGTCATTAGACTGGTGGAAAGGAGGGCTCCGCAAAGGTGTGAATGCTTTCAAGACTTGGAAAAGTATTCCTCTTTTCTTTTTTTACTTACCTTTATTTAACCAGGCAAGTCAGTTAAGAACAAATTCTTATTTTCAATGTCGGCCTAGGAACAGTGGGTTAACTGGCTTGTTCAGGGGCAGAACGACAGATATTTACCTTGTCAGCTCGGGGATTCGATCTTGCAACTTTTCGGTTACTAGTCGAACTCTCTAACCACTAGGCTATCTGCCACCACATGAAGCTGGTTGAGAGAATTTCTAGAGTGTGCAAAGCTGTCATCAAGGCAAAGGGTGTCTGTCTACTTTGAAAAATCAAAAAATATAAAATATATTTTGATTTGTCTAACAATTTGATGGTTACTACATGATTCCATGTGTGTTATTTCATAGTTTTGATGTCTTCACTATTATTCAACAATGTAGAAAATAGTAAAAAAAATACAGGAAAACCCTTGAATGAGTAGGTCCAAACTTTTGACTGATACTGTATGTCCCCGTGGATGTCACTTCTCTCCATGTAGACATTCACGTGTTTGCACACATACAGTGCACTCGGAAAGTATTCAGACCCCTTGACTTTTTCTACATTTTGGTACATTACAGCCTTATTCTAAAATTCATTCAATTGTTTAGTTTGTTCTCATCAATCTACCCACAATACCCCATAATGACACTTTTTTTAGAAATTGTTTAAAAAATATATAAAAAAATAATGAACCTAAATATAGCATTTGCATAAGTATTCAGACCCTTTACTCAGTACTTTGTTGAAGCACCTTTGGCAGTGATTACAGCCTCGAGTATTCTTGGGTATGACGCTATAAGCTTGACATACCTGTATTTGGGGAGTTTCTCACATTCTTTTTTGCAGATCCTCTCAAGTTCTGGCAGGTTGGATGGGGAGCATCGCTGCACAGATATTTTCTGGTCTCTCCAGAGATGTTCGCTCGGATTCAAGTCCGGGTTTTGGCTGGGCCACTCAAGGACATTCAGAGACTTGTCCCGAAACCGCTCTTCATTGTTTTGGCTGTGTATAGGATCATAGTCCTGTTGAGCGGGGAACCTTCGCCCCAGTCTGAGGCCCTGAGCACTCTGGAGCAAGTTTTCATCAAGGATCTCTCTGTACTTTTCTCCGTTCATCTTTCCCTTGATCCTGACTAGTCTCCTGGTCCCTGTCGCTGAAAAACATCCCCACAGCAGGATGCTGCCACCACCATGCTTCACCGTAGGGATGGTGCCCGGTTTCCTCCAGATGTGACGCTTGGCATTCAGGCCAAAGAGTTCAATCTTGCTTTCATTAGATCAGATAATTTTTTTTCTCATGGTCAGTCCTTTAGGTGCCTTTTGGCAAACTCATAGCTGACTGTCATGTGTCTTTTTACTGAAGAGTGGCTTCCGTCTGGCCACCTCCATGCAGGCCTGATTGGTGGAGTGCTGCACAGATGGTTCTCCTTCTGGAAGGTTCTCCCATCTCCACAGAGGAACTCTGGAGCTCTGTCACAGTGACCATCAGATTCTTGGTCACCTCCCTGACCAAGGCCCTTCTCCCCTGATTGCTCTGTTTGGCAGGGCGGCCAGCTCTAGGAAGAGGTGAGGAAGGTGATTCCAAACTTCTTCCATTTAAGAATGATGGAGGCCACTGTTTTCTTGGGGACCTTCAATGCTGCAGATATTTTTTGGTACCCTTCCCCAGTTCTGTGCCTCGACACAATCCTGTCTCGGAGCTCGACGGATAATTCCTTCGACCTCATGGCTTGGTTTTTGCTCTGGCATACACTGTCAACTGTGGGACCTTATATAGACAGGTGTGTGCCTTTCCAAATCATGTCCAATCAATTGAATTTACCACAGGTGGACTCCAATCAAATTGTATACACATCTCAAGGATGATCAATGGAAACAGGATGCACCTGAGCTCAATTTCTAAATACTTATGTAAACAAAGTATTTCAGTTAAATTTTTTATACATTTTCAAACATTTCTAAACCTGTTTTTGCTTCGTCATCATCGGGTATTGTGTGTAGATTGAGATTTGTATTTGTTTAATCAATGTTTGAATAAGGCTGTAATGTAACAAAATGTGGGAAAAGTCAAGGTGTCTGAATACTTTCCGAATGCTCTTGTACATGTTTTGCACACACATGGTGCCAATATCGTTTCTGTGACATAAAGCCACACATCGGGGTTTGCGTTAGAAAAATGTGGCACTGGATATTTGATCAGCAACATTTGAATTTACCGGACATTGGAGAAATCTGCCGGACCCGTATGCATTGGGGTGCGTAAGCTGATTAGATCATCCACCCAAGGTGCTCAGAATGACAGAAATCACATTTAGATTATGGTAATTATTAATCCTGATGAAGACAGCTTATCTGTCGAAACGTTGGATATTAGGTTATTAAATTATTGCATCTGAGCCCCTAGAGTGTGCTGCTCTCCTTTAATTTTTCAAGTGTTCTACTCCGCAAGCCAGCACCTCGCCTAAATAGGTGTATGTTTTTTTCACCTCTGAATTATCATTAACAGAACATCCAAGTCGAGGATGCAACGATGTGTGTTCCTTCTTACCAAATTCTGAGGACCATAATGGAAAAAAAGTCCCAGACTTGTGTGTGTTATCCTCAATGATTTTACGCATGTGGATTGTATGGCTTTTTTCAAGTTTTGTGTGGTGCTTGTTTTTCTTAAATGGTCGAATTAATAAACGAAACGATGTGCACTTTGAATAGCTGTCCATTTACTTTTCCTCAGCCAACAAGACGAGTAACAAACAGCAACATCACTAGCCTATGTCAATCTACTATCCTAATCTACTATCCTATACTATTGATTAGTCAGCTTGTCAAGAAATAAATAGCCCAAACAGACTCTGGGACAAATCAAAAGTTATTGATCATATACACATGGTTAGTAGATGTTAATGTGAGCGTAGCGAAATGCTTGTGTTTCTAATTCCGACAGTACAGTAATATCTAACAAGTAATCTAACAATTTCTCAACAACTACCTAATACACACATCTAAAGGGGTGAATTAGAATATGTACATGTAAATATATGGATGAGTGATGGCTGAGCAGCATAGGCAAGGTGAAATAGATGGTGTAAAATACAGTATATACATATGATATGAGTTATGTAGGATATTTAAGCATGATTAAAGTGGCATTATTTAAAGTGACTAGTGATCCATTTATTAAAGTGGCCAGTGATTGGTCTCAATGTAGGCAGCAGCCTCTCTGAGTTAGTGATTGCTGTTTAGCAGTCTGATGGCCTTGAGATAGAAGCTGTACTTCAGTCTCTCGGTCCCAGCTTTGATGCACCTGTACTGACCTCGCCTTCTGGATGGTAGCGTTGGGAACATGCAGTGGCTCGGGTGGTTGTTGTCCTTGATGGTCTTTTTGGCCTTCCTGTGGCATCGAGGGCTGTAGGTGTCATGGAGGGCAGGTAGTTTGCCCCCGGTGATGCGTTGTGCAGACCCCACCACCCTCTGGAGAGCCTTGCGGTTAAGGGCGGTGCAGTTGCCGTACCAGGCTGTCATACAGCCCTACAGGATGCTCTCGATTATGCATCTGTAAAAGTTTGTGGACCTTTTGTCATGAGAATTTTGTTCTCGTGTTCATTAACCAATTAAATTGTAATTACTCAGTCTGCTATATCAGGATTTGTAAGATACTGATATAAATATAGACAGACAGAGGCCCAGTCTACAATAGTACAATGGTTAAATGTTTATTCACGGAAACGTTCTGCTTATCATTTCCTGTACATTGATCTATATACCTCACATTTCGTCATAAATGTCCCTCTTCTCAGATACAATGGCAATATAGTTCACTTCTCACATTGTCTGCCACCTGTTAAACAATCTACTACAAGCCCAAGGTCTCTCCCCTCCTTGGGTAGGGACAGAATGTCCTGTAAGGAACACAGTATTCCAGCCGGTCTGACGATAGCTCCATTCGTTTCTGGACTTTCTGTTCTAATTCTTGACTAAAACTACACACCTTATATTTAGTATTATGATTATAATAAGATTCATACATTCATATAGTAACAGAGTAGTATTCTGTTTAGTTATAATTCTAAGTTAAATGTATACATAATTTAGTTATTATTCATAAAAATCCCATAAAACCATTTCAGTTTGTCTGTGATGTGTACGCCAAGGAGCTTAACATTTTCCACTTTCTCCACTGCTGTCCCGTAGATTTGGATAGGGGGTGCTACATCTGCTGTTTCCTGAAGTCCACGATCATCTCCTTTGATTTGTTGTCGTTGAGTGAGAGGTTGTTTTCCACACTCCGAGTGCCCTCACCTCCTCCCTGTAGGCTGTCTCGTTTTTGTTGGTAATCAAACCCACTACTGTTGTGTCGCCTGTAAACTTTATGATTGAGTTGGATGCGTGGGTGAACAGGGAGTACAGGAATGGGCTGAGCACGCACCCTTGTGGGGGCCCCAGTGTTGAGGGTCAGTGAAGTGGAGATGTTTCCTACCTTCACCACCTGGGGGCGGCCCGTCGGGAAGTCCAGGACCCAATTGCACAGGGCGGGGTTGAGACACAGGGCCTCCAGTTTGATGATGAGCTTGGAGGGTTCTATGGTGTTGAATGCTGAGCTGTAGTCAATTAACAGCATTCTTACATAGGTGTTCCTCTTGTCCAGGTGGGATAGGGCAGTGTCATGGCGATTGCAATAATTACACCAATGAATAAAACCTTTATTTAATTGGGCAAGTACGTTAAGAACAAATTCTTATTTACAATGATGGCCTAGCAAAAGGCCTCCATCGGGGACGGGTGCTGGGATTACATTTATAGGACAAAACACCTAAGACAACAGCACAGCATGGTAGCAGCACAGGGTAGAAACATTATTTTATTGAAGCAATTGACATTTTAGTAGACGCTCTGATACGTATCAACTTAGTAGTGAGTGCATACATTTTCATATTTGTCCCCCAAGGGAATCAAACCCACAACCCTGGTGTTGCAAGTGCCATGCTCTACCAGCTGAGCCATGCAGGAACACACACAATTCTCAAAGGGACCATTGATCCACCTGTTTGATACCGGACACTGTGGATGATCCAGAAGAAACGGTCTCTTATTGTGTCCCAGTGTGGAGATGTTCTGTGTGTTAACTCTGTTGTTGTGTTCCAGTGTATCTTACATGGTTGTTGTTCATATTCTTGTTTTTGTTGTTGTTTTGCAGTTTGTTGCGAATGTGTGTTGTTGCAGTTTGTCTTTTAATGTGAGTTTTTGTGTTCTAGTGTGGTCCAGGAGAAGTTCTGTGGCATCATCAACATCTGTGTGGAGGCGCTGCATGACGTGATGACAGAAGACTCCGACACAGGAACCCTCAAAGAGTACGTCTGGCCTGAACCCAACCACAACACGACCACAGCACAACCACATTTTGACCATCGCTTGCCCATAGCATGACCACAACGACAGTCAGTAGAACTGATGACAGAAATGGAAGTGCATGTGTTGCAACATGGATTTAGTCTGATCATTTAAACTGTGTGAATGTGAGAAACAGAAAGCAAGAACCACGGTGTCTGGTTAGAATCTGAGGGCACCTTCATGAAATAAGAATCGGCGGTAGGAATCTGAAAGACATCAAACCCAAAAGCCTAAAGAGAAAGTTTGATCAAGTAATGTAATCCCATAAGGAGTAGGTGTGCTGGTTCAACAAAACATCTCTCTGCGGCTGTGCCAATCTGGGGATTTAATGGTGCGTGAAATGGCACAGAGAACAATGGTGCACGGCGTAATAGTGTTTACCCCCAGACATATGATAGCAGCCCTAGCGCTACCGATCCCCGCCCAGACAGCAAACTGGCATGCGGAGTTCACACTTCAACTCCTCAAGTTATTTTGGCTGTTGTTGAAAGTTGTTAGGAATCAGCTCTGCGCATCCTAGCAAATGGAAGTTTCTTGCTTGTATTGTTTGGAAATGCAATCAACGGACACACTGGTGGAAATCAAAAGTTGACGCAAATAGTGAGGAATTACTGGGTAGTTTGTCACCACCATGCTTGTGTATTTGTATGCCTGAGTGCGTATCCATGTGTGGGTCATTCTCACAAAACTGACATTTGACCCAAGAAATCGTGTCATTTTTCACGACATTTCCTCTTGGATCACTGAGATTAGATCTGTACTTATCTGTTTCATAATTATTATTATGTTTTTCGATCAGATATTATGCATTTTACCACAATTTCCATAAAGTTCTCATTACCGTAACGGTCCAAAAAAGTAATCAATTTCAAATATATGTTTTATGTTGCTCCACTAATTAAAGCCTGAGTTAAACAACATTTCAAACATTCATGCATTTTAGGTTTTTCTAATTTAACATTTTATATTTAAAAAATACCAGAGAATTTGATCCGGATGTATTTCGGCAATGACAATTTGGGGTGAACATTTTAAGGATTCGGGATAAAATGTATTTAAAATAAGACACTTTGCCAAAAACGAAACATCTTAGTCCTCAGAATGATAGTTGATATTTGCAGATGCATCATGGTTTTGTAGCTCAATTTGCTATAGACATGTTTGAAACTGGTTTCATGAGAATCACCTGTATAAAATATGTATGTGAATGAATGTGTGAATGTTTGTGTATGCAGCGATATATGGTGTGTATGATATACGAGAGTGATGCCGCAGTGTCGTCAGCGCATCATAGGTTTTAGATGATGTCATGCCCTGAGGTTCTCTCCCCTCGAAGACTCTTCATCACAGTCACCAGGTCTATGAATGTCTATGACATTCGCTACTGCGTTATCAATCACACGGCTGCATGATTCATGGGCCTATCGTTGGGCCATATGTGTAGGCGCATTGTACATGTGTCTCTCTGTGTGTGGCGCGCTTGCATGTATGTGTGCGTGCGTAGGGTGCATGTATATGTTGGTACATGTCTGTCTGTCCACGTGTAACTATGTGTGTGTGTTTCTCTCTGCTAGCTGTATGTTGATGAGCCATTTCGAGGAACCCAAGCTGACGGACGATGAGGAGCCTCCCACAGAACAGGACAAGAGGAAGAAACTGGTGAGTCTACACACACACACACAGACACAGAGGACAGTGTGTCCTGTTAAATCACAACCACAGCATTTTCTCCCCACTGCAGAGCGTGTTGTAATTTGGTTTTGTTTCAAACCAACTTTCTGAGCCATGTTTCTCGCTTTACGTGTGTCCGTCCTGCTGTGTGTCTGTGGACAGTCATGGTTCCTCTGCAGGCTCCACAGGTGGTTCACAGTGGGTAAAATAAGAACGCTATATATTAAAGTATGACTTTACTCTACCAACCGCCCGCTTACCCTCCTAAACAGGTTGGATAAGTTGGTGTGTTGGTGCACATCTACGCACAGGGGTGTGTGGGAATGTGTGTATACGTGTGTGTGTGTGTGTGTGTGTGTGCGTGCGTGCGCGCATGGTTTTGTTAGCATGTTTGTTTGTGGCGGCACTGTGGCGGTGTCCCACAGCACTTATCACCTCAGCCCAGACCCCTGATGTTTCCCCTGAGGGTAAGACAGCAGAGCACAAAGCGACAGCACTATAACACACACACAGCTGGCACTGCTTGTTCCAGCGCAGCTCCCTTGAAGAATGGTCGCTGTGTTCAGTCTGACTCTTTCTCTCTCCGTTTCTCTCTTTCCCACCCTCTCGGACTTTCTCTTTCTCCCTCTCTCGCTCTCTCTCTCTCTCACACATTGTTGATCTGCTTGCTAGCCAGCAAGGGGAGAGCATATTTGTTTTTTAAGTGTGGAAGAGCGCTAAATGTTCTGCCTTAGATCCCCAGTCCAACACGGAGATATCTCACACCTGCACAGCCGCTGTGTGCACTCAAGCGCTGTTTCTAGCAGGTGGGTTTGCTTCAGTGGTTGTGTGATCTGGGACACAACACAGCCCCCTACCACCAGTGTGACAGTAATAGAATGGAACATGGCCCAGTCAGAGCACTCTTAGAGTCTAGAGTGTAGCAAAACACACACACTCCTGCTCACATCTCTAGTGCTGCTC
Organism: Oncorhynchus clarkii lewisi; assembly: GCF_045791955.1. NCBI lineage: Eukaryota > Metazoa > Chordata > Actinopteri > Salmoniformes > Salmonidae > Oncorhynchus > Oncorhynchus clarkii. Next base: position 41,974,073 of record NC_092152.1, on the reverse strand, counting down.
GTCGCAGGGCGGAAACCCTGTCCCTAGCCTCCATTAAAGAGACAGATTAACTGAGCCTATGCGCCGCCCTGCGTACCGTTCTCAGAAGGGCATTGAAATAAGCAGCAAAACCATGTTTTTTTTTAAAGTCCGCTTGTTTTTAACCTTCACTTTACCTTTCATGTTGCGCTTATCATATTTAGTCTCCTCGGGAGAAAACCGTCACAGGCATTTCAGCTATCCAGAAGCTTGTAAAGGTTGTTCTGTGGCGCTTACCATAGCATTAGACAAGGGTCTCAAGCCTCTTCAATGGGAGCTGTTTAAAAGCAGCAGACATACTTCAACAGGGGGACAATGACTAAACCTCTGAGGAAGAATGGACAAACTGCACTAAACTGTCTAGACTGACACCAGTCTAACACTAGACACTTGCTCCTCAATCGCTATTTCGATTAAATATTTTAAACATTGATGTTTCCAGACCTCATCAGACTGCACAATCAACACATTAGCATGCCAGTGAGTGTCTCACCTGCACAATTGAATAACGTTGTGTGTCTGTGTGTGTGCATGCAAGTGTACCCTGTTTGTGTCCTCTGTGTGTCACCTGGCAAAATTGTATGCAACATACTCTGTGAGGTAGCATTTGGCCTGTGTGTGTGTAACAGTGTACCTGTTTCTAAGTGGCATGTTTATGTGCTGCTAGAGTGTCCCATCAACAATGACCTTTGGCTAAGTGACGTCTGGGGCTCCCTGTGACCACTCCATAAGCCACGGCGCCTGGTTGTACTGCAAGTGTAGCTTCACTTATTAAACACTCGAAGTGTGTGTGCGTGCGCTTGTGCCTGTGTGACGGCATATCCATATTTGTATCCCCTTTGTTCAGGTGCTGCACAAAATAGTGCAGAAAATGTATCATCTGTAACTCTCATGCTCCCAAAACTTGATATAGTGGTAATTTATGGAAATGGGTAAGGTCTCGGATCTCCATTCGGGGACGTTCAGATGTCTTGTATAATGGAGGCTTTAACAAGAGCATGTGGAGATGTGGTTTAGTTTGTCTGCAAGCGGGTAGGTGTTGTAGTGTCTGGAGGTGCTGCTGTTACGTTTCCTTTTCTCCTCCTCCTACTCCTCCTCCTACTCCTTCTCCTACTACTCCTTCTCCTCCTCCTCCTACTCCTCCTACTCCTTCTCCTCCTCTCCTCCTCTTTCTCTTCTAGCTGTAGCTTTTCTCTGAAGCGGCCTGAAGCTAAATTAATAAACACCGTTTTGCACCATCCATCCAACCACTGAACAAGCCCATAGGTGTGGAAAGTAAAAAATTTTTGAAGCTGCTAACAACTCTGAACTCTATTATTGCCGTAGAAGTGCCAACTCGTTAAATCAGTGGGCCTAGGATGGAAATTATCCTATCCTGAGACGCAACACTGCCTGGCTTTGTCAATCATGAATGGATGTCAGTAGGAGAGTTTTGTGTAAGTCAGGTTACATGCACAAATTTCATGTCGGGGTTCGGGCCTTGAAGTGTAAGATATCAACATCTCTTCCGATATAGTGTGTATTTGTGAAGTCTGGGTTGGATTAGATGGAGCAGACGTAACAGCAGCAGTTGTAACAGTGTTTGTGTGTGTAGGGCTGGCACAAATAAGTTTAACGGTGACATAACCATTTTTCGGGGGGGGGGGGGGGGGGGGGGGGATGACGAACAGCTGGCTGAAGATGGCCAGGCATTCATGCAGTAATATGGACTCTTAAAGGGATAGTTCACACATTATATCGGTCCCATGACTTGATTGGGGTTTGTGCCACAAACGCTAAAAGATTAGCATGTGGACACATTGCCAGGGCAACTAAACCAAGGCATGGATTGATGTCACGCCTAAATCACATACTGCTTACAAGGTAAGGAAACCAATATGTCATCTGGGTGAGCTATCCCTTTAACAACGTGATGAAACTTTGTTGCGCCTTGATGAAACTAGCGAATGAGTCTTTGGTTGCCAAGGCAACACCCCGCACAATGCAGCAGCAATCATAGACATAGAATGTATTAATTACATTTCTATGGCAGTCAGGAGCGAAGGAGAGGAGAAATGTTTTGGGGAAAAAATGTGGCTGGCCAATTACTGTCATCCAAAATTCCACGACCCTCACAACTGTGTGTGTTGCCCGAGGTTCAACTCTCACCGGTGTGTGGCGAAATATCCTCAACTCTCCTTTTCAGTCTCTTCTCATATTAATTATATATACTTCACCTCTCGCTGTACAGACAACAGCCAGGAAGACGGAGTGAGCTCTATCATACCTCCCTCCCCCCATCACTCCATTCTGCTCTCAATCTACCTCTCGATTAATTTCTCTCCCTCTCCATTCCTCTATACGTCCTTGCCCCTACCTTCCGTTTGTCCTCCTTTCCCTCCCTCCTTCCGTCTTTTCAGCCATCACTCCCTCCTTCCCTCCATCCGCCCCACCCCCCCCCCCACCACCACTACTGAAGTAACTACTTCTACTGTTAATAAACAACTAAAATATACTATCCCACTACTATTTATAATACAGTCACTACCTCTGCTACTACACTGGTCTGACATTTTAAACACTAGCCTCTATCAATTTTAACTAGTACACTTCTCCCACTGACATAAAAATACATTTGGACAGCTTTTTCTTGCGAAATCTACCTTTCTAGTTCTTTTGTTTTATTCATGCCTGGAGGTCCCTCTGCTTGCAGATGATGGTTGTATCTTTTCGGATGAAAAGATTTCCCCCTGCTCTGCTGTCTGAATAAAAGATGAATAGAATAACAGAGGGATAAATCTGAAGTTGCGCTGTGTTGTTCCCTCAGACTTCTGCTGTTTCTCTTCCCTCTTTCACTGACAGACAAACCCGGGTGGAGCGCTTCCCTGGTGTGTCTTGCCATCAGTCTACTGTGTGTGTGGGTGTGTGTACTAGCAGGGTGTGGTCGTTCAGTGTGTGTGTTGTGTGCACGTGTGTGGTTGTACTAGTGGGGTGTGTGTGTGTCCAGACTTCTGGATCTCTTTTTTATCCATGGTAATTTGTGTTTCTACTCCCTCTACCCTGTGTGTGTGTGTGCGTGGTCAAAGCAATTTGGATAATACTTGCTCATTGTAGTGTAAGAAAACCAGGACTCAGAGCTAGGCCATTATCCAACTGAAATCCCCACTGTCTTACAAACACACACAGTCCTAGATACACACACTCTGTCTTTCACAAACGCCATACCCTCAGATACACAAACTCCAGACAGAGACACTGTACAGCACTTTGAGCAAGATGGAGAGCACGTCGATGGTGGGTGGTGGACAGAGATGGAAACAGAGCATATAAAGAAGGGATTGAGGAAGACATAGGAACATCAGTAGGGGTGGGGGCAGCACTTTGAGACGAGAGCATCAGGGATAGGTGGAGGAGGCGAGAGAAGAGGGAAACAAAAAGAAGAGGATGAAGAATTGACTAGGAGCAGAGGCAGTGGCGTGATGGGCACAGTGTGGAAGATGGAGTAGGAGGAGGGATGCTGAGTGACAGATGATGGAGTGTGCCGGAGTCAGAATGTGGAGTGACAATGTAGGATAGATGGTTTGGTTCAGAGGCTATTCTGTATTTTTTTATTTGATATTTACTGTTCAGGCGTGGCAGCCCCGTGCAGGACACAATTGTCTGCCTCTTTTGGGAGTTTAGGCCAGGGTAACTGCTATAGATGTAGGATTCAAATAGAACTGGGTTTGATTTGTGCACGTGATTGTACGTGAATCTGTCTTTGGAGTGATTTTGGCTGGCCCATCTGCGTTTTGACCAGTGTGTCTGTAACTGTGTATGTGTGTAGCCTCCAAAGGAGATTTGGAGCTTGGTTGTCACAGTCCTTCCCGCTCCCCAGTGGCAAGCTCCCTAACTGGGTCACATTCCAACCTCCTCCTGGCTTCTCCAGACTTTTCATTTTTGTACAGTTATGTGTCTGTCAGGAAATGTCCCCCGGAGCATGTTGGAGGTAAAGACAGTCCTCTAAATCAGCTTCAAGTTTATATTATTAAAGATGTTATCAAGTATGAAGTGGAGGGGAAAGAGGGACACACACTAAATATCAACTTGAAACACTCTGAAACATGAACTATCAGTCTGTCGCCACAGCTAAAAGCATTTAGATGACATATAACCCGTGTTATAAAAAAATACAACAGTAGAATAGTGATCGATAGTTGCATATCGGGATATTATTTTTGACGATGTGTCATTTTGACTTTTGCAATATTATTTTTGCATTAGTTGGCTGTATATGCACCAACTCCAGTCATTTTCTTTCATAGCTTGTTCTCTGCATTCTTTCGAAATGAGACTATGTTTCGGCACTTTTATTTCCCTGACTGATCCAAACTCGTTCTCAGTTTTCCTTCTGCAAAAGACGGTGAGAATATGGTGAGCAATATGTTTGAAACATCAAATTGCAATAAAATCACAATATAGAATCGCAATACATATCGTATCAGCACCTAAGTGTCATCGTATCGTGAGGTCCTGGGCAATTCCCAAACCTACAGTAGAAGAAGTGTGGAAAACCAATATGGTTGAAAACCAGTCGTAATGGGTCAGAGCTGGACTTTTTCAGTGTGTTCAGTTGGTTTGTTTTGGTTCTGAGTGGTTGTGATGGCTCTCATTGATCATTCCATCCTCATACTTTTCTCTGTGGGATCACAAGATTTACTGTCCTGAAACAGATGAAAGAGATGCACCGCTGCTTTTGTTTTGGCCTAAACATCACTGTGTACGCTTCAAAATGAAGAGGAATCATTCTGAAATGACTGTTTTTCTCTTGTAATTTCCTCGAGAGTTTCTCAAGGGTTCAGCTTTTCCTAGCTACCATGTGTTACTTCTAAATAGCAGAATAAATATGGTACTACTTTTACTGGAAATGTCTTGTCTTGTGGTATGTCAAATATATCCCTAATCTCTTTTAACCCAGAACTAATGTCTTGCATAATTGGCCAGATGCTCAATTAAGTTCTGTGTCCATACATATTAAGAGAAGATATGAATAAATGCTAGGAGTGGAACCGGAAAGAGGAGCTCCACCCTCTCTCGAAATTGTGATTTGTCCAAATAACAAGTGACTAAAAAATCCTAAGCCCCTGAACTAATGCTGCTTGTTATCACACGCATCCCATTGCAGGATGACCTCTACGGTACCATAATGTTTACATCATTTTATCTCTCGTAAACAGACTGACCGCCCTTTCAGACTCTCCTTCAAAACCATACAAATACCGCATTCACCCAATCCTGATTTGTCCAAGTTTACCAGTGATGGAAAAACCCAAACACCAAAACTATTGCTGCTTGTCATCAATTGGTGTTTATATTATAAATACAGATCTATGGTACGATTTACGTTAACTTAGTCTGTCCACAAGAGATGAACTTGCCCCTGATCATTGACCTGCCCAAATAATCCTGTTTATGAACCATAATGTGAATGACAAAGTTGGTTTTCCTCTCGGATTTTGTCTTGCAGAGCCCCCATGAACTCTTATACTCTGAGCATCATCCACTAGTAGCCTGGTCTGTTGGTCACAGACACCTTAAAAAAAGGTAGGGGCGTGTATCAGAAAATCAGTCAGTATCTGGTGTGACCATCATTTGCCTCATGCAGCACGTGACATCCCCTTCACATAGAGTTGATCAGGCTGTTGAATGTGGCCTGTGGAATGTTGTCCCACTCCTCTTCAATGGCTTTGCAAAGTTGCTAGATATTGGCGGGAACTGGAACACGCTGTCATACATCGATCCAGAGCATCCCAAACTGCTCAGTGGTTAACATGTCTGGTGAATATGCAGGCCATGGATGAACTGGAACATTTTCAGCTTCCAGGAATTGTGTACAGATCCTTGTGACATGGGATTGTGCATTATCATGCTGAAACATGAGGTGAGGGCGGTGGAGGAATGGCCCGACAATGGGCCTTAGGATCTCGTCACAATACCTCTGTGCATTCAAATTGCCATTGATAAAATGCAATTGTGTTCGTTGTCCGTAGCTTATGCCTGCCCATACCATAACCCCACCACCATGGGGCACCATGTTCATAACGTTGACATCCGCAAACAGCTCGCCCACACACCAAACACGCTCTCTGCCATCTGCTCAGTGCAGTTGAAACCGGGATTCATCCGTGAAGAGCACACCTTTCCAGCGTGCCAGTGGCCATCAAAGGTAAGCATTTGTCCACTGAAGTCGGTTACAACGCCAAACTGCAGTCAGGTCAAGATCCTGGTGAGGACGACGAGCACACAGACTGTTTCTGACAGTTGGTGCAAAAATTATTCGATTGTGCAAACCCACAGTTTCATCAGCTGTCCGGGTGGCTGGTCTCAGACAATCTCGCAGGTGAAGAAGCCGGATGTGGAGGTCCTTGGCTGGCATGGTTACACGTGGTCTTTGGTTGTGAGGTCGGTTGGGCGTACTGCCAAATTCTGTAAAACAACGTTGGAGGCGGCTTTCATACTCTCTCACTCTCTACATACGCTGCTGCTACTCTTTATTATCTATCCTCATTAGGGTTGCAAATGGTCGGAAACATTCTGGTAAATTTTCCATGGGAAGTTAAGCTCGGGAATTTGGGGAATTTTGCTTAAATTCATCAACAACAAAAATGCTTATAACAGTGAACCTTTCTTGTGGGATATGCACACAAGGCAATTCTAGGTCTTGTGGCATATTTTGGTTAAACTATCCCTTATATAAATGGAATTGCAACCCTCTGAATGCGCAGGGCATTCTTCCGTCACATGGTTCTCAAGATCTTGCACACTAATGAGATGCTATTGAGCCCACACTACCACACTGTCTGAGCCAAGGACTACATGCTTTCTGGTAAGTTTTGATTACAATACTGGGTGGGGAGAATATTTTTTATGGCATACATGATTTCTTGTTAACTAGTAAATAGTAGTGTACAGAAAAGTTTGTTTAAATCATTTCTAACTTGTTAACAATTTCTGCTAGTTAGTTTTTGCTGCCATGTGGGTTTTAGCTTGCTTGGCCCTGCTAACTGAGGAGTGTTAATTCACCTGTTTCCATACATGCTTTATTTAAAAAAAAATTATCTTACAAAAGAGTTGTTTAATCTAATTGCATAACTATTTATCTGTACATGGAATTGTATTTGTTGTTTTTTTTACTCATTTTTTCCTATTCTTTACAGGAAAATGACACGGACACTATCTGATGTGTGGAGACATTTCACTGCAGCTAATGTAGAAGGAAAAGCTGTGTACATTTGCAAATAATGTGCCAAATCATATGTGAAGAATGCAACAAAGATGCAGAATAATCTGGCCAAGTGCATAAAGTTCCCTCAGCGCTCACAACAAACAACCTCTGACAAAAGCCCCTCTACTTCTATTTGAGGTGAAAATGATGAATCAGACACTTTATCGATAGCAACAGCTCATGGTCCTCCTGGAATCAGAAGTTTTTTTGACTCAATGAAGGAACGTAGTCAGAGAAATGCTGATGAATGTCTAGCTCGAGCTGTGTATGCAACTGGTTGACCTCTGATGCTCACAGGCAATGTGTATTGGAAGAGATTTCTGAATGTTCTTCGCCCAGCATACACCCCTCCAACCAGACATGCTTTATCTACTCATTTGCTGGATGCAGAGTTCAAGTGTAGGTCAAGCAAATCATAGAGAAATCAGACTGTATTGCAATCATCTCTGATGGATGGTCGAATGTTCGTGGGCAAGGAATAATTAACTACATCATCTCCCCTCAATCTGTATTCTACAAGAGCACAGACACAAGGGACAGCAGACACACCGGTCTCTACATTGCAGATGAGCTGAAGGCAGTCATCAATGACCTTGGACCACAGAAGGTATTTGCACTGGTAACAGACAATGCTGCGAACATGAAGGCGGCTTGGTCTAAAGTGGAGGAGTCCTACCCTCACATCACACCCATTGGCTGTGCTGCTCATGCATTGAATCTGCTACTCAAGGACATCATGGCACTGAAAACAATGGATACACTCTAAGAGAGCCAAGGAAATGGTTAGATATGTGAAGGGTCATCAAGTTATAGCAGCAATCTACCTCAGAAAGTAAAGTGATACGAAAAAGAGCACCACATTGAAGCTGCCCAGCAAGACTAGTTGGGTTGGTGTTGGCATCATGTTTGACAGTCTCCTGGAAATAGCCATATCACAGTCTGCCGATATGGACGGCCCCATCAAGAGGATCCTCCTGGTTGATGTATTTTGGGAGAGATTTGCAAGCAGCCGGAAACTCCTGAAACCTATATCACTAGCCATTGCACAGATTGAGGGAGACAATGCCATCCTGTCTGATGTTCAGACTCTGCTTGCAGATGTAAGAGAATAAATCCGTAATGCCCTGCCCACTTCACTGTTGCTCCAAGCAGAGGAAACTGCAGTTCTGAAATACATCAAAAAGCATAAAGACTTCTGCCTGAAGCCCATACACACTGCATCGTACATGTTGGACCCCAACTATGCTGGCAAGGTCATCTTGTCTGGTGCAGAGATCAGCAAGGCCTATGGTGTCATCTCTATCTTGTCTTGTCACCTTGGCCTGGATGAGGGCAAGGTTCTTGGCAGCTTGGTGAAATACAATTCCAAGCAAGAGCTTTGGGATGAAGATGTAATATGGCATTCGTGCCAACATATCTCATCAGCCACCTGGTGGTTGGGACTTTGTGGATCTGAGGCTCTTTCCGCTGTTGCCTCCATCATCCTCCAAATCCCACCAACATCAGCCGTCTCAGATCACAACTGGCTGACAATACAGGGTTGAAAATTTGGTTGCCATCCGGTGGACATTGAGGAGGTCCAGGGAGAGGACATGGAAGCCTGAGGGGAAGACAACCAAAGCTTTCGTTTCTAGACTATCATTTTACAGATGTCTGTTAAAAATGTTTTTCGGCGATGCGATGGATCATTGGGGATCATTCAGTATTCCCTTTTGCTGTTCTGTGGAATCACCTCATGTGAAGAGTCAACTCATTTAATTAAAGTACAATTCGTAACTAGATGTTTTAATTTTTTTATTTCTATTGGAAGTATTTAATAATTTGCAATTATGTCTACTTATGATAAGGTTTATGTTTCTGTCTCCGTATAATATGGTAAATATATCCAATGGAAAAAACATCTACCTTTAAATGGTATTACTGTTCATTTTCTATATATTCCCTTTAATTGCCACAGAAAGTTTCCACCTCTGAATATTCCCCAGAATGTGCAACCCTAACCCTGATTGCCTAGTCACTTTTACCTTACCTACATGTACATATTACCTCAACTTCCTCGTACCCCTGCACATTGACTCGGTGCTGGTACTCCTTGTATATAGTCTCGTTGTTATTTTTGTTTATTATTTGCTTTTTGGTTTTTTGTCAATTTTCTTTTTAATTCTGCGTTGTATGGAAAGGGCTTGTCGGTAAGCATTTCACAGTAAATTCTACAACTGTGGTATTCGGGGCGTGTGACAAATACAATTTGATTTGATTTCGACTTGCCTCAAGGAAAAACAGGGAAGAAAACTGAATAAAACCTTGCCGAACACCAAAACAAACAAAAAAAGTGTCACATGTCATAATATATGTGCAAACTCTTTTGACTTGGAAGCATACCAGTACAGATAGCAATGGCTTTTAAACTTTACCCTGTACCAGGCTATTTTTGTCAAAAACCTGGTTGCCTCTACCAGGAAGCTGGAATGTCTACTTATGATAATTATCTTGGCCAGCAAGACAATAACCCCAAGCACACATTAAAATCCACAAAGAAAAAGCTAATTGGCCACAAAATCAACATTTTGCAAGGGCCATCTCAGTATCCGGACTTGAAACCCATTAAAAACCTGTGGTTTGAATTGATGAGGGCAGTCCATAAGTGCAGACAAGGAATATCAAAGATCTGGGAGGATTCTGTATGGAGAAATGATCTAAGATCCCTCTTTTCTCTGAGCAATTGTATTCGTATAAAATAACAATTTCACAAAAATCTTTTGCATACAATATAGCTCAGTTTCAATTATATTATAGTAATTTTTTCTCATCTTTATCAAAGGTGTCAATCATTTTGGACCTCACTGTAGTGTAAGAATTGGGTTTTTGTGTGCTCAGTGGAAATTTGCACATTCACATTTTAAATGGACACCATTTAGCATGAAGAGGACATTTTAATAATAAATCATCATAATTATCTATTAATACCCTATAATACCCTCTTCTCTCATAATTTAGATAAATTATCCATATGGCTTTGGGTCTGAGAATGGAGTGTTTGTGTCCACTTTTAACTTTAAACGTTCAGTAGGCCCTACACACAATTCAGATATAGCCTAGTATTTAATTGGCTGTAGGGGATGGACACCATCCCATAGGAAAAATAGTTTTCAGACTTTTCAAGCATTTGATACTTTATGAGCAAGGAACTCAAATCACTGCACAAATCATGCATTGACATCAATCGCAGACTTGCAGGAAAGTTCACATTGCTCACGCTTATGAGGTTAAAATTGGACCCAGAGAGAATAGAAAAACATGAAGGATTTTATTCATTCTATGCTCACCTCTTGATCTTAAACTCTCCATCTCCCTGACTTAATTTACCACATTAAACCATAGTTCCAGACCCTTTGAAATACAGCCCAAGGGCCATATGTATGAAGCATCTCAAAGTAAGATCTAGGAATTGGTCCCCATTTTCAAAATAATTGTATTAATTTTGATCTAAAAGACAAAACTGATCCTCAGCACTTCTACTCTGAGACGCTTGATACATATAGCATTGTTTCATGGTGTAACTTATCTTTGGCTCTCGGCAGTACTGTGATACCTCAGCTTCCATCAGAGGTGCCCATTTATGTGTCAGCATGCTTCAGTTCGGCTGGGCAAACCAAACAAGTGTGCTCTAAGACCTTCCTTGAAAAATGTATCAAAAGCGGCAAAAGTGCTGTATGTCTATTTTGAGACACCGTAGCCAGTATACTGTACACTTCCTCAAAATAGTCTGAATTAATCTAAGATAACTCAAGAAATCTGTCAAAAATGTTGGCATTTTTGCAGAGGAGATCTTAGTCGTGCAATTTTAGATCCAGCTAATATGTTTGGTGCAGTATTTCACAATGAAAAAATGTGCATGAAAACAAGCCGGCTCTCGTTGAATGACAACAGAATTTATTGAAGTATCACTATTGTTGACCAATCACCGACAAAGGGGTGTAGAGTTGGGCTAACAAACTCAGCTTTCCTCTGGCTTTGGGTCAGCCAAAAAAACTCTCACCAAAAGAAAAGTAACAAAATGTTGTCATAATATATGCACACAAATGTCCAAACCGTTTCAGCTGAGAAGCATAAGGCCTTTAGTGTGCGTGATGGTGAGAAGAGGCTCCTCCACCCCCACTCATGCTATTAGAGAAAGCACACATACATATACAAACACACAAACAGGGGCTGCTGAAGCCATCAGGAGAATGTCTAATTTGGGGCTCTTTGAAGTGGGAAGATGGTGAGCCTGGGTGTCAACACCCTTTCATCTATCTCAGTATGGAAAGAAAGGGAGAGCATGGTCTCCATGTGAAGGAGGACAGAGGATGATGATGAAAAAGCGAGCCTGGATCTGACTATGACAACCTCCAGAACGACAGGCCTGTCTCCAACTACAGTACCACACCATCTGGCTCTTCACAACTTACTCGACCCATTCCAGTCGGGTTTCAGAGGTAGACACAGCACAGATTGCCTTGGGTAAGGTTCAGCAATGACCACCAAGGCCCTGAATGCGGACTCCGGGACTGCCAGCGTCCTCTAATTGCTGGGCCTTGGTGCAGCATTTGACATGGTCAGACATGCCAATCCGCTGGACCGCATGGAGAAGTTCTTGGGCCTGTTAGGACCTGAACCAGTCCAGGACAATGTCTCTCTCACTGATCACTCCCAGTTGGTAGCCATCGGTCCTAATAGGTTACGATCTGCCAGGAGGTCCCTCAAGGCTCGGTCCTAGAAAACAGTAGCGGCTCTATCTGCCACTGAGAAACATCTTGAGGAAACACGGACTGGGCTTTCACTTTTATGCCGACGAGACTCAGCTGTATGTCTCAAAAACACTGATACTGCCAATGCCACTGCACTCTGGGTCAGTTGCCTGCAGGACATCAACGTGTGGATGCAGCAGAGTTTCCTGCAATTAAACTGCAAAAAGACTGAAGTCTTCCTTATTGGCTGTCATACCATAATTAACATCAGCAGCTACAGCCTCAATATTTGTGGTGTCAAGGTCCTATCCTCCATTGAGGTTTGCAACCTGGGTGTAATAATTGACAGTTGGCTCTTTTGAGGCCCACATCAAAAGTGTGACCATCTACAGAACATTGCCTGGTTATGACCTATGCTGTTACAACCCGCTGTTCAGCAAGTCATCCACGCCTTTATCTCATTCCATCTGGACTATTGTAATGCCCTGTTAGTTGGCACATCTGCCAAGCGCTTAACCTCTCTGGGAAATGTGGGACGGTAGCGTCCCACTTCGCCAACAGCCAGTGAAAGTGCAGGGCGCCGAATTCAAACAACAAAAATCTCATAATTAAAATTCCTCAAGCATACAAGTATTTTACACCATTTTAAAGATACAATTCTCGTTAATCCAGCCACAGTGTCTGATTTCAAAAAGGCTTTACAGCGAAAGCACCACAAACAATTATGTTAGGTCACCACCAAGTCACAGAAAAACAGAGAGGAGTCACAAAAAGCAGAAATATTTATAAAATGAATCACTAACCTTTGATGATCTTCATCAGATGACACTCATAGGACTTCATGTTACACAATACATGTATGTTTTGTTCGATAAAGTGCATATTTATATCCCAAAATCTAATTTTACATTGGCGTGTTATGTTCAGTAGTTCCAAAACATGCGGTAATTTTGCAGAGAGCCACATCAATTTACAGAAATACTCCTTAATGCAACCGCTGTGTCAGATTTTTTTTTTTTAATACGGAAAAGGCATACCATGCAATAATCTGAGTACAGCGCTCAGAGCCCAAACAAGCCATAAAGATATCCGCCATGTTGTGGAGTCAACATTAGTCAGAAATAGCATTATAAATATTAACTTACCTTTGATAATCTTCATCAGAATACACTCCCAGGAATCTCAGTTCCACAATAAATGTTTGATTTGTTCGATATAGTTCATCATTTATGTCCAAACACCTCCTTTTGTTAGCGCGTTTGGTAAACAAATCCAAACTCACTACGCGCGTGCAAGTCCAGCGGAAAGGTCGGACAAAAAGTTCCGTTACAGTCCGTAGAAACATGTCAAACGAAGTATAGAATCAATCTTTAGGATGTTTTATTATAAATCTTCAATAATGTTCCAACCGGAGAATTCATTTGTCTGTAGAAAAGCAATGGAACGCGAGGGAACTCTCACATGAACGCGCGTCATGAGCCCATGGCACTCTGCCAGACACCTGGCTCAATCCCCTCTCATTCAGCCCCCCTTCACAGTAGAAGCTTGAAACAAGGTTCTAAAGACTGTTGACATCTAGTGGAAGCCTTAGGAAGTGCAAAATGACCAAACAGACACTGTATATTGGAATGGCAACTACAAACCTCAGATTTCCCACTTCCTGGTTGGATTTTTCTCAGGTTTTCGCCTGCCATATGAGTTCTGTTATACTCAGACATCATTCAAACTGTTTTAGAAACTTCAGAGTGTTTTCTATCCAAATATACTAATTATATGCATATTCTAGATTTTATGGCTGAGTAGCAGGCAGCTTACTCTGGGCACCTTATTCATCCAAGCTACTCAATACTGCCCCCCAGTCACCAAGAAGTTAACCTGTAGTTTCGCCCAGCCCGTGAACGGGACCGTTATCATCATCTGACACTAATTAGCATAACGCAACAGACATAAATCTTCCTAGAAAATATTCCTATTCATGAAAATCACAAGTTAAATATATTGGAACACTTTTGTTAATCACCCTGTCATCTCAGATTTTCAAAATATGCTTTACAGCCAACGCTAGACAAGCATTTGTGTAAGTTTATCATAGCCTAGCATAGCATTATGCCCTGCTAGCAGCAGGCAAACTTGTCACGGAAATCAGAAAAGCAATCAAATTAAATCATTTGCCTTTGATGAACTTCGGATGTTTTCACTCACAAGACTCCCAGGTAGACAGCCAAAGTTCCCAAAAGATTATTTTTGTAGGCGAAATAGCTCCGTTTGTTCTTCACGTTTGGCTGAGAAATCGCCCGGAAATTGCGGTCAACACAACGCCGAAACATGGCAAACGTTGTTTAGAATCCATCCTCAAGGTGTTTTTCTAATATATATTCGATAATATATCCGTCGGGACAATTCCTTTTTCTCTAGGACCGATTGGAGTAATGGCTACCTCTGCACTTTATGCGAGAATCTCTCTCGGAGCCACCATGTGACCACTTACGCAATGTGCCCCCATACGGCTATTCTTCAACAGAAATGCGTAAAACTATGTCACAATGCTGTAGACACCTTGGGGAATACGTAGAAAGCGTAAGCTCGTTGATGGTACATTCACAGCCATATAGGGAGTCATTGGAACGCAGCGCTTTCAAAACCTGGGGCACTTCCGGATTGGATTTTTCTCAGGCTTTCGCCTGCAACATCAGTTCTGTTATACTCACAGACAATATCTTTACAGTTTTGGAAACGTTAGTGTTTTCTATCCAAAGCTGTCAATTATATGCATATTCTAGCATCTTTTCCTGACAGCATATCCCGTTTAAAACGGGAACGTTTTTTTTTTCCAAAAATGATAAAAATGAAAATGAAATGATAATACTGCCCCCTAACACCAAGAGGTTAAGCAGGCTACAATCCCCCATGAGCACATTACTCCATGGCTCTTCAACCTCAACTGGCTCCCAATATGTTTAACATTTTGGGTCACACCTACCAAGCTCCTGCCGCACGCACCCTTCTGGTCTTCAGGTCCAACTTCCGTCAGCAGCTCCACAGCAGGCTAAATGCTATGGGTGATAGGGCTTTCAGTTGTGTGACTCCTCAGCTGTTCGCACTTCCAATCACTGTCTGGGCTTCAG
This sequence comes from Oncorhynchus clarkii lewisi, assembly GCF_045791955.1. Lineage (NCBI taxonomy): Eukaryota > Metazoa > Chordata > Actinopteri > Salmoniformes > Salmonidae > Oncorhynchus > Oncorhynchus clarkii. The sequence goes on along the minus strand of NC_092152.1, from coordinate 41,958,957 downwards.
AGTTTCTGGCCTCGTTTAAAGCACAGCTAAAGTCTGCTGTTCACAAAATCTTTCAAGGACCTATGTTAATTCTGTTCTCCTATCCACCGAATCTGATGACACCTGTATATTTGGGGCGGCAGAGTAGCCTAGTGGTTAGAGCGTTGGACTAGTAACTGAAAGGTTGCAAGATCGAATCCCCGAGCTGACAAGGTACAAATTTGTCGTTCTGCCCCTGAACAAGGCAGTTAACCCACTGTTCCTAGGCCGTCATTGAAAATAAATATTTGTTCTTAACTGACTTGCCTAGTATAATTCAAAATTCAAAAATATATATTTTATTGTTGTCTGCGAACAATGTTCTGTGATGGATTTTTTTATTTTTATTGCTCCTTTGGTGTTTGTGAAGCGCTTTACAAATTAAAACTATTATTATTATTAACTGCTGAAATCGAATTAGCATAATAATGGATATGTTTTTTTTGCATTGGATCCAACGCATCTGCCTATGAAACACTTCTTTATCCGCATCTGACCATGAGACTTCCTGAAAAATGTCTTATTTCTCTCGGAAAGACACTTCGGAACAAACTTTCTTTAGATGTTTTTTTTTGTTATTTGTTACATGTTATTCCATGTAGTGAATCTGTTATTCAATGCGTTTGTATGGGTTAATAGCAGTGAGGCCAAATACAATTTTTCATCAAATAACTTTGTATATATATATTTTTTTTAATTAAAATTCTAAATCAAATAGCAAAATTATCCTTGGTATGATTTCCTTTAAAACAATTCCATATAGCTTTGGATAACCCCCCTCCCCCCGGATTAGACAGGGCTTAGACGCTTATAGGTTAAGATGAGAGGAAGGCTTAGAGATGTAAACACCTGGTCTTCATATGAAGTTCTGGAGGAGGGAGGGTGCGAGAGAGGTGTCTGTGAGCCAGAGGAGGATACAGAGAAAAGAAAGGAAGATAAGAGGTCAAACTGTTAGGCGTGGTCTTTGTGTGGAGGTCGGGAGCAGAGCCTCGTAGTATCAGTCCGGGTTAAGGAATTGGAGGCAGTGTTTTTATAGGACGGAGCGAGAAAGTGTGAGAGGTGGAGTAAAAGAGATATGTTAGGGATCAGAAAGGGGAAGAGCTGGAGGAGATGTAAAAGCCCTATCTTTATGTTTAGGAGGGCAAGGAGCAAGATGGTGAATGAGGGAGATGAAGGGAAAGGGGATATCTAGAGCAAGACAGAAAAGGAGTGCAGAATGGAAGACCTGCTTTGTACAGGAAGAAGGTAGAGAGCGGGTGAGGAAGAAGTGTCTGGGGAAGAAAAAAGGAAGAGAAAGCACTCCGAGGTAAATTGCTGACATGTGGCCGTATAGTGGATGTGCTGGTATTGTAATTGAATGGAAGACATGATTTGTATAGGACGAAAGTAGAGGGAGTGGGAGAAAGACGAAGAGAGGGGTTACGGAAAAAAAAAAGATAAAGCACTCAGAGGTAAATTGCTGACATTTAGCCATATAGTGGATGTGCTGGTATTGGGATTGAATGGAATGGAAGACATGATTTGTACAGGAATAAGGTAGAGGGGGTGGGGAGAGAGACGAAGATGGCAAGGAAGAGAAGTGTTACGGGATTGGGAAGAAAATATAAGAAAGCACTAAGGTGCAGGTTGTGCTCCTTATGTAAGGAGGGAAGAAACAAAGAGGGAGAAAAGTGGGAGGACTGATTTTATTTTCAGAGAAAATAATGATGAAGAAAGGGTTTCTTGTTCTGACACCCTAACAGCTGTGCGTATAGAGGATATCGTCCTCTCGTTCCCCTCCCTCTTTCTCATTTTCTCTCTCTAAGTCTGTACAGTGAAGGGGATAGGATAGGCTTTGCCAGGGATTTACACTGTAATGCAGCCTTTTGGCCGCTGAATTACTGAAGCCATACGAGTCCGAAACAATACGGCTTATTCTCTATGATAAAGATGTCTGGCAGCATAGCCGGTATCGTCAGGCAAAGACCCACTCAGTAACACACTGAGCCACAGAACAGCCATTCTGCATCGATTGTTATATTTGTGCAAGGTGTGGCTTCATTACAATCTAATTACATCTAAATTGCAGACCTTTAGCCTCATCGTGGATATGCTTGTATTGGAATTGAGATGTCTGTATTTGTTAACTTTCAGATTTGTATTCTGTACGTTTATTTACCTTTATTTAACTAGGCAAGTCAGTTAAGAACAAATTCTTATTTTCAATGACGGCCTAGGAACAGTGGGTTAACTGCCTGTTCAGGGGCAGAACGACAGACCTGACCTTGTCAGCTCGGGGATTTGAACTTGCAACCTTTCTCGGTCACTAGTCCAACACACTAACCACTAGGCTACCCTGCCGCCCCAAAAAGATGCATTGACGTAATTATTGTAGATGCAGTGTATTGTGTGCCTGCATGCGTATCTGTGCCTATGCACGTCAAATATGATATGCAGAGGGTATAGGGGAGTGAAAAATAATATTACCCAGTGCATCTCAGTCCCAAATGGCTCCCTATAAAGTGTACTACCTTTAAGCTGATTTACCATTGTAATGCTTTCTGATATTTAGAACACATACAGAATGTTCAGCTTCTATCTGGATGTTTTTAGGAAGACTTTTAATTCCCAGCTCTAGAGTTCCCTGAAAGTTCATAGGATTTAAGTCTTAGTTCACAGGATTTAAGTCTTAGTTCACATTAACTTCCTGCAGATATTATGGTGGTGTGTGACGGGGGACGGCTACGGCTCTAGTCAAAATCTGCTGTTTTGGTCAAAAATGATTTTATATATCTCTCATGCTAACCAGTTTAATCATGATTTGACGCTTTAAAAACTGTGCGCTTGTCTTGGTCATGCACTGTAGTGTGTGTGTGTGCGCGTGCGTGTGTGTGTGTGTGTGTGTGTGTGTTATATGTGTGCTCAGGCTCCAGTGATGGTTTTCAGTGAGAATGCTCTGACATTTTCCCACAGTAATGGTGGGCTTTCAGCCCCTGTGTGTGTTCGTGTTTGCTCGCTCCGACAGCTTTGGCTCCCCTTCGCCGTCACGCCGTTTAGCAGGCCCTCAAGTGAAACCCTCAGAACCACTGGCGCACACAGTGGGGCTGCGTCGGAAATAGGGATGGGAATTTGAAATGTTTTGACTGTTTGAGTACTCACATGATTTGTTTCCCCCGAGTACTCCAATTTAAAAAAAAAATGCATTTATCAATATGCCAACAGTGCGCCACAATGCATAATTTATCATAACCATTACAGATAACAAATCCTAATAGCTAAATGGCAATTTAAGATCCACTTATTGAAACCATAATATCAACTGGCTATGTTACATTGTGGAACACAGTCTTCAAGAAGGTAGGAACCTCAACAGTGGCGCTTGCTTGTAGAAGAAGCCTTATGTTAGGAATCAAAATTACTACATAAAGGTAGGTTAAGTAATTAAATAAAAATCCAATTATCCCATACACAGTACCAGTCAAATTTTGGACACACCTACTCAATCAAGGGTTTTCCTTTATTTTTACATCTTTCTACATTGTCATCAAGGCAAAGGGTGGCTACTTTGAAAAATCTCAAATAGAAAATATCTTTTGATTTGTTTGACACTTGTTTGGTTACTACATGATTCCATATGTGTTATTGCATAGTTTTGATGTCTTCACTATATTATTCTACAATGTAGAAAATAGTAAAAATAGAGAAAAACCCTTGAATGAGTAGGTGCATCCCAACTTTTGACTGGTACTGTATTTTCAGTCAAGTGCAATTTGAGAATTATTAATTGAAACCATAATGAGCTGTGTTACCTGCTCTGCTCTGGCGAGGTCACCTGCCAGTGGAGAGAGACATGGCTAGCGTTAGCGTGTCTTCGCCACACAGTATTTTACTTATTATTATTATTGTTGTTGTTTTTGGTTAAAGATCTAGTTTTGACGTCCGTTCGAGTACTCGATTACTCATCCCCATCCTTTATCTGAAATCCTATACCAGAGCTGAAGAGGTCTGCATTCGTTTCCCCCAAAGAGCCTCATGCAGACTCAAACATTGCTATAGGTCATTTGGAAGCTTGGACCAAATTCCTTAAAAAGAAAAAATCATAAATCTTATTTTTTTGTATTAGAAGATGAGATATTAGGCTTATTACTCATCAGGTCATGATCCCACTTAATCCATTTTGGATTGTAAATTTTTGGGGAATAACAGGGAGACTTATTATGGAAGCACGTTTGCCATGTGTTTTATCGTGTGATCATTTTTCTCTCTTTCAAAAGCCACTGATAATCTGTCATCGTTTAAAAATGGTGGGAAAACTGCTTTATTGCTCTTATCTTTGCCCTGTCAGGCTGTTACTGCAACTGTCACTATAATCTAGTTGTATTAAAGAATAACCCTCTGATGAATTCTGAAAGCTGAGATTCTAGTGTGGCGCTCGCAGCGTAGTGAGCCATCAGCCTGAGTATCTGTCACTGTAGTCTCGGAGCTCTCCTCTCTACCAGTACTGTATTTAAGACCGGGACAATCTGATAACCGAATGGCATTTTGACAGATGAGTTTCAGTTTGCACCTTTTTGAATAGAAGCAAGGTGAAGATAAATGGGGAGGTATTCTCCTTTCTGGGTTAACTAGGGGCTACAGGCCAGAGCTGGACCAGAAAATTCATGCAAGCTTGATGTGTTATTTGGCTGTTGAGAGATGGACTGTATTTATTGTGACAGGTTGACTTCGGTTGTTACTAGATGGAATACAGCTGTGGGTGAGATTTACCATTGAAATACCACGAGTTTGGACCTATGATGTTTTGGAATTTTTTAAAGTCAGAAAGCGACTTGGTGCTTTCCGTTCCTATGGCGATAACTACCGAGAGTTAGTTTAGTTAACTAGCTAGCTAGAGTCTCTTGGCGATGACAAGAAAACATACTTTTAACTTGGTGTAAATGACTACGGCACAGGTGTTGTATTGAGGTGCTTGCTGATGTGAGGTGCTTCCTACTGGGCAACTGTATTTACAGTGTCGCCGGTGGTAGCCAATGTACCCTATTTTTTACCTACCATGATTGTATTTTAGTAGCCTACACAATAAATAATATTGATAACCATCTAGATGTCACCTTGATACAAGCGTTAGCGGCTTCAACACTGGGACAGTGTCTTCGATCCCGCTTGTCAATCACTGCCGTCCGTTTACGGTGTGGGAAGTAGCTGGGCTAGTGTAGCCAATATCAGTCAGGGTGACCTTCACAGTAAGCACATGCATACAAGCAACAGTATACCCATCAGTACTTTCATTGAAAAATAAGCCATCGTGAGTTTTATCAACTGAAAATGTACACTTATTTTATGTAAAATTAAGTGAAATACGACTCAGACCCATCCTCTGGCTTCAAAATGCGAAGTCCAACTCTCGCAGTAGTTCAATTGTAGATATTGTCTGTAGCTGTGTTCCATCTAGTCACAAACCTTGACTTTGTTTACAAAATGAAGCCTAGTTCTCAACCTCGAAACACACACGGGTGCGCCAGATTGTATAGTTCTCAACTCACATGCGTGCTACTCATGCACTCGCACAAAGCAAGTAACGGCAATGTTGTGAAGAGTGGAATCAATAGTCAATCATTGTGTCTGTCACTGTATGTAGAAGCATTGTGGTAACAATTGCATTGCTCAAGGCCATTTCTACCTCGTTAACTTTCCCGTCTGATAGTACAAAATGCTCATTGCGATTTCATTCTCACCAAACCCATTGAGATTTTGTGATCCAACAATTCAGCTACTTTTCTAAGGTCATAGCTACAGTACTTACACATTTTGGAAGTCAATAGTGCAAAAAAAAACTTGAGCTCTGTCATGCATGGATGTCGGTGAACTTTTAAGTTTGTGCTCTGTTTAAAATAAAATAAAAATGTAAGTTGATCTCATCTGATTCTGCTGTCACTGGATCACCATTATCCTAACCTCATCCTGATCTTCCTTGTGTTTATAACACTAACGGAGAGGCTTCTTATTCAGTGCAGGGCTTCTCTTGGCATCTGCTTAATTGCTTTAGGTCGTGTAGCCCATTAGAGAACTGAATGCTGGGTAATTGTCACACTTGAGGTCAGACCTATTTCCTGCTTGATAATGGTAATGATGTAATGTTTTTTGTCTTTGTTTTATTTATGTACAGCTTCTCTCCAACTCACAGAAACTATAGGGAAAACAATAAACTAAGCAAATGTCAAAATCAATGTAAGGCAATGTTGGAAATACTTGAACATTTGCTGTTGAAATACACCTGAGGCAATGGATACTGTAGACTTGTGCTGGATGGAAGTACAGCTTTTACCGTACTTCTCCTGCTCTAGGAATTCAGAAGTTTTCAAGACCTGGAAGTCTCAAATTACCAATAGTGATTTTAGTATTCAAAAACTCCCTTTCCTAATTCAGAGGGGGTTGGTTATTTTGCAATGTGGGTCTGCATTTGTTTGCATTCCTTCTTATTTCCGTCAGAGGAATGGTCCCTAGACTCTGATGTATGTAAACATTCATCATTAGTGTTCATATTCCGTGTTAGTTTCTCTCTTATCTGGTCCCACACAGCCTAATTAGAACAGCGGAAGCATCTTAACGAAGGTGAAGGGAGTAGCATTGTGCTTGTCTTAACGAGCCAGCAGGTAATAAATTATAATGCAGCCTCTCCGGCGGACGCCAGCATAGTCATTTAGCCCACTTACTGTAGTATGTAATGTGCCCGTTGTGTATGTGATTTATATGCCGTCTCTGTATTTAATACTCCTACTGTGCGGATCGGTGAGTAGCCAGACATAACGTCTTAAATGTCTTCAGTCTGATGGATTCATTGGATCCCTGGTGGGGGTAAATTGTCTGGTTTCAAGTAATGACCCGACGCTGATGGCTCTTGTAATCGATTCAAAATTAATTGAATTTGTTTGACTACTTCTATGTAGTCTACTAACACAGCACGTAGGCCATTTCAGCTCAAGATGTCATCTTGTCCTGGTGATGGGCCCACTTACAGAATGCAGCATCCTAAATGATGAGTTCACCTCCTGTCCTGATTATGCACATGAACTTGCTGGGTCACATTCAGGGCTCGTCAATCCAGTTACATCATTGTTATTTGACCGATTTGTCATTGATCCCGGAACAGATAATTGATCAATTAAAGCACTACCTGTGATTTGGTCCTGAGTAAGCATAGTTCAAGATCACCTGTGTAGCTTCCCACTTTCATGCTGGCAATGTCGAGTTGGTCTAATAAGAGATTCCTGGAGCTTAGTGTTCTCTGAACGCTTTCCTCGGGATGTTCCCTATCATTACGGTTCTGCAAACCGGATGTAAAGCATCCCATTAATACAATTTAGAGCAGGGGTGTCAAACTCATTCCATGGAGGGCCTAGTGACTGCTGGCTTAGTTTTTTTTCTTTTTCAATTAAGACCTATACATGCAGGTGATGGGAGTTCCTTACTAATTAGTGATCTGAATTCATCAATCAAGTACAAGGTAGGAGTGAAAACCGGCGGACACTGGCCTTCCGGGGAATGAGTTTGACATGTGATTTAGAGCCTCTTCTAAGAGCAGAAAGGAGACCGGAGACTGAAAGGGGTGAATTAACAGAACAGATGCTGTGTAAGCAAGCAGACAGTGGATGGACTGTCACACCAAAGTGAGCTGCACCATCGGCCTGAAGTGGCTGGGTTTTTAAGACTTTGTTTGAAGTGATCAGCAGCAGCTGAGAAGTCCTCTAGTTAAACATGCATTGCGGCAGAAGTTCCATCAGCACAGAGGGTGGCTGAATCCTGAAGATAATTTTCTGGGACTTTCTCATTGTTCAAAGAGTGCGTCCTAGTACTCTAAAGGATTTCTCACCAGTCCAGAAAAGATATCCAAACTTTTTGAAAGCGCTATCGACTAGTGACAATTTATTTTATATATCTAAGTTAGCAGGGGCCTCAGTGACAGTGAAGTCTGAGGGTATAAATTAACGGAAAAGGTGAACTGAACCTTTTCAAAGAAGTTAAAGATTTCTGTGCTGAAGTTTGCACTTCTACACCACCAGCTACAGATGCAGCTCAGCCTTGACACGTTGTGGAAGAGTTGGATAGCATCATAACATAGTTAGAAGCTCTAACTGACTCCACCACAGTGACTGAGCATTCCGGAGAAGTTTGTGACTGTCGTAATGAAGCAAGACAAAACAACCCAGCGTCCATATGAACTGTGAGGCTTTTTACAAATGGGTTATCGATGCAGATCTGTGCAAAGGAACTGTGACAACAGCATCTTAATTTGCTTCATGCATTGCAACAGGGTGTAGAGGGATCTGGGAGATCTCTGTGGAGCAGGAAGACCTGCTGTCTCAGTCGCCTGTGAATAAAACACAATACATCAGGTGCCGCAATCTGTCCCACCCACTTAATGCAATGTCATGTACATATAAATTGAGTGCCAGCTGGCAGAGATATCAATGTAACTTTTTTTTCTCGATTTTATGCTGGTATCCATGAGATACCGCTGTTTCACCCTTCGACAGAATTGATCGATCTTTATATGAATTCTCTGCTTTCATTCAAGTGCTGTTTATAATTAGTACATTGTGTGTGTGTTTGGGAGAGTAAAGATGAACATGTGTAGGCATTAAAGTCTGCCGTTGACTTGAGGGATTGCCATCTCTCTCTGAGGAGCTGGGAGGGTGCACAAAAGACTATGCTAAGAGAATCCATCCTTCCACCACTGAAGTGAGAATGAGAAAGGGCATTTCACGCTATTAGGCCTTGTAGAATCGATATCCTAGCATTGACGGCCTGCCCTCCCATAAGTCCACAGCACTTCCTCATGATCATGCAAAGGAAGTAGAGGGACTGAGAGATTCCGGAGAGATCCGTGTCAGTCCAACATTTTCAGACCCTGTGTAAGATTAACTGATAGCCGGGAAAGTGTGGAGGAAGGAATGTATTATTGACTAGACAGAAGGGGGACCTCAGACCAGCAAAAGACACTGACCGACTGAATAAAAGTAGCACGGTCATTTTTCAATGTGTAACCATTGGTATTTCGTGTTCCATTTTTAAACTGCAGCAGATTATATTGATATTTTCCCACTTGTTTTTTGGAAAAGAGCTTTCAGGCTTTAAAATTCTCGGTTTGAAATATGACCCTGAAGTGCTTGTTGGTGCAAAGACATTAAAGACATACAAGAACAATGCAATAAAAGCGTTTGTCAGCGTCTATTGTCTCAAATCAAGTTTAACTCTCATTCCTTCCTGCATGAGATACTTTACAGAGAGTGACAGATGGGTGAAGCTAATGGCCTAGGAGGCGCGATCAAATAATTACTGTATCTTTCAGAGAAAGAGGGAGAGAGAAACGGAGAAGGGACTGCAATGGGGTTGGAGGAAATTAGTGGTGTGAATCTCTCTCTTTCCATTATCAATTATTTAAACATGTGACATAACACATCCATGATCTATATGACACTCCTGCCAAGTTGGATTTGCATCACTCTGACTGGCAGCCAGTGGTGTGAATTTACTGTTTAATAGATGAGCGCAGAGAGCTCTGTGGGTTTCATGTTGGTTCAATGCTTCATTTTAAGCTTTGCATACAAGCCATTAGTTTAGTGGTCACCAACCTTTTCTGAGTCGAGATCAATTTCGCAGACAAAAAGCACGTTCTACCGCTCAAATGGACATTAACCTAATAAAAACTGTTCTGTAGGAATGGGCGGTAGCATTTGCAATCATGACGTCTGTGGTCTTCAGGTCGGAAAGTCAGAGCTCTAGAAAGTTCAGGTGACAGTTTTTCCCCAGTCGGATCTCATTACTTTTTCAAGTTCCCAGTTGTCTTGGAAACGGCATTAGTCTCAATGGAGGGATGATAGTTGATAAAAATCATAATTTGTTTATATAGCATATCAACTATTTATTAGAGGCTGTGCATTATTTATAATAAGGGGTACTTGGAGTAAATGGGACCTCTCTAAAATGAAAATGGGTGGCCCTCAATTCAGAAAAATATATACTTCCATTCAAAAGTTTGGGGTCACTTAAAAAACACCAGTCTCAACGTCAACAGTGAAGAGGCGACTCCGGGATGCTGACTTTCTGGGCAGAGTTCCTCTGTCCAGTGTCTGTGTTCTTTTGCCCATCATAATCTTTTATTTTTATTGTCCAGTCTGAGATATGGCTTTTTGCAACTCTGCCTAGAAGGCCAGCATCCCAGAGTCGCCTATTCACTGTTGATGTTGAGACTGGTGTTTTGCGGGTACTATTTAATGAAGCTGCCAGTTGAGGACTTGTGAGGTGTCAGTTTCTCAAACTAGACACTCTAATATACTTGTCCTCTTGCTCAGTTGTGCACCGGGGCCTCCCACTTCTCTTTCTACTCTGGTTAGGGCCAGTTTGCGCTGTTCTGTGAAGGGAGTAGTACACAGCGTTGTACGAGATCTTCAGTTTCTTGGCAATTTCTCACATGGAATAGCCTTCATTTCTCAGAACAAGAATAGACTGACAAGTGTCAGAAGAAAGTTATTTGTTTCTGGCCATTTTGAGCCTGTAATCGAACCCACAAATGCTGATGCTCCAAATACTCAACTAGTCTAAAGAAGGCCAGTTTTATTGCTTCTTTAATTAGCGCAACAGTTTTCAGCTATACTAACCTAATTGCAAAGGGTTTTCTAATGATCAATTAGCCTTTTAAAATGATGGATTAGCTAACACAATGTGCCATTGGAACACAGGAGTGATGGTTGCTGATAATGGGCATCTGTACACCTAAGTAGATAGTCCATCAAAAAAATTGTTGTTTCTAGCTACAATAGTCATTTACAACATTAACAATGTCTACACTGTATTTCTTATCAATTTGATGTGATTTTTATGGACAAAAAAATGATTTTCTTTCAAAAACAAGGACATTTGTAAGTGACCCCAAACTTTTGAACGGTAGTGTACTTTCACTCAACCCGACCCTCCCCTGTACCCAAAATAAAACAAAGAGGATAGCAAAAAAACATTCCACCATTTACCCTCACTCCTAGGACAGACCAGAGCCTTTGATATGCTGTTTTAGAAACTGTTCTCTATCGTATAAGCATTGCATGGCAACATGGCAATTTTGATGCTAGAAGGTTGTAGGTTCGTAGACCACCGCAGACAAGGGTAGTGGTGAAAATATGTCCTTTAAAACAAATGATTGAAGGAACCTATCATCGTCTTTGAGGTTCCAATGAAAAAGTAGCCTTTTATATACACATTTCATGCAATTTTACGTATCAGAATATTTACCACCGAAATTACAAGCTAAGAATGGACAGAGAGAGAGGCCTATGCATTCATCTTATCATAATTCTCCAATGCCACATTAGTGTGTCTGATATGTGATTTGCCTGATTTGCAAATAATTAAATATGTGACGTCATTATGAATCTAAGCATGGTACTTTCAAAAGTTAGGCCTACCTTTCCATCCCAAACAGAGTAGGCCTGACGCAGAAACATTTCAGCTTTAACTGCTGGCTACTCTTCCATGGCTTAACCCAAGGAGAAAGGTGGTAACAAGTATTTTCTTAAAAGCTGTCTGAGTTTACAGAAAGTTGTAGGTTGTAGCTCAACGTCTGAATGTCATAGAGACTAACCAAATATATCCCCATAATGCATCGGAGTCACGTCTTTCCTGGGTATTTTACAGCAGTTTCTAGCATAAAGTGTCACGGACTAAAGCACCATTTATAGATCGCTTTATTTAATCAGGACTGTTTTATTTTCTTAAGTCTTTAGCTAACAAGGGGTAGGCCAATGCTTTTTGCCATTTTCTATAACAAAATGTATGGCATACCCTCCCATACCCCTTCATTTTGAGCCCTGGTTTTAACTTAACACACCAAGTCCTTCACTGACACGGGTATTTAAAGAGTGGGTAGAGGAATTGGCCCAGATAATCTATGGATAGCAGTCTATAAATTCATCTTATTTCTTAAATAGGAAGAAATAGGCGCCAACACAAAGCCCTCTTGTTGTTAGAAAATTCTAATTAAAATAAAGACTGTTAAAATGAGTAATGCCTACTCGATTTAGCCTGAATTAGCCTACTTTCAGAACCAGGCGCTGTCCGTCTCTGATTGATTGTGCTCCAGCTGCCTCTTCAAGTTTCAGCACCACAAAGCTGTCATGTAAAAGACTCGGGAAGGACGTTTTTTTCTTAGAAATATAGCTTTGCCCTGTGCTTCTCCGAGCATGAACTTGGCCTATACACTATGGATAATTGATTCCCACACTTAAAGCCTATAGGCGCACTTGATATTGCGTGCCCAGAGGAGAATCAGAGATGAGGGGCGGCAATCAGACACACATCCCTTGACTGAAATTTTAAAAGCATGACCCTCCCCCGTTCACCTCCATTTCCCCATTACATACATTTCTAACCGTCTGAGAAGCTGTAGTCATCTATAAATCATGAACAACAGGCCTTGTACATGTAATTACTTTAACTTTAGAATTGTTTCATAAAGAATCATAGTTGTATGGTGTTCTAATGCCAAAACCATCCAGTTGCAATATCTTGCCCAGTGTCTACAACTCACGTCCATACAGTAGAACGCTCTCCACTACAGAGACAAACAGGCGAACTTTGATGTTGTCTGGCAGGGTCGACGATTTCCAGAACACCTTCAGGCTCAAAAAATCGAAACCATGAAAACAGTCCCAAGAGGATAAGAAGGTAGAAAGAAAAAGGGGCCAGGAAATTGGTGGCTCTGATACTCTAATCTGTACCATGTTTTAGGGCAAAGTCAATATCAATTACTTCAGCTGTTTGGAGTCTGGTCTGGTGCTCGTAAGTGTTGTCTCACTACTTCCCCAGTCCAGGACAGACTTCGAAACTTTCTAAAGGAGCTATTGATTTATTTTAATGCAAACGAGAGACAGCGAGACTGAACATTTGGTCACAATTTTATTTGATTTTTTTAGGGATTTGCGTATTCTCTCTGGTACATTACTGCACAGGTAGTGAGGGATAGCAAGTCTCTCAAACGTTCAAAAATTAAATAAATCAACTGGGCTTTGAACCCAGATGCTTTGTCTCTTCCCACTGTCATGACTTTGCCCTGTTGCGTGAGGGTCATAAAACTCCCTTTCTCTTCCCCCCCACTGGTTTATGACCCCCCACCCCATAAATACCGAAAGTCTCTCCACTCTATAGAATTGACTTGAAAATCCTCTGTTACCACAGAGAGAGACTGCAATACATTAACATCAAAAGGTTGGGGAATGGAATGATATTTCTGTAATCCAACCGGTTGACAGTGTCTGTTGGTACTTAAAGAATACGATGTCAGATCAGTTGTTGTCTGGGACATTATGTCTGATGATAGGACGACATAAATTGTATCTTGGAAAGTCTACACATTCAGATTCAAATGGAATTGTTGTACAATTTGTATGTTTAGCTATAAAACGTTTTGTGAAAAAATTCTATGTCATTTTAACCTTCTAAATGAGAGAATTGTTTTCATAAGTCATTTTATTCACACTCAGTGGCCACGCCCAAGTGAAGATATTGGTTGGAGAGGGATGAAACACGCCCTTCTCTTCCCCAATTCACATCAGACTAAGCAAACCCCAACGTGAGCTGTGGTTTGCAAATGGTTGAATATCCACTCTACGTAACTAAATTTACATGAGACCAGATCACGTGGAGGTGACGATCACCACGCTGGAATGGTGAATTTCTACTAGACCAGCCAGAATACAGCTTGAGCTGATAATGGCAAAATGGTATGAACTTTGAACTCTTATTCACTGAAGAAGTGATACATCCTAGAAGTCGTATGTTTAGCTGCAGCTGTAAATGTACGTGGCCTAGGAAAGGAAAAGACAGACCATCTCCTAATAAGAATGAAAGGGTACAACGTATCCACACTACGACCAGAAATATTCTTCAAAGGACAAGGGCAATATCTGCTGGGCAAACCAGTCTTCCATCTTCGACCCATCTATCGAAGCGCAGCTCAGTGTAAATATATATCTTGCATTTTCCTTTTCTGGGTGGTTATTAGAATGCATAAGATTTTGTATTTATGATAGTATAGTTTCTCAAGGTCCGATTTAGACCCAATTCCCTTTGTCCCTCAGTCTTCCCACTCTTTCATTCAAAACCAACCCCCTTTCTTTGTGTCACAATTCATCATATCGGTTTCGCCGCTCTGGACTTTTTATGACATGATTAGTAATCGATATATGATCCATCCTTTGTATATGTAATTCTGTGTGATTATTTAGTAAATAAATAATTTTGCCAATTTTTGTATTGCTGTTTCATCTTGTTAGCCAGGGTTTGTAAAACCAAGAATTTTACCATGTTCAGATGAGACTGTATAAGGTGACAATTAATTATTGACTGCTATTGATATAAAAGATCCTCAGATCTTTAAGAGTTTATTCGGAAGACAGCAGCTCTATAAACACTCTTCCGTGGTACCCCAGGTTATTAACGAGTGAATTGTTGCATGGTTTAATTCAATCACGTAATCAATCAAACGTTAGGTAATCGATTTGATAAACTAGCCTGTCATAATTTAATCAGTCAGAGACACGACGCCGCCGTACCATGGGCATTGGACTGTGCTGCCTGCCTGGGATTTGTCACAGTCTGTGCTGTGGTCGACTGTTTGCGTGTGTTTGGGATTTTTAAGTAGTTTATTTTAGCTGCTTTAATGGCGTTGTTTGATTTATGGAGGCTGGTGGGGAATGCAGTGGGGATTTAATTGGGGCTCCAGATAAAATGTCTGAGGGAAATGGTGCAGCATGTTACATCACCAGGAGACCAGAGGAACAGGACTATTTGGGGCTTCTCACATCCAGTCAGACACAATAGCCTTTTTGTAGGTTTTTTTTCTGACTGACTTGCTCATACTGAAGATTCCTCTTAACTCTTTAACAGGGCGATAGAACTAGTTTAGCTTTCCTAATACATTGACATTGTTGTTGAATGTTTGTTTTTCCTCGTAACCTGCTAAAGCTAAAAAAAATATTTGTAAGTTATGAAATGGGTTTGTAGACGTGTCCTTAACATCACCTCTGCTGATCCGACTATTCACACGTACTGAATATGTTTGCATGGACACAAGCCCCCGGAGGCAGAAGAAACGCTAGATAGTCAGAGACGATCATGTGGTACTGAATCACCAGCCACTCTGTGAAGCAGGGATCATCAACTATATTATTTGAGTGAATTATTGGGGGGCTGGAACATAATTACAAATAATTTGTGGACTTCAAATTGACCGCAAGAAACCCAAACAGATGTAATATTTGACTAAAACGTAATCATTTAATTTGTATATGATCACGTGTCTCTTTAAATCAAATCAAATGTATTTATATAGCCCTTCGTACATCAGCTGATATCTCAAAGTGCTGTACAGAAACCCAGCCTAAAACCCCAAACAGCAAGCAATGCAGGTGTAGAAGCACGGTGGCTAGGAAAAACTCTCTAGAAAGGCCAAAACCTAGGAAGAAACCTAGAGAGGAACCAGGCTATGAGGGGTGGCCAGTCCTCTTCTGGCTGTGCAGGGTCGAGATTATAACAGAACATGGCCAAGATGTTCAAATGTTCATAAATGACCAGCATGGTCAAATAATAATAATCACAGGCAGAACCGTTGAAACTGGAGCAGCAGCACGGCCAGATGGACTGAGAACAGCAAGGAGTCATAATGCCAGGTTGTCCTGAGGCATGGTCCTAGGGCTCAGGTCCTCCGAGAGAGAGAATTAGAGAGAGCATACTTAAATTCCCATAGGACACCGGATAAGACAGGAGAAGTACTCCAGAAATAACAAACTGACCCTGGCCCCCCGACACATAAACTACTGCAGCATAAATACTGGAGGTTGAGACAGGAGGGGTCAGGAGTACTGTGGCCCCATCCGATGATACCCCCGGACAGGGCCAAACAGGAAGGATATAACCCCACCCACTTTGCCAAAGCACAGCCCCCGCACCACTAGAGGGATATCTTCAACCACCAACGTACCATCCTGAGACAAGGCCGAGTATAGCCCACAAAGATCTCCGCCACGGCACAACCCAGCAGGAAGATCACATCAGTGACTCAACCCACTCAGGTGACGCACCCCTCCTCTGGACGGTATGAAAGAGCACCAGTAAGCCAGGGACTCAGGCCCTGTAATAGGGTTAGAGGCAGAGAATCCCAGTGGAAAGAGGGGAACCGGCCAGGCAGAGACAGCAAGGGTGGTTCATTGCTCCAGAGCCTTTCCTTTCACTTTCACACTCCTGGGCCAGACTACACTCAATCATATGACCCACTGAAGAGATGAGTCTTCAGTGAAGACTTAAAGGTTGAGACCGAGTTTGCGTCTCTCACATGGGTAGGCAGACCATTCCATAAAAATGGAGATCTATAGGAGAAAGCCCTGCCTCCAGCTGTTTGCTTAGAAATTCTAGGGACAATTAGGAGGCCTGCGTCTTGTAACCGTAGCGTACGTGTAGGTATGTACGGCAGGACCAAATCAGAGAGATAGGTAGGAGCAAGCCCATGTAATGCTTTGTAGGTTAGCAGTAAAACCTTGAAATCAGCCCTTGCCAGGAAGCCAGTGTAGGGAGGCTAGCACTAGAGTAATATTATCAATTTTTTGGGCTCTAGTCAGGATTCTAGCAGCCATGTTTAGCACTAACTGAAGTTTATTTAGTGCTTTATCCGGGTAGCCAGAAAGTAGAGCATTGCAGTAGTCTAACCTAGAAGTAACAATAGCATGGATTTGGACAGAAAGTTTCTGATTTTTGCAATGTTACGTAGATGGAAAAAAGCTGCCCTTGAAACAGTCTTGATATGTTCGTCAAAAGAGAGATCAGGGTCCAGAGTAACGCCAAGGTCCTTCACAGTTTTATTTGAGACGACTGTTCAACCATTAAGATTAATTGTCCGATTCAAGAGAAGATCTCTTTGTTTCTTGGGACCTAGAACAAGCATCTCTGTTTTGTCCGAGTTTAAAAGTAGAATGTTTGCAGCCATCCACTTCCTTATGTCTGAAACACAGACTTCTAGCGAAGGCAATTTTGGGGCTTCCCCATGTTTCATTGAAATGTACAGCTGTGTGTCATCCGCATAGCAGTGAAAGTTAACATTATGTTTTCGAATGACATCCCCAAGAGGTAAACAATAGTGGTCCTAAAACGGAACCTTGAGGAACACTGAAATTTACAGTTGATTTGTCAGAGGACAAAGAATCTTTATTATGCGTGGGGAATACTTGGGAACAGATTTCCAAAATGTAATAATTTGGAGCCGATTTCCTGGTGTTTTTAGACTTATGCCTGCCACCCCCCAAAAAATGATACATTTTTGGGTGGGCAATAAAACACCAGCCGCCAGTTGTGGAACCCTGCTGTAGAGCGATATGAAGAAAGTGGCCGGAGCTGAAGTAATGTTATCTGGATTTATTTTATCAATCATAGTTGATGGAGGGGAAGCAACTATTGAACCACCCAGACAGGTGTCCGATGAGGAATCACTTATCTGATGACATGGATCGGACTGTTCTGTTTCCTGGCACTTATGGGCATTGATACATCAATCAATTGGTGGATTTGTGTACATACGTGTGTTCGTGCGTGTGTGCGTGCTAGCTTGTCAGTTCCATTTATTTTTCATCCATTGATACATGGATTGATTGGTGGAGTTGTTTGTGAAAGCTCTCTTTGATGCATTGATACATGGATTGATTGGTGTGTGCCGGCCGGAGGCCTCAAGGCTGAGTGTGATAATTGAGTGGCATGATTGGTCTCTTGGTCAGATGGTTCTTTCAGAGTCAGTCACTCCACAGTCTGGTGATTGGAAATGGAAGGACACAATGCTCATCTCCTGCTTTTTACTTCTTCTTCTTTTTTGATCTCACTGAAGTTTGTACTACTGCGGGAATTTAATTGGAACCGTGGTGTTCCATTGTTGAACCTTGTAGCTAGAGGCTGACTCGGTCTCATTTCCACTCTACTGGCTCTACACAAAAAAAAGGGACTGGCCATTTTCTAGCAACAGACAGACCCAATGCAGACAATCACAGTAGTGAATTGACTGAAGATGTGTGTCACCAGTAATAAAAAAATAAAGGCACCCGAAGACCAATGGTGCGGATGACATCATTCTGTTATTGATTCCGCCTGTGAGTTATCCTTATCTGAGACAGACATATGCATGCATGCACGCACGCACACACACACACACACACACACAATTCCTCACCTACATGCTCAGCTGTGTTTCCTCAGTCCATGCCATCAATCAGTCCTATGATTGCTTGCCACATCAGCTATTTACTGTGGTCGTTTATAAAGCCTCTCTTTCATCTCTGGAGAACACAATAAAACTGATTTTTTTCCCTCTACTCTCATCTCCCCTGATGGCTTGTCTCACTCCTGTCTTCAATCAGCAGCTCCTGGGCATCTCACAGGACAGACACACACACACCCACACACATACAGAGTAATTCACAGAGGCAGGTCCCTTTGGGCTTATTGATCTCTTAGAGCTGCTGTTATACCCCCCCGATGCCTCCCAAGAGCTCCAGCCAACACTGCTACTGGCTCAAAAGAACAGAGGAGGCTAATCTTTTGATTAGTATCTGTGTTTGTGGCTTCACATTCACTAGATATTAAGCACAGGCACACCATAGTCCTTCAGTTAAATAGATAGTTACATAGTACAATATTTGATAGCTATTTGAAGTTGATCTGAGGTAGCCTATGTGCAATTTTCCCAATGCATTTTCACATTTGAGTAATTTAGCAGGCACTCTTATCCAGAGCGACTTACAGAAGCAATTAGGGTTAAGTGTCTTGGGGGCACATCAACAGGTTTTTCACCTAGTTGGCTCGGGGATTCGAAGCAGCGACCTTTCTGTTCGCTGGCCCAACGCTCTTAACCGCTAGGCTACCTGCTGCCCTATGCACGCACACACACATTGCCCTCTGTCGATGTGGCTTTGTTTAGTTTGTTTACTTATGCCCTCAGTAAAATAACAGAAATCATCAGCAGGGTTAAGTTGGACACTTGGTGTGCTCCGATTGGTGTTTTGTGGGGGGGGGTGCGTACGCGTGTGTGTGGGTTTGTGTGCTATAACTAATTACGCCCTTTCGCCCAATGCTGTTCAAGGCAATTTAATTTGTACTGCTTCATTTAGTGTGGAAATTACTATAATTAAGGCTTAATCCTCTGACGAGCTTAGGGATCATGAACCTAGTCAATACATCACACACAGGAGAGAGACAGGGAAATGTCTGTTTTTACTCTCATTGTCCATCTTTCAGCAGTTTTCCCTCCATCTCTCTCGCTCATAGTTCTTCTCATCATACGCATGTCTCTGCCCCCAGTCTTTCCTTTCTTCTGACTCTTTTCTCTCCTCGCTCTCTTTCAAAATATGCAGAAACACATACACACACACACCTCACACATCCCTATTCCCGTATCAGTGATTAGTCAATACAGTAACTTGTTTTCCTCTCTGACACCTGGGCTCCCAGGCAGGCCCTTGCATCCCGCGCTCAACAGCGAGACCCGGGTCACTAATTGACCCAGAGGTTACTGCTAATGGCGTCTCGTTAGCAGCGAGGGGGTACAGGGACTGTGCGTGCATGTGTGACTGTGTGTGCGTGCCTGCTTGCGTTTTCATGACAGCATCTATGCACACACATGGCTTTCCTACGGTCCGAAAAGCTTAAATTCCTCCCGTCCTCAGTTGGAGCACCAAGGTAACCCCAGCCCATCTCCTGTTGTTTTAGCAGCTCTACTGACTAGTGTAATGAAGATCATTATGAATACAGATAACACTCATTAGTGCTGTTTCAATAACCACCTGTCACTGCCGAAGCGGTCTCCCATTTATCATACCTGCCTGCAGTTTACAGGGAAAACGTGTCCTCTTGTGTGCGTGTTAGTAAATAATATCAACTCTGAATTTCAGAATTGTTATAATGAATATTATTGTGAGTAGTTTAACCTTAATTATTACCTCTAAGACGGTTCCACAACCTCTTGTGTCTGTGTGAGGTAAAGGGTGTGATGACGTTTGATCAGATTTACAGTCTCATACTTGAAAGGGCAATCCGGGATTGCTACTGCACATCCATTTTTGGACTTTTGGATTAATGAGATATAGTCATTGATTTGGGAAGAATGCACGTATAAATGCCTCAGGAACGTAGTTCAACTATCGTACCCCATCAGAACCCAAAATTGAAGGGGGAAAAATGGCCAATATTTCTAAACATTGTAAATGTAAACAAACATTGGATAGCCTCAAAACGTGCTTAGAACTACACTTTTGATATCTTGGATTGTCCTTGCATCCATACAGTAGCTCTGGCTTTGAATTTGAGTGGTTACATTTCTCCAGGCCCGTCCCTCAGCATTTTACCAATAGAGGCAGGGATATCTCGTCATTGTTTCAACTAATGATTGTCCCTTTAATGTTGGGTTATTGACCTGGTCTAGACAGGCCAGTTAGACATTCCCTCTGTATCGATCAGAGGGCAACAGCGTTTTACCTCTAAACACACACACACGCACTCCAATTACTTTTTCCCCAAGGTAAATGTGTCCTGTCAACTTTTTAAGCACCCTCATATAGTCTTAATGACTGCCTTATTAAAGATGACAGTAAAAATTGGTGTATCAATGGGAGTAATTTAAACGTGCTGAGTAATGTTGTCATTGGGACCAGAGAGGCAGACTTTAATTGGGCTAAGTGTAGTGTCGTGTGAAGAGAGACTGAAATGCCATTTCCATTAGACCACAGACTTTTGTGTTTCCGTGGCTTGGCTCCAGTGACTCACTGTGAACTTAGGTCAAGTGCAGGGCGGAAACACCAGTCTGCACACATTGCAGCTCTCCAGGACTAGAGTGTCAATGTGAAAAGACTGGCCCTTAGCTGTATGGTAATGGGCACAGCCAGCTGATAGGCTTAGTTGAATTGGTGTAATACTTTTCAAATCTTTTCAGATGTGTAATATGACCTGAGAGGCCCAGTCCAGAATAGAGCAGGACCAGTGTGGTCGTGTTTGTGGAATGGCTGGATCTCCACTCTGGGAAGATTGTCTACAGTACAGCACAAATTAGTTAATGCAAGACAACAGCGTCCACTAAAATCAGCGCTCGTTACCGGGCAGAGAAGACGGCAACATGCACAGGGGAGCTGGGCTCTCCATCTGTGTTTGGTAAACCTCGTTCAAACTGGTGTTTTGAGGTAGGCAGTTGATGTTGTTTCCCATTATTCAGTATCAGATGCGTGTGTGTGTGCGCGCATCTTTTCAAGGTTTCCCACCACACGCCGCAAGAATGCTAAAGTGTGTGTCTGCGCTTGCGTGTGCTCGTGTAGACTGCTAAAGAATACCTGCCTCTGGATGTTCTTTCTCCGTTTTCTCTATTCCTCTTCTGTCCTCCCTCCTTTTCTTCCTCTTCTTCTAAAATGTTTAACACATGACTCATACACTGAGTGTACAAAACATTAGGAACACCTTCCTAATATTGAGTTGCACCCCCTTTTGCCCTGAGAAACAGCCTCAATTTGTCGGGGCATGAACTCTACACAGTGTCGAAAGCATTCCACAGGGATGCTGGCCCATGTTGACTCCAATGCTTCCCACAGTTGTCAAGTTGGCTGGATGTCCTTTGGGTGATGAATCATTCTTGATACACACGAGAAACTGTTGAGCGTGAAAACAGTGTTGCCGTTCTTGACACACTCAAACCGGTGCGCCTGGTGCCTACTACCATACTCCCTTCAAAGGCACTTAAATATTTTGTCCTGCCCATTCACCCTCTGAAATGTACACACACACACACACAATCCATGTATCAATTATCTCGAGGCTTAAAAATCCTTGACAAGGGACATCAATAAGGGATCATAGCTTTCACCTGAATTTACCTAGTCATTCTGTCATGAGAGTAGGCGTTCCAAAT
This sequence comes from Oncorhynchus clarkii lewisi, assembly GCF_045791955.1. Taxonomy (NCBI): domain Eukaryota; kingdom Metazoa; phylum Chordata; class Actinopteri; order Salmoniformes; family Salmonidae; genus Oncorhynchus; species Oncorhynchus clarkii. The sequence continues at coordinate 41,936,987 of NC_092152.1, read as the reverse complement.
GTTTGGTACACTCAGTGTATATCATCTGTTTATTGTTACTTTCTGTATACAGCCTGGGGGACAAAGGGAACCGGGGAGGAGGTGAAGTTACCGCCGTTTTCTGAAGACCGCCATTGAACAATCATATGCATGTGAAGTGTGCCCATAATGTGAGTGTAGGTGTAGGCTCATGTATACCGCCTGTGTGTAAAGAGGTTGAGAATGACGTGCGTGTCTGTGTGGGAGGAGATTGAGAATGATGTGTGTGCTTGCATGGAGATGAACAGGGGTCAGAGGTGCAGTTGAAAACCCACGTTTCTCTTTTTAAGAGAACATAAAACGGTCTGACGTGAGAGGTGATGAAATTAAATTACGCTCCACGATCCATTTGGTTATGAGTAACAAGTCTATGAACCGTTGTCCCTCTCCACACACACTAGGTATGGATAGAAAGGGTTCAGAGGGTGATGGGGATTACGTTAGCTACATATTAGGGTTTAATATTTTCCTGAAAATTTACTAATTTTCCTTACCGAGAGATTTGCAAGCCTTTCCTGGACATCCCGGTATTCTCGTTCAAAATAATACCAGCGGGAGGGGAAGGGGGAATCGGACTTAATTATACCACTGTAAATGGAGAAATATGCATTAATCTAACGGTTTCTTGATGTAGGCAATTTGTTGCAATTGAATAAACTTTTAAGTTCTCCTGAAAGTTCTCCACCCTATTTAATTGATGTAGCCTACCGGTAGTTCTATTGTAGGCCTATGAATCACTGTTGGCCGACAAGTAAAATATGAGGTTATTACAGCCTACAAAATTACTTTTGTTTTAGCCTACCTTTGACTGAAAGATGTCAGACAGCTCTGTTGGTCCTTTTCTATCCCCTTTCACCTGGTTATCAGGGGAATTAGGGAAGGTTGTGGAATTTTCTTTAACTTAATGATAACCTACTTATTGTGGTGACTTTTTTGATTTATTTTACCTTTATTTAACTAGGCAAGTCAGTTAAGAACAAATTCTTATCTTCAATGACGGCCTAGGAACAGTGGGTTAACTGCCTGTTCAGGGGCAGAATGACAGATGTGTACCTTGTCAGCTTTTTGAACTTGCAACCTTCCGGTTACTAGTCCAACGCTCTAACCACTAGGCCGCCCCTTTGTCACAGGGAACATATCCGATTCTTCGTTAAACAAACAAATAGCGGAGATTCAGCACGATGGATAGCGAAGCAATTGATCAATTAAAGATCATGGAACAATGTTGCAAATGTCTATTCCAGTGTGTCAATTCCAGGTGAGTAGCACATATGTTGAGTCTCTGCCAGTGCCACACAGCTAGTTTGGAGATGTGTTTATGTGTCATGGAGCAAGGCTCGACATTAACGCTTGCCCGAGACGAGTAAAAAAAATAATAATAATAACAATTAAATGTGTTGGACAAGCGTGTCTGAATGGACAAGTTTTTTTTTTAAGTCTCGCAAACCGAATCAAAACAATTAGGCTATTCCGAAATAATGATATACAACAGAATAACTAGGTAACCAATTCAAAACATATTGTGTAGTGTGGCTGTTTATCTCACTAGTTAACTATTTAGCGATTAGCGCGCATTTATGTCCTTGTCATGTGCGATGTCCGGCACTCGTGTACAACCGCAAATTACCAATACACGCAGTTGATACGGGTGGCAATTGATGAAACCAATTCTGCATACTCTGGTTGTAAAACGGTCTCTCAAGCACCCAAAATTGGCTAGGATTCTCCTCTATTCAATACTGGCCATGTAATTCCGACAGAGCTGACTGGTGTGTTTGAGCAGGGCTGTATCAAAAGCCTGCACACCCAATAGCTCTCCAGATGGAGGCTTGATGGACCACATGTGTTTTCATACAGTGCATTATTTTACTTTGTGGGTGTTAAGTGCCTTGCTCAAAGCCACAACAGCAAGAGATTGTAGTATATGGGATCAGAGACCAGCAGCCTTCCATTGTCAATACCAGTGATGATAATGAAGGTTCTTTTGTGAAGTAGTTCCTTGCATCACACAACACAATTTTCGTACACCTTTTTGGCCCATATTGTGTTACTGACCATTTTATTTTGTGACTTGAGCTTTTAGACAACTAAAAAAAAGCAGCCCTCAGACAGTTGATGTGTCCGTTTACTGCATCTGTTCGCACATACCTGTTTTGTATTTTTGCATTAGTACGTCATAGAAATTGTATATTATTGGTCCATGGTACCCGTCATTTTTGTCTTCTGGAAACGGGAAGGAACTTGTTTGGGAAATTGCAAGACACCAGTTACATGTATTAAATCATAGTACAGATGATGTTACCCAGGAAGCTGTGCATCCACCCCCAGACAGGGATTTGGTGTTATTACACAGGTTTGTTTCTCAAGTATTTTCTAGCAGGCGCCACCATAAACCTGCAAACAAAACTGGAGCAAAGAATAATTGCATCCAAGTTGTCTGGTTTTTCTCTATATACGGAATCAACAGCAGATAGTACCTGCGGAAAGCGTAGGTAACAGGATTAGATATTTAGGTTATGTTCCAAATGACACCCCAATCCTTATAGTGCACTACTCTGGTCAAAAGTAGTGAATAGAGTGCCAGTTGGCACTGAGCCTTCGACACAATTGCCCTCCGCCCACCAGGCCTCTACCAGCTACAGGACCTTTCCTCTTCCCCCTCTTTTGTCCTCTCTCCTCTCCCTTTTCTCGCTGATAAAACCGATCTGTACCCACCAGGCTTCTGCCAGTAACCTCTCCTCTTTCCTTTTTTTTCTCTTACATGCGTCTCCCTTCATCTCTCTTTTCCTCTCATCTCTCCCCTGCCTCTCCCCTCTTCTCACTAGGCTACTGCCACTCAACCCACAGCCAGCATTTTTCCCTTTCCCTACGTTTCATCTCTTTCCCTGATCTCTCCCTTCATCTCTCCCTTCCACTCATCTCTCTTCTACATCCCTCCTCTCCCGCTCCTTCTGACTGAACAGTGGCGTATCCACAGGTTAATGCTTTTCGGACAGCAGCATTCTCCTCACCTCTTCACTCTTTTCCCTTACACTCGTTCTCTCTTCCTTCTTTTCTCCCTCTGTCTTATTCTCTCTGTCTAAACAACCCTGTGCTCCTTAGGCTCCTGCCTATCTGTCAACCATTCTCTTCTCTCCGCTTACCTCTTTTCTCCCCTTACCATAATTTCTCCTTTCATCTTATCCCCCCCCCCCTTCTCCCCTTTACCTTCCTCTGTCATACCCTTTTCTCTTCTCACTGACTGAACAGTTGTGTTCCCACAGGGTAGCGGGCGGGTGTCCAGGCGTTGATTTAAAGTGCCCAGGCATTTCTTTGTGTTACTTTTTTTACGACGCCGTATTCAAAATATTATCCAGCTGGTTCTATGGCTGGTTCTGGAGCTGGATTTGTCATAAGCATTGATTTAGGGAAAACTTCACCTCAGATGGAAACCGCTTTCCTATCTTTTGCCATGAAGTTTTGCCGTCTTCCATAAATTGCAGCCTGGAATACACCATGGAAATAGTTAGAAGAATAAGATGAAGCTCCGGTTATACGGATAACTATTGGTGGCTGATTTGTGCTTTTCTGCGTTGTAATGGACACTGTGCGACCTTTGGTAGGTAGGCTGCTGGCAGGCTTTGATGTGATGTACAGCAAAGCCAAGTCAGCACGTGCTCATGGTTCTCACAGGGGAATTGAAATTATAGGTCATGCATGCCGCAAATTACATGTAACTATAATTTCCTTGAATGTTTGGCACATCTCAGTCCCAAAAAGGAAAAACTTTGCAGTGGCTTCTGATTAATTAACAATCCCATGCTGGTGTGTGGTAACATTCAATTAAAACCCAGCCCTGAGAAGAATTTATGTAATATCACAGGAAAATCAAATCAAATTTAACTTGTCACATGCGCCGAATACAACAGGAGTAGACCTTACCGTGAAATGCTTACTGGGCCGTACACACTACCCTCTGTAGCGCCATACAGTCGGATGCCGAGCAGTTGCCATACCAGGCGGTGATGCTCTCCATGGTGCAGCTGTATAACTTTTTGAGGATCTGGGGACCCGTGCCAAATCTTTTCAGTCTCCTGAGTGGGAAAAGGTGTTGTCGTGCCCTCTTCACAACTGTCTTGGTATGTTTGGACCATGATGGTTTGGACATCAAGGAACTTGAAGCTCTCGACCCGATCCACTACAGCCCCGCCGATGTGACTGGGGGCGTTTTCGGCCCTCCTTTTCCTGTAGTTCACAATCAGCTCCTTTGTCTTGCTCATGTTGAGGTAGAGGTTGTTGTCCTGGCACCACACTACATTATGCGAGTTGGAGTGGGTCTAGGGCACATATGTCAGAGTCAAGGCCCGCGGGCCACATCCGGCCCGCAAGAAGGTTTTTTACGGCCCCTGGGATGATCTTGATTTATTATTAGAACCGGCCCGCAGCAAGCCGGCAGCCCGCAGATCTTTTACACGCACCAATACTACATTTCCCACAATGCAAAGGTGACGCACCGAGCAGTAGGCTGCTTCATTTCAATATTTATTGGCACAGCAGTCGTCAGCATCACAGTAAAATTAACTTTCAGATACCCATCAAAAATGGCAAAACGGAAGGTGGATACTGAGAACCGGGGGTTTCAAACAAGGTGGGAGTCGGAGTATATGTTCACGAAGGTAGCTGGAAAACCTGTGTGTCTTCTGTGTGGAGAAAGTGTGGCGGTACTGAAAGAGTATAATCTGAGACGACATTATGAAACGAAACACGCGGACACACACGCGGACGCAACTGTCAAGGCCAGTTTTATTTTGGCAGAAGAGATCGCTAAATCAGCCCGGCCATTTACGGAGGGGGATTTCATCAAAAACTGCATGATTAAAGTTTGTGACGAAGTTTGCCCAGAAAAAAGGCAACTCTTTTTAAATGTGAGTCTGAGCAGAAACACCATTGCCGAGAGAGTAGACCAGTTGTCCATCAATCTAAAAGAGCAGCTTGTGAAAAAGGGAAAAGATTTTATTGCATATTCCTTGGCTGTGGATGAGAGCACCGACATTTCTGACATTGCCCAGTTGTCAATTTTCATCCGCGGAGTGGACTCCAACCTAAGCGTGACAGAGGAGTTTTTGGCTTTACGTCCTATGCATGGCACAACTACGGGGCATGATTTGTATGAAGAGGTGTCAAGATGTGTAAATGAGATGGAGCTGCCTTGGGAAAAACTCGTGGGTTTGACAACCGACGGAGCACCTGCGATGTGTGGACACAGGAGCGGACTGGTGGCGAAGATACGGGAAAAGATGCAAGAGGAAAACGCGACAGGTGAGCTGACAGCTTATCATTGTATCATACACCAGGAAGCGTTGTGCGGTAAAGCCTTGAAAATGGAGCATGTAATGAGCATCATCACGCGCACAGTTAACTTTATCAGAGCCAAAGGTTTGAATCACCGCCAGTTCAAGGCATTTCTGACGGAGTTAGAAACGGAGCATGGTGATTTGCCTTATCACACAGAGGTGCGATGGCTAAGCCAGGGAAAGGTGCTTCAAAGATGTTTCGAGCTTCGTGAGGAGATTTGTCTGTTCTTGGACAGCAAAGGGAAAGACACAACACAACTCCGAGACGAAATGTTTCTGTGTGAAATGGCTTTTCTGTGTGACATTACGAGTCATCTGAATGCAATAAACTTGCAGCTGCAGGGTCGGGATCGTGTCATCTCTGATATGTACAGTACAGTGAAGGCATTTAAAACCAAACTGACTCTGTGGGAGACGCAGATGCGGAAAGAAAATTTGAGCCACTTTCCCAGCTGCCAGACCATGAAAGAGAAGCTCTCTACCAGTGCGTTCCCGAGCACACAGTTGGCTGATAAAATAGGTATGCTTGCCGCTGACTTTCGACGCCGATTTGCTGACTTTGAAGCACAAAAAAGCAGGTTGGAACTGCTCGGTAACCCATTTGCTGTTGACGTGGAAAGCTCACCACCAAACCTCCAAATGGAGTTGATTGACCTCCAATGCAATGATGCACTGAGGGCAAAATATGCGGCAGTGGGTGCTGCGGAGTTCGCCCGTTTCCTCCCCGGCACAATGCCCCAGCTGCGCATCCAGGCTGCTCAAACGTTGTCTATGTTTGGCAGCACATACCTGTGTGAACAACTGTTTTCTTTGATGAACCTGAACAAAACATCACACAGAAGTCGACTTACTGCTGAACACCTCCACTCAATTCTGAGGATTTCTTCAGCTCAGAGCCTTACCCCGAACATTGATGAACTTGTGGAAAAGATGGGACACCACCAAGTATCACCCTCAACCTCAAACAAGTGAACATTACTGTGCAATCACATATTTAGAGTTTTTACTCAGTTCAAGTTTAAAAGTTAAAATTTAATATTTGTTTTCACTGCATGTTACTTCTCCTTAAACAAAGTGTTGTTTTTGATTAATAGATTTTTGCACTTTATTTTTTTGTATTTCAATCCAATTATATTTTAAAAATATTTCAGTTGAGTGGATGATAGAAAATTGCTATTATTGTTTTTTCTTTGAAGTAAATTTAGCCCACTTTTGCTAAAATAGAAAATATAGTCTACTGATGGTGCCTTGAATACCGGTTTCTTTCATTTAATGTTCATGTTATGGGGATATTTATATAAAGGAAATTTGTCTTTTGTGTCTGTTGAAAATTAAAGATTACTGACAGAGCCATAAGAAAATATTGCTTTATTTATCTGATCATATTGTAATATATTTGTTAGGTTTTCAGTAGGTTCAATTAGGTTCACTAGACTATATGCGTCATTTAAAAATTTTTCAATGAACATTCGAACAGTCCGGCCCTCGTCTTGTAGCTGATTTTTTTATTTGGCCCTCCGTCCATTTGACTTTGACACCCCTGGTCTAGGGTTTCCGGGATGATGGTGTTAATGTGAGCCATGACCAGCCTTTCAAAGCACTTCATGGCTACCGACTTGAGTGCTACGGGGCTGTAGTCACTTAGGCAGGTTACCTTCACTTTCTTGGGCACAGGGACTATGGTGGTCTGCTTGAAACATGTTGGTATTACAGACTCAGTCAGGGAGAGGTTGAAAATGTCAGTGAAGACACTTGCCAGTTGGTCCGTGCATGCTCTGAGTACAAGTCCCGGTGATCCGTCTGTGATCACGCTATGGAGAGTGTGATCACACAGTCGTCCGGAACAGCTGGTAATCTCATGCATGCTTCAGTGTTGCTTGCCTCAAAGCGAGTATAAAAGGCATTTAGCCCGTGTGGAAGGCTCGCATCACTGGGCAGATCGCGGGTGGGTTTCCCTTTGTAGTCTGTAATAGTTCGCATGCCCTGCCACTTCCGACGAGCATCAGAGCTGGTGTAGTAGGATTCAATCTTAGCCTTGTATTGACGTATTGTCTGTTTTATGGTTCGTCTGAAGGCATTGCAGGATCTCTTATTAGCGTCCAGATTAGGGTCCGTATCCAGGAAAGAGGCAGCTTTCGTCTTTAGCTCGGTGCGGATTTTGCCTTTAATCCATGGCTTCAATCCATGTTTTTTTTTCCTATTGATGCACATATGACATGCAGGTAGAAATGAGGTTAAACGGATTTAAGTTTGCTTGCATTAAAGTCCCCGGCCACTAAAAGCTCTGCTTCTGGTTGAGCATTTTCTTGTTTGCTTATGGCCTTATACAGCTCGTTGAGTTTCGGTCTTAGTGCCAGCTTCGGTTTGTGGTTGTAAATAGACGCCTACAAAAAATATAGATGAGAACTATTTTGGTAGATAGTGTGGTCTACAACTTTTCATGAGGTACTCTTACAGGCAAAAACTAAAGCAGGATGCACCAGTGACTAAGTCGATAAAGAAGTGGTCAGATGACGCAGGTGCTGAGCTACAGTCTTTTGCTAGCACAGTCTGGAACATGTTCCGGGATTCTTCCGATGGCATTGACGAGTACACCACATCAGTCATTGGCTTCATCAATAAGTGCATAGATGACGTCGTCCCCACAGTGACCGTACATACAAACCCCAACCAGAAGCCATGGATTACAAGCAACATCCGCACCGAGCTGAAGGCTATAGCTGCCGCTTTCAAGGAGCGGGTCTCTAACCCGTACGCTTATAAGTAATCCTGCTATACCCTCAGACAAACCATCAAACAGGCAAAGTGTCAATAAAGGACTAAGATTGATTCATACTACACTGGCTCCGATGCTCGTCAGATGTGGTAGGGCTTGCAAACTATTACAGGCTACTAAGGGAAGCACAGCCGCGAGCTGCCCAGTGACACGAGTCTATCAAACGAGCTAAATTACTTCTTTGCTCGCTTCGAGACAAGCAACACTGAAGCATGCATGAGAGCATCGGCTGTTCCGGACGACTGTGTGATCATGCTCTCTGTAACCGATGTGAGTAAGACCTTTAAACAGGTCAAAATCCACAAGGCCGCGGGACCAAACTGATTACCAGGATGTGTACTCAGAGCATGCGCTGACCAACTGGCAAGCTGTCCCTGACTGAGTCTGTAATATCAACATGTTTCAAGCAGACCACCAAAGTCCCTGTGCCCAAGAACACTAAGGTAACCTGCCTAAATGACTACTGACCCGTAAGCACTCACGTCTGTAGCCATGAAGTGCTTTGAAAGGCTGGTCATTGCTCACATCAACACCATTATCCCAGAAACCCTAGACCCACTCCAATTTGCATACCACCCCAACAGATCCACAGATGATGCAATCTCTATTGCACTCCACACTGCCCTTTGCCACCTGGACAAAAGGAACTACGTGTGAATGCTATTCATTGCCTACAGCACAGGGTTCAACACCATAGTGCCCTCAAAGCTCATCACCAAGCTAAGGACCCTGGGACTAAACACCTCCCTCTGCAACTGGATCCTGGACTTCCTGACAAGCTGCCCCTGTGTGGTAAGAGTTGGTAACAACACATCTGCCACGCTGATCCTCAACACTGGAGCCCCTCAGGGCTGTGTGCTCAGTCCCCTCCTGTACTCCCTATTCACCCATGACTGCATGGTCAGGGACAACTCCAACACCATCATTAAGTTTGCCGGTGACACAACAGGGCCTGATCACCGATATCGATGAGACAGCCTATAGGGAGGAGGTCAGAGACCTGGCTGTGTGGTGCCAGGATAACAACCTCTCCCTCAGCGTGATCAAGACAAAGGAGCTGATTGTGGACTACAGGAAAGTAGGACCGAGCACGCCCCCACTCTCATCGACAGGGCTGTAGTGGAGCAGGTTGAGAGCTTCATGTTCCTTGGTGTCCACATCACCAACAAACTATCATGGTTCAAACACACCAAGACAGTTGTAAAGAGGGCACGACAAAGCCTATTCCCCCTCAGGAGACTGTAAAGATTTGACATGAGTCTTCAGATCCTCAAAAAGTTATACAGCTGCACTATCAAGAGCATACTGACTGGTTGCATCACTGCATGGTATGGCAACTGCTCGGCCTCCAACCGCAAGACACTACAGTGGGTAGTACGTACGGCCCAGTACATCACTGGGGCTAAGCTTCCTGCCATCCAGGACCTCTATACCAGACAGTGTCAAAGAAATTGTCAGACTCCAGCCACCCTAGTCATAGACTGTTCTCTCCTACCGCACAGCAAGCGGTACCGGAGCGCCAACAGGCTTGTATGCTGCTGCTACTGCCTGTAACAATGCAGTTCACAGGAAGAAATGACAGTGCACTTTCAATTTGTTTGTTTTGGTATAGGCAGGGACAGACACATTCAATGTATGTTGTATAAGAGTGCTTTTAACTCTCGATACCATCTGTGACAATACCAGTAGCTCAATATTTCTTCCATGGTCAAAATTCAAACACAAAGCAGACAAAACTCTGGTCCTTTAAAATATTGTGTGTTTAAAATATTGCGTGCTTAAGGCTGGAAAATAAATAAATGTGACTCAGGATGACAACATGATGTTTGTTTCCAACATTAGGGCTGTTTTCCTAAAGAAGATAAATCTGTGTTGCTTCCTTACCACGATAACGAGTATCGCGATACTGGTATCGTCCCGGCCTCACTCTCTCTTATGCTCTTTGAAACCCCGTGTTGAACAGTTACAGTAGTCTGTTTCTCCTGTTCCTCTCTCTCCAGAGGATCGCAATACCCCTGTGTTTGTTTGATTATTTTAGCGCCGTGTCAGGTTTTTACCTCAGCCGGTGGAAACAGCAGGGGGTCGTATAGTTCCCCCAAATACCGATCCCAATCCCCTAATACTCTCAAGCCACACGGCGTTCTCTCTCTCCACCCCTCGCTCTTTAGCTGTCACTCTATATCTCTTTGTCCCTCTCCTTTTTTCTATTAATCATATGTTCCCTCTGTTGTGCCCAGTATGCAGAGCATCTGTGTTTAGTGCTTTTCTATTCCTGCGCAGTGTGGGGAACCACACTCAATGTGCACCTATGCATGTGTTAGCTTCCATAATTGGCTACTGTTTCACTCAGCCACGACACACACACACACACACACAGGTCCCTTGCTCATAATTTCACTTCACTACATGCGTGATATTGATCGTGATTTACCTCAGCATTGCTTTTCACTGTTCCTTCTGGGAAATCATTGAGTGTGAACCATAACACACGTGTCGGATTAGGGCACTCTGATTCGGATTGTTATTGTGTAACGTTGATGACATTCTCTCTATTAAGTCCATGCTCAACCCTGGTGGTTTGATTACACAGTAATGACAGGGAATTACCATAGCAAGTATACCTTCACTGATTGGCTTAGGAGTCAAGAAGGTCATTACCTGCCTCTCAGAAGAAGCTCACAGTGGCATTTCTCTCTGGCTCAGTTTCCTCTGATTTCCCCTGTAGACTAATTAGTGTGATTATCTGATGAAGCGCACTCCCACAACTATCTCTCATCTGCAACCAGGTTAGCACACAAACACACACTCACTCCCTGTTCGGTCTCTTGTAGCTAGTCTTCGATCACACGGTGCACAGTACGTGTTGCTGCATTCTCTATTTGTGTTACGTGTCTTGCTGACTTCCTACATTTCTCTCTACCTCCTAAAGCTAGAGGAATTTCAAGCTAGATGTATGACCTTACAGCAGTAGGTCTATGAGAATCTGTCTTAGGCGTCCTGCTAACTGCCTGTCTCTCTCTCTGTGTGTCCCTATAGTTGGCCCTGGAGGATCCGGTGCACAGTGTTTCCTTACAGCAGTATGTGTATGAGAAGCTGAAGGCCCAGCAGGCTCTGATGGGGGACCAGGGCTTTGGGGCTCTGATGGAGACGGTGGACACAGAGATCGTCAGGCAGCTCCAGGAGTTCCTACAGGGCCTCTGAGAGAGATGGAGAGAGAGGAGAGCCTCTACCTATCTCTACCCTTTCCCTCCTGTAACCTCAATGCATCCATCTCCAGACCTATACTATCTATCTCTCCTGATAGGCCTTTGAGCACAGGAGAGAAAAGACCTCAACCTCTGCCCCCTACTAACCATCTCGGCTGTACCTTATCCGTAGCCTACCTTTCCTCTCCTCGACCCCCTATTGGGCACGGAAGAGAGAGGACTGCAACATGTACCTCTACTACCCATGTCTACTTTTACCCATAATTCACTTGTCCTTTACCCACAACCCCCTCTTCTCTACCAAACCCTACCCTAACTACAACCTACCTAGAACCTTCCTTTACCCACAAACCACTTTTTTTTTTAAACACACACAGAAACATGAATAGAGCTTCCATTCTAACAGTTATTCTGCTTCTCTAGTTTTAGCATGGGGTAAATACTTAGGAGGATGTTAAGAGATGGGGGATTGAGGGAATATAACAATACGACGCAAAGACAACCTTCTGAAGAGGCAGGAGCCTTGGATTTTTTTTTTTTACTGGGAAAGCGTGTGTGGCGTGATGGGAATATGGCTTCACTGACCGAAAGACCCAAACAGTGTTTACAGATCTATTCTTAAAGGCGAATAGCGAGCAAAAGTGTACTTTGTATGTATGTATGTATGTAAAGTATGGATGACTCTGCATGAAGATATTTAACTTTTTAGTTTAGCTAGCTAATTTCTCTTCATGGTTATTTGTTCTGTATTGTTTCTCACACCCTGAGATCATCAAGTTGACAGGACTATTGAGAGATGCAGACACTGTTTTTTGGGGCGTGTATATTTTCATATCATCGGACTATGAATTCAATTAATAGACTGCGAGATTAAAGCGATTTTTAACAAGTGATTTGTAAAAGTGTTGAACCACATTTCTATATGAATGCTGCTGCTATTTTACGGTGTGTCACAAGGTGTGTCAGAGCACTTTAAAAACAAAACTTTTTTTTTTTTTTTTTCATTTGTTTAATCTTCCTGAAATGTCATGGTTCTTCATGTCTCATGGTTGTAGCATGACGGTAGAAGAACTCGGGACATTGAAGCAAGATGGAAGTTATTCTTAGGCACAAATCTAGGATCAGCTAACCCCACTCTAATCCTACCCATTAGGGGTGGAAAAGCAAAACTGACCTCTGATCAGCATCTTGGGGCAACTTGATCCTACTCCCGGTTGTGTATGAAATGCCATATAATCATATTGAGGACATACATAAACTGAAGCGTGATTTGAGTGATGTTTTGGACAGAAACCGTTTTTCACAGGGATGACAGTGGACTAGAGAATCGGTTGCACTTCATTTAATGGTACATAAATGTCCATTGTCCAAACATTGTAATTATACAATAAGCTAGGAAGGACTCTTCTTTGATATTCATTCAAACAAGCACCACTACCACTTGGTACCAGCCAGATGCAAATTGTGTTGAATTATTTGAAATAAGTACCAGAAAGTAGCCATTGTTACCACGTAATAATCCTAGTAAATACAGTGGAAACTGGACTGTAAAATAAAGTGTTATCCAATTCTCTTCCCCTAGTTCCATAGACACTGTGATTGAGTTCAGTAGCAGTCAAGCAAAACAAAGGCCTTATGCTTTCAGCCTTACCTTAATTCTAATATCCTTTCTTTCCAATGTTGCTTTTTTTATATATATATATATATTAGCTGATTTCTGTACTGGTATTAGAATGATGGGAGCAATGGTGACATTGAACACAACAGCAGTAGAAAATATGTCTTTAGCTAAATTCTAATAGAAAGACCTTGTTCTTTTTTTCAACAGCTTCAATAAAATGCAGTACATGGCTGAAATGTTTACGTACTTATTTTTCGATTAACCTTTATGCTCTTTTTAATGTTTTACCACAGAAACCCCCCCTTTTTGAAATTAGTGTTTTCCTTCAGATCATGTACGTTCCGAGTCCTCTTCGGCCACTACCCAAACTTTAAGGCCCTCTGACGTTGAAGCGTTGAAGATATCCCAGTCTTTCCCATCGGAGATTTGCAGTTGGATTAGACACACCATTCGGAAACGGTCCACCAACATCACTCGCCAGTCCCTGAAATAGAAGTCCCAGGGGAAAAGACGGTGACCCAGACACATTTGGAGGAGAGGCATCCATGCAGAAATGACTGAGGGCGTACTCAACTGATGTAACTTGAAAAACTTTCCCCATAACTGAGTGAGATGGAGCGGAGGACAATTTAAGTAAACTATGAATTTACCTGTTGCTCTCACACTTTAGTTTAATAGTTTTTACATGAAATGAACATACTTCCCTGTGCTTTGTGGTAATTTCATGGCAACACTATGAATTTACCTCCCATATTACTAGTCCTAATACCACATAGTCAACCGTTATCCCAGACAGTGCCAATAGTTTCATAGCAGCATATGGGCTAAACATCTCTCCCAGTATTTCACATTATAGATGCACCAGTAGGCCCCAGTTAAGATGGCTGCAGGTACTGTGGTTAATTATCTTGGGAAACCATGGATGGGGAGGATTAACTAAATCTTTTAACTTCCTTAAAACTGGATCAGTCATACTGTGGGAATTAGCTGAATGGCAGTGGGTGCCTATTACAGCTGTACTGTAATAGGATCAGCCTCTGCCTGCGACACTTTTAATCAATGTGTGGAGGTTTACTGGCATTCACTTCACACGGCTTGACTGCTGTTGAATGGTGAGGTGGTCCTGCAGTCATCTCCATAAGCACCGCTGGTTTATCATCACACACTATCATTCTTATAGTGTAGCTGCTGCAGTAGTCTGTGACATTGTTTCTTATTTACCATATCCCTATTGAGTCGCCAATGTATGTTTAACACTTGCCATTTTATGAACTGGAACATTTATTGTGCTAGATGACAAATGTATCACTCCAGTCATGGATATTTATCTCAGGAACAATGCTGCATGTCACTTTAACAGATATCCGCTTCGTGGTGTATTTGAGTCACTACAGTGCCTTCAGAAAGTATTCATACCTTGACTTATTTAACATTGTGTTACAGACGGAATTCAAAATGGATTCAATTGTTGTTTTTACCCATCTACACACAAAACACCATAATGACAAAGTGAAAACATTTTTGCACATTTATTGAAAATGAAATACAGAAATAACAAATTTACATAAGTATTCACACCCCTGAGTCCATACTTTGTAGACACCTTTGGCAGCGATTACAGTTGTGAGTCTTTCTGGGTAAGTCTCTAAGAGCTTTCCACACCTGGATTGTGCAACAGTTGCCTATGTATTCCTTTCAAAATTCATCAAGCTCTGTTAATAATTGCTTAGCCAACCATTTTCAGTCTTGCCATAGATTTTTAAGTAGATTTAAGTCAAAACTGTAACTCGGCCACTCAGGAACATTCACTGTCTTCTTGGTAAGCAACTCCAGTGTAGATTTGGCCTTGTGTTTTAGGTTATTGCCATGCTAAAAGGTGAATTCATTTCCCAGTGTCTGGTGGAAAGCAGACTGAACCAGCTTTTCCTCTAGGATTTTGCCTGTGCTTAGCTCCTTTCCATTTATTCTTTAATCCTGAAAACCTTCCCAGTCCTTAATGATTGCACCCATACACATAACATGATGCAGCCACCACTATGCTTGAAAATATGGAGAGTGGTACTCCGTAAAGTGTTGTGTTGGATTTGCCCCAAACATAAGTTTGTATTCTGGACAAAAATGTAATTGCTTTGCCAAATTTTTTGCAGTATTACTTTACTGCCTTGTTGCAAACAAGATGCATGTTTTGGAATATTTTTGTTCTGTACAGGCTTCCTTCTTTTCACTCTGTCAATTAGGTTAGTATTGTGGAATAACTACAATGTTGTTGATCCATCCTCAGTTTTCTATCACAGCAATTAAACTCTGTGACTGTTTTAAAGTCAACATTGGCCTCTTGGTGAAATCCCGGATCAGTTTCTTTCCTCTACGGCAACTGAGTTTTTGTAGTGACTGTACTGAAACACCATACAAAGTGTAATCTATAACTTCACCATGCTCAAAGGGATATTCAATGTCTGCTTTTTTTTACCTACTGTATCTGCCAATAGGTGCCCTTTGCGATGCATTGGAAAACCTCCCTGGTCTTTGGTTGAATCTGTGTTTGAAATTCACTGCTCGACTGAGGGACATTACAGATAATTGTATGTGTGGGGTACAGAGATGACGTAGTCATATAAAATTTGTGTTAAACACTATTATTGCACACAGTCCATGCAACTTATTCAGTGACTTGTTAAACACATTTCTACTTCCGAACTTATTTAGGCTTGCCTTAACAAAGGGGTTGAATACTTATTGACTCAAGACATTTCAGCTTTTCATTTGTAATTAGTTTGTAAACATTTCTAAAAGTTAATTCCACTTAGACATTATTGGGTGTTGTGTGTAGGCCAGCGGGAAAAAAAATCTCAATATAATTCATTTGAAATTCAGGCTGTAACAAAACAAAATGTGGAAAAAGTCAAGGGGTGTGAATACTTCATGAAGGCACTGTGCCTCGTCACTGCGCTGGCATGTTATCCTGAACCGAATTTGAACAGCTTTCTCTCATTGCAATTCAGTCATTCTATCCTGTAGACTGCCTGGTTTTTAGTTTCCATGTACAGCCGAGTGATTACATTTCTCCTGCTCTCTGCCTCCATCCTATTCCATCAGCTCAGCTGATTTCCTATTAACATGCAAATGACAGGTGGAAGGGTTATATCTACAACTGTATAATGTGTGCGTGCTTATTGATTGTGATCAGACTGTTCTCTAATGCTATGTGAAAGGTGTAATTAGTATCAGGGTTTCTCCATGTCTCTGCTCTATCCTACAGGTCATATTGCATCTGTCTCTCAAAGGTATACTTCAAGGTGTGCTTGTGGGATTTAAAATGTGCATGGTGACACACACATCCTCACCTACAATTACAGTCACAAAGGTGGAGTTACTTCTGCAATGAATGCGTCACGCTGTGGCTTATGGGTCTAATGGTTTTTAAATGCCAAGTTGGTCACTACTGTGGAAGCGGCTCCTACGCTCCTTAATCTCTCTTATACCAACACACTGAATTCGATTACCATCGACCACACAGATAGAAAGATGAATAACGTGTGTGTGTGTGTGTGTGTGTGTGTGAGTACGATGCACGTGTTAGTGAAGGAACATTCTGCCCCTGTGCAGGGCTGTCAGGTAATGGATATAGTGACAGGGAACCCTCTAGAGACTTCTGTGGTTTTACCAGAAGCAGAGTTTAAAAATATATATATATTTCACCTTTATTTAACCAAGTAGGCTAGTTGAGAACAAGTTCTCACTTACAACTGCAACCTGGCCAAGATAAAGCAAAGCAGTGCGACACAAACAACAACACAGCGTTACACATGGAATAAACAAACATGCAGTCAACAACACAATAGAAAAGGTCTATTATAAGGTCGTGGCAAAAAGTTTTGAGAATGACACCAATATTAATTTCCACAAAGTTTGCTGTTTCAGTGTCTTTAGATATTTTTGTCAGATGATACTATGGAATACTGACGTATAATTACAAGCATTTCTTAAGTGTCAAAGGCTTTTATTGACAATTCCATGAAGTTGATGCAGAGTCAATATTTTCAGTGTTGACCCTTCCTTTTCAAGACCTCTGCAATCTGCCCTGGCATGCTGTCAATTAACTTCTGGGCCACATCCTGACTAATGGCAGCCCATTCTTGCATGATCAATGCTTGGAGTTTGTCAGAATTTGTGAGGTTTTGTTTGTCCACCCGACTCTTGAGGATTGACCACAAGTTCTCGATGGGATTAAGGTCTGGGGAGTTTCCTGGCCAAAATATCAATGTTTTGTTCCCCGAGCCACTTAGTTATCACTTTTGCCTTATGGCAAGGTGCTCCATCATGCTGGAAAAGGCATTGTTCATCACCAAACTGTTCCTGGCTGGATGGTTGGAAGAAGTTGCTCTCGGAGGATGTGTTGGTACCATTCTTTATTCGTGACTGTGTTTTTAGGCAAATTGTGAGTGATCCCACTCCCTTGGCTGAGAAGCAACACCACACATGAATGGTCTCAGGATGCTTTACTGTTGGCATGACACAGGACTGATGGTAGCGCTCACCTTGTCTTCTCCGGACAAGCTTTTTCCGGGTTCCCAAAACAATCGGAAAGGGGATTCATCAGAGAAAATTACTTTGCCCCAGTCCTCAGCAGTCCAATCCCTGTACCTTTTACAGAATATCAGTCTGTCCTTGATGTTTTTCCTGGAGAGAAGTGGCTTCTTTGCTGCCCTTCTTGACACTAGGCCATTCTCCAAAAGTCTTCGCCTCACTATGTGTGCAGATGCACTCACACCTGCCTGATGCCATTCCTCAGCAAGCTCTGTACTGGTGGTGCCCCGATCCCGCAGCTGAATCAACTTTAGGAGACGGTCCTGGCGCTTAATGGACTTTCTTGGGCGCCCTGAATCCTTCTTCACAACAATTGAACCGCTCTCCTTGAAGTTCATTGCAAAGCAATGATGACGGCACGTGTTTCCTTGCAGGTAACCATGGTTGACAGAGGAAAAACAATGATTCCAGGTACCACCCTCCTTTTGAAGCTTCCAGTCTGTTATTTGAACTCAATCAGCATGACAGAGTGATCTCCAGTCTTGTCCTCGTCAACACTCACACCTGTGTTAACGAGAGAATCACTGACATGATGTCAGTTGGTCCTTTTGTGGCAGGGCTTAAATGCAGTGGAAATGTTTTTTGCGGGATTCAGTTCATTTGCATGGCAAAGTGTGTGTAAATGAGGTAGGATAAGGTAGGTAAGGCAATATATAGGCCATAGTGGTGAAATAATTACAATATAGCAATTAAACACTGGAGAGATAGATGTGCAGAAGATGAGTGTGCAAGTAGAGATACTGGGGTGCAAAAGAGCTAAATTAAATAACAGTATGGGGGATGAGGTAGTTGGATGGGCTATTTACAGATTAGTTATGTACAGTTACAGTGATCTGTGAGCTACTCTGACAGCTGGTGCTTAAAGTTAGTGAGAGAGATGAGTCTCCAGCTTCAGTGATTTTTGCAGTTCCTTCCAGTCATTGGCAGCAGAGAACTGGAAGGAAAGACAGCCAAAGGAGAAATTGGCTTTGGGGGTGACCAGTGAGATATACCTGCTGGAGTGTGTGCTATGGGTGGGTGCTGCTATGGTGACCAGTGAGCTGAGATAAGGCGGGGCTTTACCTAGCAAAGACTTACAGATGACCTGGAGCCAGTGGGTTTGGCGACGAATATGAAGCGAGGGTCAGCCAACAAGAGCATACAGGTCGTAGTGGTGGGTAGTATATGGGGCTTTGGTGACAAAACGGATGGCACTGCAATGGACTGCATCCAATTTTCTCAGTAGAGTGTTGGAGGCTATTTTGTAAATGACATCGCAGTTTTACGAGGGTATGTTTGGCAGCATGAGTGAAGGGTGCTTTGTTGCGAAATAGGCTGATTCTAGATTTAATTTTGTAGATGCTTAATATTAGTCTGGAAGTAGAGTTTACAGTCTAACCAGACACATGGGTATTTGTAGTTGTCCACATATTCTAAGTCAGAACCGTCCAGAGTAGTGATGCTGGACGGGCGGGCAGCGATCGGTTGAAGAGCATGCATTTAGTTTTACTTACATTTAAGAGCTGTTGGAGGCCACGGAAGGAGAGTTGTATGGCATTGAAGCTCGTCTGGAGGTTAGTTAACGCAGTGTCCAAGGAAGGGCCAGAAGTATACAAAATGGTGTTGTCTGCGTAGAGGTGGATCAGAGAATCACCAGCCGCAAGAGCGACATCTTTGATTTATACAGAGAAACGAGTCTGCCCGAGAATTGAACCCTGTGGTGCTCCCATAGAGACTGCCATAGGTCCGGACAACAGGCCCTTTGACACACTGAACTCTGTCTGAGAAGTAGTTGGTGAACCAGGCGAGGCAGTGATTTGAAAAACCAAGGCTGTTGATAAGAATGTAGTGATTGACTGAGTCGAAAGCCTTTGCCAGGTCGATGAATATAGCTGCACAGTATTGTCTCTTATCGATGGCGGTTATGATATTGTTTAGGAGCGCGGCGGAGGTGCACCCATGACCAGCTCGGAAACCAGATTGCGTAGCGGAGAAGGTACGGTGGGATTCTAAATGGTCGGTGATCTGTTTGTTAACTTGGCTTTCGAAGACCTTAGAAAGGCAGGGTAGGATAGAAATAGGTCTGTAGCGGTTTGGGTCTAGAGTGTCTCCCCCTTTGAAAAGGGGGATGACAGCGGCAGCTTTCCAATCTTTGGGGATCTCAGACAATGCGAAGGAGGTTGAACAGGCTAGTAATAGGGGTTGCAACAATTTTGGCGGATAATTTTATAAAGAGACGGTCCAGATTGTCTACCCCGACTGATTTGTAGGGGTCCAGATTTTGCAGCTCTTTCAGAACATCAGCTATCTGGATTTGGGTGAAAGAGAAAAGGGGGAGGCTTGGGAAAGTTGCTGTGGGGGGGTGCAGGGCTGTTGACCGGGGTAGGGGTAGCCAGGTGGAAAGCAAGGCCAGCTGTAGAAAAATGCTTATTGAAATGTTCAATTATCATGGATTTTTCGGTGAAGACAGTGTTTCCTAGCCTCAGTGCAGTGGGCAGCTGGGAGAAGGTGCTCTTATTCTCCATGGACTTTACAGTGTCCCAGAACTTTTGGGAGTTTGTGCTACAGGATGCAAATTTCTGTTAGCTAGCCTTTGTTTTCCTAACTGCCTGTGTATTTGGTTTTATCAACATTTGGAAAGTTTACTCACACATTTGCTGTTTCCATCTGGCCCGCCGTGCCTGTCTGATTGCTGTTGTACGTGTGCTCCTGACATGATCCTTTAAGGATGATGTGGAAGAGGAGACATAATCCTACTGTAGATCTCATATTTTACAATGTCTGGAAATGCCCAACGTTGATAAGAAAATTTGAATTTGACCGTGAAGGAAGAAAGATGAGGCCTGTACAAAAATACAAACATTTCTGTGTCTTCTACTTTTTATTAATATTAAAGCAAGGTGAAGGGAAGAAAGGGAACAGAAGAAAACAAGAGGTTGTGTGTGTGAGTGGTGGTGGGAAGGTTCAATTTGAAGGTCATGGATTGTAAATCCTGAGAGCTGCACAGGGAACATGACATGAATAGTTTGGGCAAGCACCCTCTGAATGTGTGGGTGTTTTTGTTTTACGATACTTGTGAGAAACAGAAGTCCTTACAAGAATAGTAAACCAAGGAGAATTCAGACAAGTGAGGACATTTGACCGGTTCTAAAAAAGGAAAAAGTGTGTGCATGCATATTTGCGTTCGTGCTACACTCCAGGCGTATCCTAAGTTAACAGAGGGAGCACAGCAGAGGAGGGGGGAAAAAAGGCACTTGAAGACTTTAAAAGGCCATGTAGTCATATTTACATCAATATTAAATCATTTCTGGGTAACAATTAAGTACTTTACTGTAATAGATTACCATAAAAATTGCTTTTTGGCAAAAAAAACTTTCTCAAACGTTTTGCTAAGAGCTGTCTGGAAGTGGTCTGAGTGGAGAAGGGTAAACTCTACTAAACCCTACTAAAATGCCATTCATTTTCTCCATAGGCTTTGTCCAGCGAACAATGCGGAGTTGGTGCTTACAAAAAGACGCCATTACTATTTCTCTCTATTGATCTACTAACCAATTTACCGCATGGTGATGTCACGATGGAAAGCTGAAACTTCCGCCCTTGCAAACCTGCTGATTAGAAAGCTGTAGAACAATATGATACAAGGAAAACTTCATTTTGATTTCACTGAACCTTTAATGAAAGCATTCTCTGTGTAAGGGCAGAACAATTGCAACACTGCGAGCCCGCAGAGAGAAAACACTGCTTGAAATCCATTTTGAAGAATGTGTACACAGCGGCAAAACTTCTCAGATCCCATTTTCCACAGAGGGAAGTCACACTCCCTGCCGCTGAACAGCCAGAAAAACAGACGTACTGTATCCAACACAAACTAAGACAAAACACACACATTGCGTGGTGTTGCATTGCAAAACACATTCACACCCCACTGTGTGGTGCATCAGACAACAC
Source organism: Oncorhynchus clarkii lewisi (assembly GCF_045791955.1). Taxonomy (NCBI): domain Eukaryota; kingdom Metazoa; phylum Chordata; class Actinopteri; order Salmoniformes; family Salmonidae; genus Oncorhynchus; species Oncorhynchus clarkii. The sequence goes on along the minus strand of NC_092152.1, from coordinate 41,915,519 downwards.
ACACACACTTACACTGCGTGGTGAATCAAGAAATGATTTCTGAGCCCAACGTGGTGCATATGAAGCATCTCAGTTCGATTGGCAGAATGTGTTGGCTGCCTGGTGTCGCCCTCTTCACCTTGTTTCCTGTTGTCCATCCATCAAGTCACAGAACATCAGTATGCGACTTTGTCTTGGGTCTAACAACACCCGTGCCAATATATCCTCCAAACACCGGCTTCTTGAGCATTATCACTTAAATGTTACAAGTTCTAAGCTGTTGTGGTAGACTACTGTTGTGGTAGACTAATGTAGCCAAGCTCTAGCCAATGGAACCAATGTCTAGTCAATGGAACCAATGTCTAGTCAATGGAACCAAGCTCTAGCCAATGGAACCAATGTCTAGTCAATGGAACCAAGCTCTAGCCAATGGAACCAATGTCTAGCCAATGGAACCAATGTCTAGCCAATGGAACCAATGTCTAGTCAATGGAACCAAGCTCTAGCCAATGGAACCAATGTCTAGCCAATGGAACCAATGTCTAGCCAATGGAACCAATGTCTAGTCAATGGAACCAAGCTCTAGCCAATGGAACCAATGTCTAGTCAATGGAACCAATGTCTAGTCAATGGAACCAAGCTCTAGCCAATGGATCCAAGCTTTTAGAAAATACAACTTTACTTCTGCTAATTAAACCAAGATTTAGGCAATAGTTCCAAGCCATAGCCATTAGCCAATGAAACTAAGCTTTAGGCAATAGAATAACCAAGCTGCAGCCAATGAAACTGAGCTTCATGCAATGCCGCCAAAATCTTCCCAAACATTTCCGAGAAGGGTGTAGGATAGTCGCTTGGCTTTGGAACATTTTCATCTTATTTAAACGGCCATAGAAATCCACTTTTTCAAGCTGAAAGACGATGGCCAGAGCTTACCCATGATGTTGCACAATTTTAAAAGTCAAGTCATCATTTTAGTCAAAGTATGATATATTTGGGCTTGAAGTGACTAATCTGAACTGCCCACTTCATGCAAATCTGTGTGAATGGAGTGTCTTTTCCTATGACATACAAATAATTTTCCGCCTACGTTTAACTTCAGGGCTGGGTTTATTTGAATGTTACCACCCACCAGCATGGCGTTGTTTATTGATCAGAAACAGCTGCAAAGCTATTCCTCTACACAACAGATGAGCCTAACAGCTTGTATCCACTTGAGCCATGGAGGGGGTGCAAACTTATGCTTTTGCCATTTTTTTTTCACAATAACATTATCATAATCCATTGGATAATTTGTCCATTTTCACAGCTGTCAGTGTCCTATTTATCAACTCCATGTGGAAATTACTATTTCCACATGGAAATTGTGTGGTCAGGTGTGTTGGCCCACCCACTAATTGGCCACTCCTAATCTTAATGAGTGCTTCCCTAGTCAAAATATCTCATAGGATTAGTGCTAGTTCCAATAGAATCCTGTAGGATTCTCACAATTTTATTTCCCCTCTATCCGAATCCTATTGAACTTTTTTCCTATTGGACTTATTTTCTCCTATTCAGAATCAAAAGTAATCCTATACGACTTTATAGGATTTTCGCAGTCCTATAGGATTTTCTGTCATCTCTATCAGAATCCTATTGGACTACTTTTTTTCCTATTTGTAAATCAAAAGTAATCCGATTATATCCTATAGGTTTTTGATAAGTAGTAGAGGATTTTGTCACCACAATCAGAATCCCATTAGAACTTTTTTCTTAATTGGACCCAATAAATGATAGTTTGTCATAAGTTCTAGCACAATACAACAACATTAATTAAATTTTTTACAACTGTTATATATTAATTTCTGTTTTATTCACCTTTAATTAAGATAGCCTGTCCCTTAAAGAGTAACTGATGTCACAGTTAGCACAGGCTTGCAGTGTTAAACCTCTTAAGGATCCGCCCCTTTTTTCAATTTTCGCCTAAAATGACATACCCAAATCTTAACTGCCTGTAGCTCAGGACCTGAAGCAAGGATAAGCATATTCTTGATACCATTTGAAAAGAAACACTTTGAAGTTTGTGGAAATGTTGAATTAATGTAGGAGAATATAACACATTAGATCTGGTAAGAGATAATACAAAAGAACCATGCATTTGTTTGTATTTCTTTTGTACCATGTTTGAAATGCAAGAGAAAGGCCATAATGTATTATTCCAGTCCAGGCGCAATTTAGATTTTGGCCACTCGATGGCAGCAGTGTATGTGCCAAGTGTCACGACTTCTACCGAAGTCGTTGCCTCTCCTTGTTCGGGCGGTGCTCGGCGTTCGACGTCACCGGTCTTCTAGCCATCATTGATCCTTTTTTCATTTTCCATTGGTTTTGTCTTGTCTTCCCACACACCTGTTTTCAATCCCATTCATTACCTGTTGTGTATTTAACCCTCTGTTTCCCCTCATGTCTTTGTCAGAGATTGTTTTATTGTCAGTGTAGTGTGATTGTTGTATAGGTGCGCGTCAGGTCCTCGTACCCATGTTTATGTACATTTAGTGTTATGGAGCATACTCCGTGGACTTTATTAAAAGACTCCATTTTACACTCCATTTGACTCTCCTGCGCCTGACTTCCCTGCCACCTATTACACCTATGCATGACACCAAGTTTTATACTGATCCAATGAAGCATTGTATTTCTGTTCATAATGTTGTATCAAGACTGCCCAAATGTGCCTAATTGGTTTATTATTAATACATTTTCAAGTTCATAATTGTGCACTCTCCTCAAACAATAGCATGGTATTCTTTCACTGTAATAGCTACTGTAAATTGAACAGTGCAGTTAAATTAACAATAATTTAAGCTTTCTGCCAATATCAGATAGGTCTATGTCCTGGGAAATGTTATTTTTACTTACAACCTCATGCTAATCCCGTTAGCTCAACCGTCCTCCGGGGGACCCATCGATCTTGTAGAGGTTTAATTAACTATCAAGTTCAGCTCGCCACCTGTGGCTGTTTTTTTTATGCTAGCTAAGAAACTACTGTTAGCCACATTTTGCCAGTCAGCTGACTAGCTAATGTTGTTGCCATTTGTGTTTTGTGTTTGAGTCACTGTATTGTTATAGCAGATGACAAATGCTTATCTTATTTGTTATTGCTAAATAATTATTATAGGCAAGTCAAACCCGTTTTCATGATTTTGGTAGATCATCAAAATAAATAAATTGCCTCACGTTTTTGGACTCAGTCAGCAGTTTTTACCTAATTAAGTAGAATATTATTGTAAAAAAAAATGTTAAGTCCATTCATAGTCCTGTCTCTGCTTCCCATTGACAATATCTTTTGATAAATAGCCCAATGTCAAAAAACTTGTTTGAAGTGTCCAAAATCTATAAATAGTTTGTGGTATATTGAAAACTTCAAATTTACTACCTACACATGTGCCACAATAGTAATCATATTACTTGTATTCTTTTAAACGAGCACCTTATAAACTGCATATGCTCTAAAAACTCTGTTTTTGGCAATTCGTCACTTATATTGATTAGGAGGGAAAATAGATTGTATGTGATGTTGAAACTACCACACAAAAACCACATGGAAACGGGAAATATTGTTTGTATCACTCGTTAGAGGAACACCTGCTGAAGACAACCAGTTACATTTTTGAGCGATGCATTTTGATTAAGGGGTCACTCAAATCAAATCAAATCAAATTTATTTATATAGCCCTTCGTACATCAGCTGATATCTCAGTGCTGTACAGAAACCCAGCCTAAAACCCCAAACAGCAAGCAATGCAGGTGTATAAGCACGGTGGCTAGGAAAAACTCCCTAGAAAGGCCAAAAACTAGGAAGAAACCTAGAGAGGAACCAGGCTATGTGGGGTGGCCAGTCCTCTTCTGGCTGTGCCGGGTGGAGATTATAACAGAACATGGCCAAGATGTTCAAATGTTCATAAATGACCAGCATGGTCGAATAATAATAAGGCAGAACAGTTGAAACTGGAGCAGCAGCACAGTCAGGTGGACTGGGGACAGCAAGGAGTCATCATGTCAGGTATTCCTGGGGCATGGTCCTAGGGCTCAGGTCCTCCGAGAGAGAGAAAGAAAGAGAGAATTAGAGAGAGCATATGTGGGATGGCCAGTCCTCTTCTGGCTGTGCCGGGTGGAGATTATAACAGAACATGGCCAAGATGTTCAAATGTTCATAAATGACCAGCATGGTTGAATAATAATAAGGCAGAACAGTTGAAACTGGAGCAGCAGCACGGCCAGGTGGACTGGGGACAGCAAGGAGTCATCATGTCAGGTAGTCCTGGCGATGGTCCTAGGTCCTCCGAGAGAGAGAAAGAAAGAGAGAAGGAGAGAATAGAGAATGCACACTTAGATTCACACAGGACACCGAATAGGACAGGAGAAGTACTCCAGATATAACAAACTGACCCTAGCCCCCCGACACATAAACTACTGCAGCATAAATACTGGAGGCTGAGACACTAAAACCGAAAGATAAACAATAGCGCAAGTGGAAAAGGTTTGGTGTGTATGCGCTGTTTAAACTAACAATTCAAAGGCCACACCGAATCTGAGAATAATTTGTATATCGCTGGTTGGAAGAGAATTTGCTAAAGACAGTCATCTAACTTCTAGAATGTCGGATGGACGTTTTGTGAGGCTGCCGAAAAGGCAAAGGAAACAAATCAGTTGCTTTGATATTTAACTTAAACGAATCACAGCCCGCCATAGGATATCAACAGTGACAAAGGTTGGCTGTTATTTGAGTGATAGTTTGCCTCTCAAATCCATGTATAGGTGTGAGGACAGTGACTTTTATACAGTGATCGCCCCGAATGTTCCCTGCCATTTGAGTTTGGAAATGATCATTCTAAATCCTTCAACCGCTGGCACTTATGACAAAATCAACGGTATTGATATTGATCGGTTTTAAGAAATCAATTTTGTGTCATTGTGATTACTATAAACTTTGATACTAACATCTGAGTTTTAAAGGATGTGTAATTACCCTCAATTCGATGTGGTCAAAATGTGAGGTTGTGTAATGTGGTAATTCATACTAGGTACAGAAAACTTGCGCAAAGAATCTAAAATACTCTATGCCGCTTTATTTCACAATCTCACAGCTAAATATGGCACAGAAACCTGAACATTTGTTAAACTGCAATCAAAATTAAATACCAGTAAACTGAGGAACAGTCTTTCTCCCGTGTCTTTCCAGAGGACAATCTCCATCTTTGCCTACTCACACCAGTGATACTTCCCTGAGGTTTTCAATCTCTTATGGGAGTGATTCAATCCTATCAGATTGTTTAACCAGTTCTATAGAATTCTATCCTATAGGATTGTGCAGTGGACTAATTCCGTGGATAGTGAACTGAAGATTATATGTTTGAATCTCACTGATGCGGTGATGTGTCCTATCTGTGCCCAAAATAAGATTGCAGTGTTACTTAAAGTCTTATTGAAACATTCAGTGAAAGTTTTAAGGAAGTTATTCAAAAACTTCCTAATAAACGTTCAAGGAACCAGAGTAAAACCTTCTCAGAACGTCCCTGCAACCTAAAAATAAACGTTCCCAGAACAAGCAACATTTTCACTTCTGTTCTAAGAACATGAAAAACGCTATGGCTTCATTCCCACAACCAATATAAAACCAATATAAAACCAATATAAAACCAAAAACATATGTTCCCAAAACTTCCAATGAACCAAATATGCTAGCTGGGTGATATGTGCCAAAATGTTTGCCTTGCAATATTAGACAATGATCTACAATAGGCACACTGAGAATGATTAGAGGCCGACGGTGTTCCAAGGTAGAGACAGATTTAATGCTTCAAAGCATGGCAGAAGATGGATTGAAACTCTGCGTAATAGATTCCTAGGAACACAGTGACTAGAACATAGAATAACATAGAACTCAACATGATTTCTGTGGAATAGAAGAGACAGTGTTCCTGTCCCCAGCATGAAGTTCCAAACTGTGGTATCACCTAGTGATTGCCATGTGCGAGCAAACCTGTTCAAGCAGGTTTCAAAATGACAGCGAAGGAGGGGAAGTTTCAGTGTGTTTGAGAGCTCAAGAGTGCAGAGATGCTTTAGGCCTGGAGTCGGTCAGATCCAGCGTTGGCCCGAAATCCACGTAGCAGAAGTTTTGATGGTGTTGGAGGTATGAGTGACATATCAGTGAGCGGCTGCTCGCGTGTCACAAACCACTCCCTTCCTTATTATCTCTACTGCATTAGAAGTTCAAAACGGCGCTAGAAAGTGTAGGCTTCATCGATGTTAAAAAGAATGACTCTCCAATGTCAAACCGTTGATGTTAGGCTATTGCATGTTTTCACGTTAATATGGATGTATGCCTATCAGTCTAATTCGAGTTTGAATTTGTAACATGGCCGCATGGGCTTTGTCAGATTATAGTTGGGTGTGGTTTCGTTGCATCCAATGGCAGTATCCGCGATAAGGCGCTCTCAGCTCCATCAGCAAAAATTTGGTTTTGAGGGGAACAGGAAGAGAGCCTGCGAAGCAACTTCCACTTTTGGACGTGCGGTTTTGGAAGTTGTTGTTCTGTCAATTGACAATCTAATGGTATCGATTTCCTTTAGGGCTACAGGTTGTTGGATGTCCAAGTTTTGACCACTTTGTATAGGGGGGATTTGATTTGCAAGTTTAGGATGTGGATTTCATCAGGCCCTACTCATGCTTCTATCCCAGTCAATGTAATGTAATGTGATATGGCAATATACCAGTCCCATTGGGGAAGTAATTAGATGTGCTTCAGAACTTTTCAAACTGTTCATCATACTTCTCATACTTCTTATTATTATTTGCCTTCCGTTGCCACCTGTAGCACAAAACAACGTAAAAGCTACCAGCACCAAAACAACTTCAAACCGTGCAGGCTGACTGTCTTCAGTTTGCTTGGGGAAAAAAACAAAACGTTTTTGATACTGTTAATACTTTTCACATTACAACCATATTTGCATAAATCCCAATTAATTTCAATGGCCATAGACTTGAACTGTGAAAATATATCACATAACTAGTCTTCAATCGTTTAAGCTAGAAAGCCATTCATATTTGAAAACTTACAGACCGGTCTGCAATAGGTTGCTTGTATACAGCTTTTTGATACCACTTATACTTTTTGAACTAAACCATTTTAACAGCATTGGCACTTGGATTGGAACTGGTGCTATGGTCAGATGACACAAAAATAGAGGTCTTTGGCAATGCACCCCAGTTGTGGATTTGGCGTGGGCAGGATGCATATGCAGTTGGTCTAATTTGAGCGCGGTTCATTGATTCCTTTCTTCTTCTGTTATTATCATTCTACATCGTACATGTTTTTTTTTGGTGGGGCGTGTCGTCGATTTAAATCTTTTGATTGCAGAAATGTTCATTCTCTTCTCGACTCCCTCCCACTCACAAGCTCTCTCTCTTGTGTGTGTTAGTCAGGGCTATGGTTTGAGTGGTGTCTGTGTGATTTGTGTCTGGGATTTACATAGTGTCTTGAGGAGACGGGGGATAACGTAACGATTCTCCAAATCACCTCTAAGCTTTAGCCTCCTTAATTAGCAGGCGGAAGGCCTCTCACTGATTATACTTTGTCTCTAGAAGAATTCATCACACTTTCCTCCTCCCTCTCCAAGGAGGACAGTGATTCTGCCGTTGTCTCTCATGGGAGACGCAGGGAAACTGGAGATGCACCCTAATTGACAGTCATTTGTGATTTGTCAGCGAACGGAGGCGAGGGCGGAGAGTATGGGGAAATGAGAGGCAAACTTTGCTCTGAGCACCTTAGATGTAGAATCATATATAGAATAAAGTTTTCCACACTACAACTTCAACAAATAAACAGCCTTTGAGATGCAGTGAATCAAACAGGACTCTTTGAAAGACTTAGAGATTGCATTTCCCTTGAAAAATGAGGTAAATATAACTAGGCGATTAACTATGTATTGTGTGTTTGTCAGCTATTTGCTTGACATAGTACAACTAAACACCAGGAAACGACATTGTACTCTTAACAACACGCAGAAATGGGACTGGTGAGTTGATACATTTGTACTAATCTGATGTGCACTTGTCACGACTGTATTTCGTATATATCTGATATGAAGAACTTATAGTGAATCTACAGTGAATGGCTCATGTGACTTGATCAGACGTAGCGCTTGAAACCTGAACCACATATTTTATATATATATATACAGTACCAGTCAAAAGTTTGACACACCTACTCATTCAAGTGTTTTTCTTTATTTTTGCTATTAGAATAATAGTGAAGACATCAAACTATGAAATAACATATATGAATCATGTAGTAACCAAAAAAGTGTTAAACATGTAAAAATATATTTTAGATTTTAGATTCTTCAAAATAGCCACACTTTGCCTTGATGACAGCACTCTTGGCATTATCTCAACCAGCTCCATGAAGAATGCTTTTCCAACAGTCTTGAAGGAGTTCCCGCATATGCTGAGCACTTGTTGGCTGCTTTTCTTTCACTCTGCGGTCCAACTCATCCCAAACCATCTCAATTGAGTTGAGCTCGGGTGACTGTGGAGTCAAAGTCTTCTAATGCAGTCCTCCATCACTCTCCTTCTTGGTCAAATAGCCCTTACACAGCCTGGAGGTGTGTTGTCCTGTTGAAAACAAACGATAGTCCCACTAAGCGCAAACCAGATGGGATGGCATATTGCTGCAGAATGCTGTAGTAGCCATGCTGGTTAAGTGTGCTTTGAATTCAAAATAAATCACTGACAGTGACTCTGCGTCTCACAAAGACACGTTGGTGGAACCAAAGAGCTAAAATTTGGATTCATCAGACCGAAGGACAGATTTCCACCGGTCTAATGTCCATTGCTCGTGTTTCTTGGCCCAAGCAAGTCTCTTCTTCTTATTGGTGTCCTTTAGTAGTGGTTTCTTAGCAGCAATTTGACCATGAATGTCTGATTCACGCAGTCTCTTCTGAACAGTTGATGGTGAGATGTCTGTTATTTTATTTATTTTTTTATTTTTTTATTTTTTTTTCTCCCCAATTTTGTCTTGTCTCATCGCTGCAACTCCCGTACGGACACGGGAGAGGTGAAGGTCGAGAGCCGGTCATCCTCCGAAACACAACCCAGCCAAGCCGCAATGCTTCTTGACACAGTGTCCGCTAAACCCGGAAGCCAGCCACACCAATGTGTCGGAGGAAACACCATACACCTGGTGACTGTGTCAGCGTGCACTGCGCCCAACCCGCCACAGGAGTCCGTAGTGCGCGATGGGACAAGAACATTCCTGCCGGCCAAACCCTCCTTTAACCCGGACGATGCTGGGCCAATTGTGCACCGCCCCATGGGTCTCCTGGATGCGTACGGCTGCGACAGAGCCTGGACTCTAACCAGGATCGCTAGTGGCACAGCTTAGCACTGCGATGCAGTGATTTATACCACTGCACCATTCGGGAGGCCCTTGTGTCTGTTACTTGAACTTGAAGTATTGCCATACAGGAATTCACTGCTGTCGCTTCCCTGTCTCACTCTGCCATTTTTCCAACCGTTAACAACAATGATGTGTGGAGCGCTTTATATCCTTGGTAAATAATTTGAAAGATGAATATCTCTTCCTACTGAAGTTACAGCATTATTACATTATGCATTTAAAAATTGTATTTGTCCCTTTAAGATGATGATTGGGACTTGAACTTGAAGTATTGCCATACAGGAATTCACTGCTGTCGCTTCCCTGTCTCACTCTGCCATTTTTCCAACCGTTAACAACAATGATGTGTGGAGCGCTTTATATCCTTGGTAAATAATTTGAAAGATGAATATCTCTTCCTACTGAAGTTACAGCATTATTACATTATGCATTTAAAAATTGTATTTGTCCCTTTAAGATGATGATTGGGACCTGTCAGTGGTAGTTTTGTGATAACTGCACTGCGATTAAAAATGTTGTTTAAGTCCCTCCCGGGTGGCGCAGTGGTTAAGGGCGCTGTACTGCAGCGCCAGCTGTGCCATCAGAGTCCTGGGTTCGCGCCCAGGCTCTGTCGTAACCGGCCGCGACCGGGAGGTCCGTGGGGCGACGCACAATTGGCCTAGCGTCGCCCGGGTTAGGGAGGGCTTGGTCGGTAGGGGTGTCCTTGTCTCATCGCGCACCAGCGACTCCTGTGGCGGGCTGGGCGCAGTGTACGCTAGCCAAGGTGGCCAGGTGCACGGTGTTTCCTCCGGCGCATTGGTGCGGCTGGCTTCCGGGTTGGATGTGCGCTGTGTTAAAGAAGCAGCGGCTTGGTTGTGTATCGGAGGATGACTTTCAACCTTCGTCTCTCCCGAACCCGTACGGGAGTTGTAGCGATGAGACAAGATAGTAGCTACTACAACAATTGGATACTACGAAATTGGGGAGAAAAAGGGGTAAAATTCAACAAAAAAAAATGTTGTTTAAACGTTCACACCCTAGTGGTAAATGGAAAAGCCTATACTTTTACCCAGGATACCCATTACTGGTGGTAATTATAGAAACAAGGTAGGCAATATGTGGTGCTCTTTGTTTCTGCATTTTATTCATGACAAATGTACAGTGTGTAGGAGGGATTTAGTGAAAAGTGTCAGCCCATTGCATTTCCATTTTCGTTTTTTTGTGTGTTGCAGTAGCATCTATGAATCACATGCTTGTGAAGGCATAAATGTATGAAAGCGTGTGTTCTTATTTTAAATGTATGTAGTTCTGGCATTGTGATGTACTTGTCTGTTAATGTTACCTGTCATGTTTTGTGTGGACCCAAGTAAGAGTAGCTGCTTCTTTAGGAGTAGTTCATGGGGATCCGATTAAAATACTAAATACTACACACTATGATCTCAGATGGTAACTCATAGGGTGAGTAAAGTACTTAAATGCAGTGCCTTCAGAAAGTATTCATACCCCTTCACTTATTCCACATTTTGTGGTGCTCCAGCTTTAATTCAAAATAGATGAAATATATTTGTTTTTCTCACTCATCTTCACACAATACCCAATAAGGACAGGGTGAAAACATGTTTTTAGAAATATTTGCAAATGTATTGAAAATTAAATACAGAAATATCGCAATTACATAGGGATTCACACACCTTTGGCAGTGATGATTACAGCTGTGATTCTTTCTGGGCAAGTCTCTAAGAGCTTTCCATACCTGGATTGTGCAACATTTGCCCATTATTATTTTCAAAATTCTTCAAGCTACATCAAATTGGTTGTTGAGCAATGCTAGAGGATCATTTGCAGGTCTTACCATCGATATTCAAGTAGATTTAAGTCAACTGTAACTCGGCCACTCAGTGTATATTTGGCCTTGTGTTTTAGGTTATTGTCCTGCTGTTAGGTGTTCAGGATGATTGTTTTGGAATATTTGTATTCTGCACTGGATTCGTTATTTTCACTCTGTCAATGAGGTTAGTATTGTGGACTAACTACATCCTCAGTTCTCTCCTATCACAGCCATTAAACTCTGTAACTGATTTAAAGTCACCATTGGCCTCATGGTGGAATCCCTGAGCGGTTTCCTTCCTCTCTGGCAACTGTTTTAGGAAGGACGCCTGTATCTTTGTAAAGATTGGTTGTATTGCTACACCATCCAGAGTGTAATTAATAAATTCACCACGCTCAAAGGGATTTTCAATGTCTGCTTTTTTACATTGCTTACCCATCTACCAATAGGTCCCCTTCTTTGCGAGGCATTGGAAAACCTCCCTGGTCTTTGTGGTTGAACCTGTGTTTGAAATTGTACTGTACTTAGATGATGACACCACCTGTATTGGCTTGTTTTGCAAAGTAACTATCTGAGGCAGTAGGGGGTTGTTTTCTTGATCTTGAGAATACCATTAGGGCGATTCCATGCCAGTGTAGCCTGTAGGTATTTTGTTGTATCTTTTAAATCAAGATGAAACTAGTGATATTCTGACCTTTTTAGAGCTACAGTATACATACATGTCTCCTGTAAGACCCTATAATCTGTGGACTGTACATAATACTGACATCTTGATGTCATTATTCTCCTACTATGGTATACATATAGTGTGCTCTAAAATATGGAGTATGTCTTGATTCTGGAAGAAAAAAAATCACATTCATTGATTTAACATAATCAAATATTAATATCTCAAAACTACCCTTTTTAAAAAAAACATTTTTTTAAGATATATTGATTGGAACAATATACTCTACAACAGGGTCTTCAACATTTTCTTGCCCAGGGACACCCTCCCAGACAAACCAGCCACCCTGGGACCCCCATCATACATTAGCAAAAAATAATAATCTTATCACATGAATAATAATGGCAAGCAGAAGTAATCAACATTTAAAAATGAATAGATTTGGTAAATAGTTTTTCATTAGTTTGACCTCCCACATTATAATTGGAAGGGGAAGTGTAAACTCTAATATAGCCTATTAGCTAGAAAGGTAAGTCCAAACACATTTTCACTAAGTGCAGCTGTTTAGCTAGTTAAACAAAGGTTGTGTTGGCCAACATTTTAAATGAATGTCAAGAAAGCTTACAAGCAGCCAGCGGCACTGGTAGCCTATTCACAGGTGCTTTTTCAAAGTCTATGTCACATACTCCACTGAGTGTAATGAGCGTAATTTGTTCAATATTAGGAGTTGAGAAATAAAGGGTAAGATATTCTCCTTTTTTCTACTGTAGGTACACATCCAGTCAAAAGTTTTAGAACACCTACTCATTCAAGGGTTTTTCTTTAATTGTACTATTTTCTACATTGTAGAATAATAGTGAAGACATCAAAACTATTAAATAACACATATGGAATCATGTAGTAACCAAAAGTGTTAACCAAATCAAAGTACATTTTATATTTGAGATTCTTCAAATAGCAACCCTTTGCCTTGATGACAAATTTGTACACTCTTGGCATTCTCTCAACCAGCTTCACTTGGAATGCTTTTCCAACAGTCTTGAAGACAAACAGCTTTGTCTTCAGTCTGCGGTCCGTCTCCTCCCAAACCATCTCAATTTGGTTGAGGTCAGGGGATTGTGGCGGCCAGGTCATCTGATGCAGCACTCCATCACTCCCCTTCTTGGTCAAATAACCCTTACACAGCCTGGAGGTGTGTTGGGTAATTGTCCTGTTGAAAAAAAATATATTATCTCACTAAGCCCAAACCAGATGGGATGGCGTATCGCTGCAGATTGTTGTGGTAACCATGCTGGTTAAGTGTCAATCTATGCCAATGACTCAAGTTTCATCTAAAATCTGTAATCTGGTTCTCTGCACTGTCTCATTGAAGATGTAAATTCCTTTTCCAGCCACTATAGACTAAAACCCAATTTTGATAAGTGTACCATATTTTGTATTGGATCATTAAAATAAACATATTTTACATTATTCTGTAGTTTACCAACAAAATGGACTGATGGTGAACTTGCTATTCATATCCCTAAAGATATAACTGAACTTACCACAACAAATTTCAAAAGAAAGTTAGCATGAATAGGTTAGATCCTGCAACCATGGCGAGGGAAATACCTGTCTATGGAAAAATCATACTAATTAACTTTTTAGTCATATCACAGTTTACTTATGGCACTGCCTACTCTAGACGACTAGTTTTTAAAATCATATACTCAAAAAATATTTCACTTTATTTGGAATGCTAAGCCAGACAAAATTAAATGTGCCTATTTATATAATGAATATGAGTTCGGGGGTGCTGAAATTATTAAATATTAAACCATTAAACCTCTCACTAAAAGCTTCCCTCATACTTAAACCCGAACTGGTTCTCCAGTAGATTACTAAGAAAGGCTCATCCTTTGTTCAAAAATTGACTTTTTACCTTTATACAGATTCCAACTTCTCTTTTTTGGTTACAGTGCCGTCAGAAAGAATTCACACCCCTTGAATTTTTCCACATTTTGTTGTGTTACAGTCTGAATTTAAAATGGATTGAAGTGAGATTTTTTGTTACTGGCCAACATACAATACCCCATAAAGTCAAAGTGGAATTCTAAATAAATCACAGACAGTGTCACCAGCAAAGCACCCCCACACCATAACACCTCCTCCTCCATGCTTTACGGTGGGAAATACACATGCGGAGATCATCCGTGCACCCACACCGCGTCTCACAAAGACATTGCGGATGGAACCAAATATCTCCAATTTGGACTCCAGACCGAAGGACAAATTTCCACAGGTCTAATGTCGATTGCTCGTGTTTCTTGGCCCAAGCAAGTCTCTTCTTATTATTGGTGTCCTTTATTGTTGGTTTCTTTGCAGCAATTCGACCATGAATGCCTGATTCACACAGTCTCCTCTGAACAGTTGATGTTGAGATGCGTCTGTTACTTGAACTCTGTGAAGCATTTATTTGGACTGCAATTTCTGAGGCTGGTAACTCTCTAATGAACTTAACCTCTGCAGCAGAGGTAACTCTGGGTCTTCCATTCCTGTTGCGGTCCTCATGAGAGCCAGTTTCATCACAGCGCTTGATGGTTTTTGCGACTGCACTTGAAGAAACTTTCAAAGTTCTTGAAATGTTCCGGATTACTTTAAGACATGATTGTCAGTCAATGATGGACTGTAATTTCTCTTTGCTTATTTGAGCTGTTCTTGTCATAATATGGACTTGGTCTTTTACCAAATAGGGCTATCTTCTGTATACTCCCCCTACCTTGTCACAACACAACTGATTGGCTCAAACGCATTAAGGAGGAAAGAAATTCCACAAATTAACTTTAAGAATTGTTAATTGAAATGCATTCCAGCTGACTACCTCATGAAGCTGGTTGAGAGAATGCTAAGAGTGTGCAAAGCTGTCATCAAGGCAAAGGGTGGCTATTTGAAGAATCTCAAATATAAAATACATTTTGATTTGTTTAACACTTTTTTGTTCAGTACATGATTCCATGTCTTATTTTATAGTTTTGATGTCTTCACTATTATTCTAAAATGCAGAAATTAGTACAAATAATGAAAAACCCGTGAATGAGTAGGTGTTATAAAACATTTGACCGGTAGTGTATGTGTAACCAATGTGAAATGGCTAGCTAGTTAGCGGTGGTGTGCGCTAATAGTGTTTCAATAGGTGACGTCACTCGCTCTGAGACCTGAAGTAGTTGTTCCCCTTGCTCTGCAAGGGCCGAGGCTTTTGTGGAGCAATGGGTAATGATGCTTTGTGGGTGTCAGTTGTCTATGTGTGAAGAGGGTCCCTGGTTCGAGCCCGGGTAGGGGTGATGGGACGGACTAAAGTTATACTGTTACATTGGTGCCGTGACCTGGATCACTGGTTGCTGCGGAAAAGGAGGAGGTCAAAAGGGGGGTGAGTGTAACCGATGTGAAATGGCTAGCTAGTTAGCGGTGGTGCGTGCTAATAGTGTTTCAATCGGTGACGTCACTCGCTCTGAGACCTGAAGTAGTTGTTCCCCTTGCTCTTGAAGGGCCGCGGCTTTGTGGAGCGATGGGTAACGATGCTTCGTGGGTGTTAGGTGTCTATGTGTGCAGAGGGTCCCTGGTTTGAGCTCGGGTAGGGGCGAGGGGACTGACTAAAGTTATACTGTTACATATGCATTTCAAAATCTGTTTATTCTGTTGTTTATACAACAGCCTCAATTAGTTGGGGAATGGATTTACAAGGTGTTGAAAGCATTCTGCAGCAAAGCTGGCCCATGTTGACTCTAATGCTTCCCACGGTTGTGTGAAGTTGGAATTCTTGGAAACTGGAAACACACTGGAAACTGTTGAGTGTGAAAAACCCAGCAGCGTTGCAGTTGTTGACACAAACCGGTGCACCTACTACCATACCCCATTCAAAGGCACTTAAATATTTTGTCTTGACCATTCACCCTCTGAATGGCACACATACACAAACGTTGTCTCAATTGTCTCTTAACCTGTCTCCTCCCCTTTATCTATACTGATTGAAGTGGATTTACAAGTGACATCAATAAGGGATCATAGCTTTCACCTGGTCAGTCTGTCATGGAAAGAGCAGGTGTGCTTAATGTTTTGTACACTCAGTGAATATAAAACTTTTAAGTGTTTTACTTTTAAATCCACTTTATAATTTATATATTTTCGCAGACCCCCTGCCGTATCTCCGCAGACCCATAGAGGCGGAGGACCTCCCCGGTTGAATACCCCTGGTCTACAAGTACATCAAATTTCCAGAGTGGGCTCTGCTAATTCTGAAGGTATGATACATTTTATGAGTATCACCAACACAGGGAATGGGAAAATGGATTCAATAGGAACTCCCTCTGCTGATGACTTGCTGAATGTACAATCATAAAGGAGTGCTGTGATTGGTTAATGACCTATAATGTCAATTTCCATCTATAAAATGGGTCATATCATTAAAAGTACCAAAGAATACTGTCTCGGCTGTCTCCATATCTATTTGTTATGGCCATTGAAATGCTAGCTATTAAAATCAAATCCATCAAGAACATCAAAGGGTTCACACTCCAGGGCTTAAAAATAAGTGTCAATCTATGCCAATGACTCAAGTTTTCTGTTAAATCTATAATCTGGTTCTCTGCACTGTCTCATTGAAGATTTAGATCCCTTCTCTAGCCTCTCTGGACTAAAACCCAATTATAATAAGTGTACCATATTCTGTATAAGATTGTTGAAGTAAACAACTTTTACATTATTCTGTAGTCTACCAATAAAATGGGCTGATGGTGAACTTGCTATTCATATCCCTAAAGATATAACTGAACTTACCACAACAAATTTCAAAAGAAAGTTAGCATGAATAGGTTAGATCCTGCAACCATGGGGAGGGAAATACCTGTCTATGGAAAAATCACACTAATGAACTTTTTAGTCATATCACAGTTTACTTATGGCACTGCCTACTCTAGACGACTAGTTTTTAAAATCAAATACTCAAAAAATATTTCACTTTATTTGGAATGCTAAGCCAGACAAAATTAAATGTGCCTATTTATATAATGAATATGAGTTTGGGGGTGCTGAAATTATTAAATATTAAACCATTAAACCTCTCACTAAAAGCTTCCCTCATACTTAAACCCGAACGGGTTCTCCAGTAGATTACTAAAAAAAGCTCATCCTTTGTTCAAAAATGGACTTTTTGCCTTTATACAGATTCCAACTTCTCATTTTTGGTTACAGTGCGTCAGAAATAATTCACACCCCTTGAATTTTTCCACATTTTGTTGTGTTACAGTCTGAATTTAAAATGGATTGAAGTGAGATTTTTTTGTCACTGGCCTACATACAATATCCCATAAAGTCAGTGGAAGTACGTTTTTCAAAATGTTTACTAATTTACAATGAAAAGCTGAAATGTCTTCAGTCAATAAGTATTCAACCCCTTTGTTATGGCAAGCCTAAATAAGGTGATGAGTAAAAAATGTGCTGAACAAGTGACATAACAAGTTGCATGGACTCCCTCTGTGTTAAATGAGATTCTTGATGAAAACCTGCTTGATGAAAACCTCATTTCTGTACCCTACACATACAATTATCTGTAAGGTCCCTCAGTTGAGCAGTGAATTTCAAACACAGATTCAAACACAAAGACCAGGATTTCCAATGCCTCGCAAAGAATGAGACCCATTGGTAGACGGCTAAATATGACAAAAGCAGACATTGAACATCCCTTTGAGCATGGTGAAGTTATTAATTACACTCTGGATGGTGTATCAATACACCCAATCTTTACAAAGATACAGACGTCCTTCCTAAGTCAGTTGCCAGAGAGGAAGGAAACCGCTCAGGGATTTCACCCTGAGGCCAATGGTGACTTTAAATCAGTTACAGAGTTTAATGGCTGTGATAGGAGAAAACTGAGGATGGATAAGCAACATTTTATTTACTCCACAATACTAACCTCATTGTCAGAGGAAAAAGAGGGAAGCCTGTACAGAATACAAATATTCCAAAACATGCATCCTGTTTGCAACAAGGCACTAAAGTAATACTGGGAAAAAAAATGGCAAAGCAATTAACTTTTTGTCCCAAATACAAAGTGTTATGTTAAAGCAAATCCAATCAAACACATTACGGAGTACTACACTCTGTCTTTTCAAGCATAGTGGTGGCTGCATGTTGTTATGGGTATGCTTGTAATCATTAAAGGACTGGGGAGTTTTTCAGGATAAAAAATAAATGTAATGTAGCTAAGCACATGCAAAATCCTTGGGGAAAAGCTGGTTCAGTCTGCTTTCCACCAAGCACTGGGAGATGAATCCACATTTTCAGCAGAACAATAACTTAAAGCACAAGGCCAAATCTGAGCTGAGGTTGCTTACCAAGAAGACAGTGAATGTTCCTGAGTGGCCGAGTTACAGTTTTGACTTAAATCTGCTTGAAAACCTATAGCAAGACTTGCAAATGGTTGTCTAGCATTGATCAACAACCAATTTGGCAGAGCTTGAAACATTTTGAAAAGAATAATGGACAAGTATTGTACAATTCAAGCATGCAAAGCTCCAAGAGACTTACCCAGAAAGACTCACAGCTGTAATCGCTGCTAAAGGTGATTCTAACATGTATTAACTCAGGGGTGTGAATGCTTACGTAAATGAGACATTTCTGTATTTAATTTCCAATAATTTTTTCGAAAATGTTTAAAAACATGTTTTGGGGTTATTGTGTGTAGATGGATGAGAATAAAATCTATTTCATCCATTTTGAATTCAGGCTATAACACAACACATATGTGGGATAAGTCAAGGGATATGAAGACTTTCTGAAGGCTCTGTTATTGAAAATGAAACCATGTTCAAAGTATCGCCCTTTCTTAAACAAGCCATACAACGCTGGTTACAATAGCTATTTTATTCTCCAGAAAAGACAGAACAAATATTACAACAAATACTATGGTTAAACTCAAATATACTGATTGATTTTTAAAAAACTGTTCTTTATGGATGAACTTTTTTTTTTTAATTAACGATATTATGAATAGGAATGGTGGAGTTATGTCATATATGCAGCTATCAAAAATATATGGGAATGTTCGCTCAATCGAGAGTACCAGACTTCTGCCGAAGTCGAAGCCTCTCCTTGTTCGGGCGGTGCTCGGCGGTCGACGTCACCGGTCTTCTAGCCATCATTGATCCATTTTTATTTTTCCATTGGTTTTGTCTTGTCTTCCCACACACCTGGTTTCAATCCCATTCATTACCTGCTGTGTATTTAACCCTCTGTTTCCCCTCATGTCTTTGTCAGAGATTGTTTGTTATTCAGGGTTGTGTTGTTTTGTATTGGTGCACGACGGGTCCTCATACCCACTTTGTTTTATTGTTACATTTAGTTTGGAGTTATGTTTCGTTTATTGTTATTATATAACTCCATTACATTCAGTTTGATTCTCCTGTGCCTGACTTCCTGCCACCTATACACACGACTCTGACAACCAGTCAAAAGTTTGGACACACCTACTCATTCAAGGGTTTTTATTTATTTATTGTATTTTCTACATTGTAGAATAATATTGATGACATCAAAACTATGAAATAACACATAAGGAATCAGGTAGGAACCAAAAAATTCTGAAACAAATATATGATATATTTGAGATTCTTCAAAGTAGCCAACCTTTGCCTTGATGACAGCTTTGCACACTCTTGGCATTCTCTCAATCAGCTTCACCTGGAATGCTTTTCCAACAGTTATCACATGTTGAGCGCTGCTTTTCCTTCACTCTGCGGTCCAACTCATCCCAAACCATCTCAATTTGGTTGAGGTCGGGTGATTGTGGAGGCCAGGAAATCCATCTGATGCAGCACTCCATCACTCTCCTTCTTAGTCAAATAGCCCTTGCACAGCCTGGAGGTGTGTTGGGTGATTGTCCTGTTGAAAAACAAATGATAGTCCCACTAAGCGCAAACCAGATGGGATGGCGTATCGCTGCAGAATGATGTGGTAGCCATGCTAGTTAAGTGTGCCTTGAATTCTAAACAAATAATTGACAGTGTCACCAGCAAAGCACCCCCACACAATCACACCTCCTCCTCCATGCTTCACGGTGGGAACCACACATGCGGAGATCATCCATTCACCTACTTTGTATCTCACAAAGACACAAAGGTTGGAACCAAAAATCTCAAATTTGGACTCATCAGACCAAAGGACAGATTTCCACCCGTCTAATGTCCATTGCTCGTGTGTCTTGGCCCAAACAAGTCTCTTCTTCTTATTGGTGTCATTTAGTAGTGGTGTCTTTGCTGCAATTCAACCATGAAGGCCTGATTCATGCAGTCTCTGAACAGTTGATTACTAATTTTGTTCGCTACCTTTTTGAGAAGAAAAAAATATGACTTAAACAAAATCTTTCTCTGAGCAATTGTATTAGTATAAAATAATGTATATTTTTTGCATACAACATATTATTTGAATTAAATATTTACTACAGTCATTAATGGCTCATCTTTTTCAAGGGTATCAATAATTTTGTCCTTTTTGTGAAGAAAAAAAACATTACTTAAACAAAATCTCTTTCTCTGAGGAATTGTATTAGTATAACATAATATTTTTTTTTGCATACAACATAGCTCTGTTTTTGAATTAATCATTTGATATGGTCATTATGGCTCATCTTCATCAAGGTTGTCAATAATTTCGGGCCCCAGTGTATATATGGTGCATACAACAATCTCAGTTCTAAAGATTTGGGTTGGGAACCTATCTAGCTGGCTAGCTAAAACTAACTTCATGAAGTTGTTGGTTGGCTATTATTACAAAGAAACAGCAAAATGTTTTGGTTGTATTTATTCATCAAGAAGTAATCAATATGCTACATAGCTTGAAAAATAATAATTTTCAAACATACCTCCTGCAAGTGCTGCCCATCACCGGCAGCTAAAATCAAATCAAACGCTGTGTGTGTCAATAAACACTTTCTCTTGCTTTTTTCCTATTTTGTTGCCTTACAGCCTGGAATTATAATATTTTTGTGTGGGGGGGTTGTATCATTTGATTTACACAACATGCCTACCACTTTGAAGATGCAAAATATTTTTTTATTGTGGAACAAACAAGACAAAAAAGAGAACTTGAGCGCGCATAACTATTCACCCCCCCCCCCCCCCCCCCCCCCCCCAAAGTCAATACTTTGTAGAGCCACCTTTTGCAGAAATTACAGCTGAAAGTATCTTGGGATATGCCTCTATGAGCTTGGCATATCTAGCCACTGGGATTTTTGCCCATTCTTCAAGGCAAAACTGCTCCAGATCTTCAAGTTGGATGGGTTCCACTGGTGTACAGCAATCTTAAGTCATACCACAGATTCTCAATTAGATTGAGGTCTGGGCTTTGACTAAGCAATTCCAAGACATTTAAATGTTTCCCCTTAAACCAGTCAAGTGTTGATTTGGCAGTATGCTTAGGGTCATTGTCCTGCTGGAAGGGGAACCTCTGTTCCAGTCTCAAATCTCTCAAAAGACAAACAGGTTTCCCTCAAGAATTTCCCTGTATTTAGCGCCATCCATCATTCCTTCAGTTCTGACCCATTTCCCAGTCCCTGCCGATGAAAAACATCCCCACAGCATGATGCTGCCACCACCATTCTTCACTGTGGGTATAGTGTTCTCGGGGTGCTTGCACACGCTTTTTCAGTTCTGTCCACAAATTATCTATAGGATTGAGGCCAGGGCTTTGTGATGGCCACTCCCATACTTTGACTTTGTTGTCCTTAAGCCATTTAGCCACAACTTTGGAAGTATGCTTGAGTTCATTGTCCATTTGGAAGACCCATTTGTGACCAAGATTTAACTTATTGACTGATATCTTCAGATGTTGCTTCAATATATCCACATAATTTTCCTCCCTCATGATGCCATCTATTTTGTGAAGTGCACCAGTTCCTCCTGCAGCAAAGCACCCCCACAACATGATGCTGACACCCCTGTGCTTCACGATTAGGACGGTGTTCTTTGGCTTGCAAGCCTCCGACCTTTTTCCTCCAAACATAATGATGGTCATCATGGCCAAACAGTTTCATCAGACCAGAGGACATTTCTGCAAAAAGTACAATCTGTGTCCCCATGTGCAGTTGCAAACCGTAATCTGGCTTTTATATGGCGGTTTTGGGTTATGTTTTTTTTTTTTTACTGTGGATATTGATACTTTTGTACCTGTTTCCTCCAGCATCTTTACAAGGTCCTTTGCTGTTGTTCTGGGATTGATTTGCACTTTTTGCACCAAAGTACATTGATCTCTAGGAGACAGAACGCGTCTCCTTCCTAAGTGGTATGATGGCTGCGTGGTCCCATGGTGTTTATACTTGCGTACTATTGTTTGTATAGATGAACGTGGTACCTTCAGGCGTTTGGAAATTGCTCCCAAGGATGAAACAGACTTCTGGAGGTCTACAGTTTTTGGCTTATTTCTTTTTATTTTCCCATGATGTCAAGCAAAGAGGCACTGAGTTTGAAGGTAGGCCTTAAAATATATCCACTGGTACACCTCCAATTGACTCAAATGATGTTAATTAGCCTGTCAGAAGCTTCTAAAGCCATAACATAATTTTCTGGAATTTTCCAAGCTGTTTAAAACCTCTTACTTCTACCCCCTCCTTTTTCGAACATTCTGTTAAAAATCGCGCAACTTTTCAGCGTCCTGCTACTCATGCCAGGAATATAGTATATGCATATGATTAGTATGTGTGGATAGAAAACAATCTGAAGTTTCTAAAACTGGTTAAATCACGGCTGTGACTATAACAGATTGTGTGTTTCATTGAAAAACGCAAGAAAAACTGCTCTCTGAAAGCTAAAAATAATTTCCATAAGTCACTTCCATGGGTTGTTAAAAGGGGACAAAATGTAATATCGACCTGCATGCAATTCATACAAATTCCACACGATGTCGCCATTGTCGTCATTTTCAATTGAATTTTTTGTTGGAAAATCCAACTATCTGGCTTCCGTTTCTTCCAGTCTCCACCAGGATGCTGTAAATGTGGACATTGGCAGCCATTGATTTGCAGACGAGGAGCTATTGAATATACATCGCCCTGTAATCATTTTGATAGATTATAAACGTTTACTAATACCTAAAGTTGGATTACAAAAGGATTTCGAAGTGTTTTGTGAAAGTTTATCGTCGACTTTTTTAATTTAAAAAAATGACGCAGCGTTTAAAAACAATGTTTTTTTCTGAATGACACAGCTTCCATAGAAAGCTATTTTGGGTATATATGGACCGATTTAAACAAAAAAAAGACCCAATAGTGATGTTTATGGGGCATATAGGAGTGCCAAGAAAGAAGCTCGTCAAAGGTAATGAATGTTTTATATTTTATTTCTGCGTTTTGTGCTGCGTCGGATAAGCAGAGTCTTTGTTTACGTCGCATTCAGGCATTGTGAGGTGTTGCATGCTATCAGATAATAGCTTCTCATGCTTTCGCCGAAAAGCATTTTAAAAATCTGACTTGTTGGCTAGGTTCACAACGAGTGTAGCTTTAATTCAATACCCTGCTTGTGAATTTTGATCAAGGTTTGAGTTTTAACGAGTACATTTAGCATTTAGCGTAGCGCATTTGCATTATCAGGTGCCTACTTGAGACATATGCGTCTCAAGTAGAATCAAGAAGTTAAAGGCAGTCAACTCAGTGTGTGTAAACTTCTGACTCACTAGAATTGTGATACAGTGAATTATAAATGAAATCATCTGTCTGTAAACAATTGTTGGAACAATTACTTGTGTCATGCACAAAGTAGATGTCCTAACAGGCTTGCCAAAACCATAGTTTGTTAACAAGACATTTGTGGAGTGGTTGAAAAATGAGTTTTAATGACTCCAACCTAAGTGTATGCAAACTTCCGACTTCAACTGTAGATTGCACACAGGTGGACTTTTTTAAAACTAATTATGTGACTTCTGAAGGTAATTGGTTCCAGCAGATCTTATTTAGGGGCTTCATGGAAAAGGGGGTGAATACATATGCACGCACCACTTTTCCATTTTCGATATATTTTTTCATTTCACTTCACCAATTTCGACTATTTTGTGTACGTCCATGACATGACATGTCATTTAAATTACAGGTTGTAATGCAACAAAATAGGAAAAACACCAAGGGGGATGAATACTTTTGCAAGGCACTGTACTACGGATAATAGGGGGAGGGTACTATTTGTCTGATGCGGTCAGTGTGCTCCCGCCACAAAATACAGCTGACAGATCTTTCTATAAATAATGATATCATTTTTATGTCCACGTTTTATGTTTAGTAATTAATTTTACATAAATAAAAAATTAACTGGACAAATCTAAGGAGGCACATGCTCTTGTGCCCCCTGAGCATGACACCTTTGCACATACACATACCTTCCCTAACAGAGATCAGAAATCAGTTCTTCAGCCTCTCCTACAGGTTATCACTTACATTCATGCCACTTAATCTCTCTCTCATCTCTCAATATATATCTAATTTTCTCTCCCTCTTCTGTCTCTGTTTATCATACCCACCCCAGAAACACACATTTTTAATTGGCCATATCAGTGTATTGTAGTGGCTCATAGCATAGATAGTGCAGAGATCACAGTGTTGCTGTCGGAGATAATGTCAACCGTCATCACAGATATTGGCTAGAGGATCAAGGAAATCATTAAAACGAATGCACCCCCCTCAAATAATTGATTAAAACACACTGTTTTGCAAAGAAGGTCTACAGTAGCCTCAACAGCACTCTGTAGCGTCCTTCTCTGGGTACATTGACTTTAATACAAAATCTAAGAGGCTCATGGTTCAAACCCCATTCCATAGACTTACACAGTATGTATGACAACTTTCGTAGTACTAGTACTGAAAACATAACCTACAGCTAGCTAACACTGCAGTGCATAAAATGTTGTGATTAGTTGACTCAAAAGAGAGACAAAGACACTAGTTAAAGTTTTGAACAAATTCATTTCTTCAACAATGAAGGAAGAGAGCTATATTTCGTAATATTTGTTTTCTTTCACTTACTTAGCTAGCGAATGAAGCTAGCTAGTTTAGCCTACTCAAAAACCCGGCTAAAACAGAGAGGGAGGCCATGTTAGCTAGCTGGCTATGGCTATCCAACACTGGAACTTTTCCAAGTCAAGGTTTGTTTTTGGTTTTATTAATTTATTGCCACCGAGCCCGCAGGTGTAACTGCTAAACTGCTTGCTGACTGTACGCTGTACTGCATGATTATTAGCGGGTTTACTAACCTGCTAGTTCTTGTAGCTATGTTGACTGTGACATTAGCTGATATGGTGACAACAATGTAGGCTGTGTGTAGCTGTTAGCAGTTTTGATCTAAAGGTTTTCCTTGGAAAGTGTTGTTTGTTGCATGGTCACAGACAGCTGATGTGTTGTGCAATGAAGTCCACAAACGATGGGAAAATGTGAGAGGAGGAAATCGCATAGATGCGGGAAGAGAGTGCATAAATGCGAAAAGGAATTAACAAGCAAAGTAAGCATGCTGTTTGTATGTGGCTGCTATGAAAGTGAGCTGTGTTTGCGTGTGATCAGGTGTGTATTCACCTGATCTGCTGATTCTGTTGAAAAGTGTTTCTTAAATAGACACAAATGGACCGAAACGGTGATAAACATACCTGAATGTGTACAATAGAAACTCTCGTTTGCAACTGTTGGACTAATGATTACACCCTAGATCAGCTAGATGCATGCAACACGGTATTGAAGGTGGTATTGAATGTGTCACCGTCTGTGACCTTGATTACTCAAATGTTTCTCTGGACCTGTGCAACTATGTTGTAAACTTTAATTCATAGGCTAATTTATTGTCACAACCTCATGTAGCAACCTCAACAATTTGATGCAATATTTATAATGATATAAAATAGCCTATATGCAACACATTTTCCACCAACAGATTTATGTGCCAATGTACCACACAACCAATAAACAAAGCATACATATTTTGGGCACTTCAGTATCATGGTTTGCGTTTTCAACACTACAATAAAATAGACTATGTCAATCTCGACAAACAGAAAATACAACCATAGCCACCTTGTAGGTCTACCTAGTAGGCTATCGAAGGCTTGGCTTGACAATCTCGGAATGTCATTACACTTTTTGACGTTTTGTTACAGTTCCTTTCCATTCATCAAATAGCAGCTGTACTGTTTGGATGTATTTATTATTTTACTTGTCATTCGATCAACGTGCAACCAGGAAATGAGAATCAAAGATATGGTGGCATCCTGCTGGTGGATGGATAATGGCTACCAACTAAAAAGGTGTCTGATGACCCCAGTGTTGGTGGCCAGGAAAAGACCAGGAGCTAGAGTACAACAATGCCCATGCTGTGGCGAGGTCCCTAATTATGCGATGCATAGGGGTGCTGAAGTGCAGGGTAATAGGTCTACCCTAGTTTGCATTATGACATTCAGCAAATAATATAGGCTGGTACTGAATAATAGGTCACTGTGTTGCATTACCACACAGTGTAATTGCATTGTGGAGAAGAGTCTGCCCCATCCAATGATTCAGCCTGGCTTCACAGACTAGACGTAACATAGTAAACTGAAATCCGGGACACTCAAATTAGAACTGATGTTTGGTATGGTTACATAAGACAGATGGTTGGTTGGTGGGTGGGTCTAGCAACAGAGGTTGTGATTTCGAATCTCATCAGGGACAACTTTAGCATTTTAGCTAATTAGCAACTTTTCAAGAACTTACTACTTAGCATGTTAGCTAACCCTTCCCTAACCCTAACCTTAACCCTTTAACCTAACTCATAAACGCAACCCTAAACTTAACCCTAACCCCTAGCCAAGCTAACATTAGCCAGCTAGAATTTGTAACTTATCATACTTTTTGCAAATTCATAACTCGTAACATATCATACAAAATGGGTGATGGACATCCAC
The DNA here is from genome assembly GCF_045791955.1 of Oncorhynchus clarkii lewisi. Taxonomy (NCBI): domain Eukaryota; kingdom Metazoa; phylum Chordata; class Actinopteri; order Salmoniformes; family Salmonidae; genus Oncorhynchus; species Oncorhynchus clarkii. Next base: position 41,888,696 of record NC_092152.1, on the reverse strand, counting down.
AAATTCATGCATACGATATGAAACGTAACATATCATACTAAATTAAGTGTCTTGAATTTACATACAGAATCATGCGAAATCCTCTGAGACCAGGTTGAATGATTGAGCCAGAGCGCATGGCCAGAGTGGAGAACAAGACGGAGTCTTTTTCGACTGGTCCGGAATAACATCATCCATCAAATGTAGCCTACTATAATAGTTCTAGGCTATATGAGATATCAACGTCAAAACGTCCCTTCACAGTATTGAAAGACATTTGAAATTATTGTAAAATATATAATTGATTAGGAATTCATATTCAACATTCATTGTACAATTTCATATGGTCTATTGGCTACAATTTACTGTATGTTACACCCTATCGCTCTACAATGATCTGCTGCTGCTTGAGGAACCTAATCTCTAAATGTAATACATTTTTCTCTTGCCGTAATTTTTATTTCCCCAATCTCAATTTATCAGTCTCCATCTCCACTCCCACTAGCTCCTTCTCCATGAGCGTCAGCTGCATCTCATTCAGCAGATCTTGTCTCGTTGCCCAACGCAACCCGCTCTGGCTCTGCGTTCTGGTTGTAAACGATGTGTTCGGGGAGCTCGAGTCTGTATCTAAAATAGATAACAAACGTGTAAATTATAACAAGTAAATAAGAAAGTGGTGGACAACTTTTTGCGTGCAGACAGTGGTCACAATAAATAACAACCCGAAAGAAGAAAGGACAGTAGTGCCTTGAAATATCCAGCACATATAGCCTACACCTGACAGTTGATGATAAATTAATGGTTTCAGTTTTTACCTTCGTTATTTATCTTCACTACTAGGCTGCTGTTAGTGGATGCTGAGCTGTCATCATCTTTGTCATTCTGCTGGGTGGATGCGCGGGGTGATGCTATGCTGTCCACACCTTCCAGTCCGGTAAACGCAAGGGAATCTGCTCCACATATATCAACTATAATGTTGCTGTGAGGCGATATTTGGGGAGCTCTTTTCATTTCATTCTCACATCCTCCACTGTCCTGAAGCCAAGCTCCCAACTCTACTAATTTACTTTATCCGTTATGCGCTTCCAGGTTACATTTGTTCTCTCTGTTTGTAGCGGTTGCAATTGAATGTAGTTGTCAACATTTCGCGATGTTTGTTATACAGCTATATTGTATTTCTAATTTTCGAGTCTGAAAAGTAAAATGTTCCATTTCTTTGCTTACAACTTTTGAAGAAAGCTTGGATAGAGATTTGCTGTTTGAATTTCATTGCCCCCTGGCATAACTGGGGGTCCTCCATCAGGAACATTTTACAGTTTTCTTGCTAAATTCCTACAAATCTTCGTATTATTGACATGACTTAGGCCTATGACCATGGTGGAAAATATAAAAATAAGAACCACAGGTCAGGTGTATTCAGGATGCATTGAAAATTAAATGAAGACTCACAATTCGAAGACTTTGTTTACTTAGACATTTTGGGGGGGATGACATTGAAAGTATGCTAACATGTTTTTTAAACATATTTTTTAGGTGGTTTGACATTTTATTCAGACAGTAATTCATTTAGATAGATAGGGAGACAGGCAAGTGCTAGAAACAGTGGGAAGGTGGGATTGATCCCTGTTCTCAGGTGGAAAGTTGTATGCGACACGTGCTGGGAAGTGTTACCACTACACCAAGGCTCTGCACAGGACATTTTTTTATATTAATGGTTGATGGCAGTGGGTAACCAAATCATAGATTGCAGTGTCCTTGTCCATAGACTGCCTTCAAAGTGAGGACACAAGCAATTTGTATTTTGGGTGACTGTCTCTTTAAAATAGCGCGAATTTCTCAACATCACCTAGCCTTCTAGAAAAATGTTGTGAATATTAATAATTAGGTGATTTATGCCTACTAGTTGAAGATCCTTGCCTGAAATGTCAAAAATTATATTTGATTCCTGGAGCATTTACGATCCAATGCTAATTTGTATGACTTATTGAAAATTGTCCATGAATGGCTGCAAAAATACATAGCCTCATACATCATTTTTAATGACACAAGTAGGCATATCAGATTTCAAATATGTGATTACATTGGCAAAATTGGGAGGAATTTGAATAATAAAATAAGTGTGGGGAACAACAGTACTGTTTTTGCTGACAAGCACAGTAATTACCCTATGCTATATTTTGTACATTATTAAGAATGTGAATTGTTCTACTGATCAGACTAAATAAAAATATCCTGAAGACAAGATTATATACATCTGCCTTTAAACACTAACCAAATTATTTTATATTTATTGTACCCCCTCTAGAATCAAAGTTACACTTTTGGGTTCACAATCTGTTTGACAAAATTATTTTCATAGTTACAAATCAGGTCACCCGACCAAACTTCCCTGCTAAAACATAGCTTGCTGCAGCAGGTCTGTCTGCTGCCTTTTCGTTGTCACAGCCTAAATGCCAATTACCAGAGGGGACTAGTGCACGTGTGGATTAAATCGATTTCAGAACATGCTGTTAATAACAGGCTGCTTTCTGCAATAGGGACGGGAGTAACAGCATAAAGATAAATGTAGGCTACCGTGCTAGTCTTTTTACAGTTGTAAAAACTCAGCGGAGAACGACACTAATCTTGAGGGGCGTTTCTTTAAAACATGCATTCAATCCTTATATAGACTATACTAGACCAATATTTTTGTTTGTTTTACTAGGCAAATCAGTTAAGAACAAATTCGTATTTACAATGACAGCCTACCCCGGCCAAACCCGACGCTGTGCCAATGGGACTCCCAATCACCGCCTGATGTGATGCAGCCTGGATTCGAAACAGGTACTGCAGTGACGCCTCTTGCGCTGAGATGCAGTGTTTTAGACCACTTTACCACTCGGGAACTGCTTCAAAGCAGTGGTGGGAAAAGTACACAATTGTCATACTTGAGTAAAAGTAAAGACACCTTAATAGAAAATGACTCAAGTAAAAGTTAGTCACCCAGTAAAATTCGACTTGATTGAAAGTATAAAAGTATTTGGTTTAAAATATACTAAAGTATCAATAGTAAATGTAATTACTAAAAGTATAAATAATTTCAAATGACTTATATTAAGCAAACCAGACTGCACCATTTTCTTGTTTAATTTTTATTTATTTACGATAGCCAGAGGCACGCTCCAACATTCAGACATAATTTACAAGCGAACCATGTGTGTTTAGTGAGTCTGCCAGATCAGAGGCAGTAGGGATGACCAGGGATGATAAGTGCGTGAATTGGACCATTTTACTGTCCTGCTAAGCATTCAAAATGTAACGAGTACTTTTGGGTGACAAGGAAAATATATGGAGTAAAAAGTACAATATTTTCTTAAGGAATGTAGTGAAGTAAAGGTAGTCAAATATATACATAGTAAAGTACAGATACTCCAAAAATACTTAAGTAGTACTTTAAAGTATTTTTACTTAAGTACTTTACACCATTGCTTCAAAGTGCTGCTGTCACTGTGTTGTAGGTGTCGATGCTGCGATTTCAAATCGATTTGGAGCACATTCAAAAAGTTAACGTGCTGACTATACTAAGGACCAATTAGAAGAAAAAAAACAGTACTTTTCAATTGCGTGAGATATAAGAGTTGTCCGTCCGGTGAGAGCATGATAAGAGGGTCAAAAACGTGTGTCTCGAGCAACTTGTGAGAGTTGACAGTTCCGCATTCCGCCAAATATGGTATCTAGCAATTTTTCCTTTATTTGCTTTTGGAAACTGATTGCAACTAAACAACGAGCGCTGCCTAGCAACCCGCACGAAGGAAATCTTGTAATGTCATGAAGGCGCATTCCTGACGCCGGATTTATCAACGACTAGTCTGGCTTTTGGTTTGTGCATAAGGTGTAAATTCTAATCACAACGTCGGATGTAGCTACACCGACCTAGCATTTAAGACAAACTTTTTTAAGACCAACTGTGCTGCCAGCCAATGAGTATGAGGGGGGAGTTTAAGCACAATTCTTACAAGCTTGTTTTGGCTGGTCTGTAGTTTAGCTTATTCCAGATGCTTTGGGGCTGCTGGTGCACAAAAACTATATGCGCATTTTCCCATCAAAGTTGTTTCCATCAAATTCACTTGTTGCTGATAAAAGTTTGTACGTAAATACATAGTGCACATAAAAATAACTTTGCATTATTGTTTAAGTGAGTACAAAATTCCACTGTTGGCTGCATTGAAAATATAATTTGAATAACTGAAAAACCCTGTGATTTGAATGTTTTTATACATGGGAATTTAACAGCAAATTATGCATTGCATTGTAGCGTTAGGTTTGTCAAGGTATGATAATTGTAGTGTCCCTAAACAAGATCAACAGGAGAGCTTTTTGAGCTGAGTGTCTCGTGTTTTCATTGTTCTTTTATGCGCCATGATGCACCTGGCCTCTCTACTGCCTATCAGCTATTCCTATTTGTTCTTGTGGATTCATATTGAAAATGTATGCAGCTTTGAATGCATTTATGTGTGGTATGATTGCTAGGTAGCCTATTGCAGATCTGGAAAAACGATCCACCTACCACTATTGTCACTATGAATGGTGGATAGAGGACAGGATAGACATGTTAGTGCACGGAAAAGCATAATGCATAAGGAAAGTACCTAAACACCTTGATATAGGGGAGGTGTATGCAAGCAGATGAGAACATTTGGCTACAGGAAAAGGAGGGCTGTACAGGCCCTCATTAACATCAACGGGACTGTAGTGGAGAGGTCGAGAGTTTCAAGTTCCAACAAACTATCATGGACCAAACGAACCAAGACAGTTGTGAAGAGGGCACGACAACACCTTTTCCCTCTCAGGAGAGGTCCTCAAAAAGTTTTACAGCTGTATCATCGAGAGCATCCTGACCGGTTGCAATATATTTTATGTTTGAGATTCTTCAAAGTATTCACCCTTTGCCTTGATGAAAGCTTTGTACACTCTTGGCATTCTTTCAACCAGCTTCCTGAAATGCATGTCAATTAATAGGTGTGCCTTGTTAATTTTTGGAATTTATTTTCTTAATGCGTTTGAGACAATTAGTTGTGTTGTGACAAGTTAGGGGTGGTATACAGAAGATTATGGCAAGAACAGCTCAAATAAGTGAATAGACATGAAGGTCAGTCAATACGGAAAATCACTAGAACTTTGAAAGTTGCTTCAAGTGCAGTCGCAAAAACAATCAAGCACTAAGATAAGGACCGCGATAGGAAAGGAAGACCCAGAGTTACCTCTGCTGCAGAGGAAAAGATCAGCCTCAGAAATTGCAGCCCAAATAAATGCTTCACAGAGTTCAAGTAACACACATCTCAACATCAACTGTTCAGAGACTGCATGAAACAGGCCTTCATGGTCAAATTGTTGCAAAGAAACCCCTAATAAAGGACACCAATAATAAGAAGAGACTTGCTTGGGCCAAGAAACACGAGCATGTCTTTGTGAAAGGCAGAGTAGGTGAACAGATGATCGCTGCATGTGTGGTTCCCACCGTGAAGCATGGAGGAGGAGGTTTGATGGTGTGGGTGTGCTTTGCTGGTGACACTGTCAGTGATTTATTTAGAATTCAAGGCACACTTAACCAGCATGACTACCACATCATTCTGCAGATGTCATCCCATCTGGTTTGCGCTAAGTTGTACTATTATTTGTTTTTCAACAGTAAATGACCCAACACACCTCCAGGAGGTGTAAGGGCTATTTGCCCAAGAAGGAGAGTGATGGAGTGCTGCATCAGACAGATTACCTGGCCTCCACAATCACCCGACCTCAACCAAATTGAGATTCTTTGGGAGGAGACAGACCGCAGAGTGAAGGAAAAGCAGCCAACAAGTGTTCAGCATATTTGAGAACTCCTTCAAGACTGTTGGAAAAGCATTCCAGGTGAAGCTGGTTGAGAGAATGCCAAGAGTGTGCAAAGCTGTCACTTTTGACTGGTACTGTTTGTAAATGAGATGTTCCTGTATTTCATTTTCAATAAATTTGCAAACATTTCTAAAAACATGTTTTCACTTTGACATTATCGGGTATTGTGTGAAGATGCGTGAGATGTTTTATTTATTTAATCCATTTTGAATGCAGGCTGTAAGACAACAAAATGTAGAATAAGTCAAATGGTACGAATACATTCTGAAGGAACTGTATATGTGTGGTCTCATTGAAATATAGTAGGCTGCCAATGCATGGGCATAGAAAACTGGCAGTTACACTATGTGGACACCCCTTAAAATAAGTGGATTTGGCTATTACAGCCACACCCGTTGCTGACAGTTGTATAAAATCGAGCAAACAGCCATGAAATCTCCATAGACAAACATTGGCAGTAGAATGGCCCATCCTGAAGAGCTCAGTAACTTTCAACATGGCACCGTCATAGGAATCCAGCTTTCAAACAAGTTCATCAAATTTCTACCATGCTAGAGCTGCCCCGGTCAACTGTAAGTGCTGGTACTGTGAAGTATAAACGTCTAGGAGCAACAACGGCTCAGCCGCGAAGTGGTAGGCCACATATGCCCACAGAACGGGACCGCCTAGTGCTGAAGCGCGTTGCGCACAAAAGTCGTCTGTCCTCGTTTGCAACACTCACTATCGAGTTACAAATGACCTCAGGAAGCACAATAACTGTTTGTAGGGAGCTTCATGAAATGTGTTTCCATGGCCGAGCAGCCACCCACATGCCTAAAATCACTTTGCGCAAAGCCAAGCGTTGGCTGGTGTGGTGTAAAGCTTGCCACCATTGGACTCAGTGGAACTCTGGAGCAGTGGAAACGTATTCTCTGGAGAGATGAATCACGCTTCACCATCTGTCAGTCTGACAAATGAATATGGGTTTGATAGAATCCAGGAGAACGCTACCTGCCCGAATGCATAGTGCCAACTATAAAGTTTGGTGGAGGAGGAATAATGGCCTGGGGCTGTTTTTCATGGTTCAGGCTAGGCCCTTTAGTTCCAGTGAAGGAAAATCTTAACGCTACAGCATACAATGACATTCTAGACAATTCTGTGCTTCCAACTTTGTGGCCCTTTCCTGTTTCAACTTGACCCTGCCCCCGGGCACAAAGCAAGGTCCGAACTTACCTCAACCCCGTTGAACACCTTTGGGATGAATTGGAACACCGACTGCGAGCCAGGTCTAATCGCCCAACATCAGTACACTCAAAATGTTCATAATGTATCTCAAATAACTCCAGAAATCTGTAACTCATTTAAATAAATTGCAGAGGAGGTCTTAGTCGCATCATTTTACATCCAACTAAGATGTTTGGTACAGTATTACTCAAGTGAAAAAAACTGCATGAAAACTAGTCTGTCGTTCAATGACAACAAACACAATTGAAGAATCCCTACCGTTGACCAATCACCAACGAAGGGGAGTAGACTTCAGCTATTGAAATTTGACTAGCCTCAAGATAATTCTTTGTGTCACCAATATTGAAAGGGGAGACTCACGAACACAAAGGTGTCGTTGTTTTGCTCTACGACACACACAATCTTCAGGGGAGTGGTCTGAAGGTAACCCAGAACTGGGCACAACAAATGGCACAACATGCACAGGAGGTAAAAAGTACAACAAACAAAGTGAGCAAAATTCTTCTCTCAGAGGACAGACATTTCAAAATATATTCCCTATGAATTTGTTTTTACTCTGTTTTGCCATGTACAAATATGTTATTCAATGCATTTCTATGGGATATAGCAGTAAAGGACAAATTCAATGTTTCATCAAATAAGAAAAAAAATGTTTCATACATCAGGGGTCCTAAAATTCCAAATAAAATGGTTAAATGATCAATTTTATGACCATCTTAAAACAATTCCATATGTTAGCTTAGTAGGTATTGCAATCTAAGGGCTGCTCAATTGACCTACAACCTGCTGTACACTTATAATAATCTCGGATACATTTTACGCTGCTCATAGCGTGCAACCATTTCTCTATTTATTGAGAAATAAGAGGGTGTGCTATTGAATTTATATAATGTCCAATGCATAAAACATGACACAAGTATATTGACATCTCCCCTCTTAGATAGTGGTACAATAGTGGTACAATCATAAGGGACATCACGGTTAGACGTTCTATCCTCTCCGCAGTATAGTTGAGATTTCTTTTGGTGAACAGCATAGGGTTGGTGGTTAATAAAGCTGTCTGCTCCACATTTGAGCTGCTCTAACAATAGTCCAGCAAGTGGTCAGCGAGAGAGGGGAGGGAGAGTGAGGTGTACAAACACAGCACTGACGAATGAGCTTCTGATGATAATTTTGACGCACACATAATACACACACACCTGCATGGGGAAACTATAATGACCCGTCTATAAAGGGGGGGCTGAATTTCCGGCTCATTAAGAAAGGCAGAGGCCATGACTGGGGGGGGGGGGGGGGGGGGGGGGGGGTCATGCTAGCCAACTTCTTTCACCAATTAACTTCAGCCGGCTGGTGTACGACTGTGGCAAAGTGGGTTTCACATTGAAAAGCCTATCTCCGGGGCTAGTTATTGACCTTCAATAAATTACACAATGTAAATGGGACATTATTTTAATTTTGCACATTATTTTTTGTTGTTATATCATTAAAAAAATATTATTATTAATTATTACCCCTTTTTCTCACCAATTTCGTGGTATCCAACTGGTACGGACTCGGGAGAGGCAAAGGTCGAGAGCCGCGTGTCCTCCGAAACACAACCCAACCAAGCCACACTGCTTCTTGACAGAAGGCCCACTTAATCCGGAAGCCAGCCACACAATGTGTCGGAGGAAACACTGTACACCTGGCACCGTGTCAGGGTGCACTGCGCCCGCCACAGGAGTCGCTAGTGCACGATGGGACAAGAATATCCCTGCCAGCCAAACCCTCCCCTATCCCAGACGATGCTGGGCCAATTGTGCACCACCCATGGGTCTTCTGGTTGCAGCCAGCTGTGACAGAGCCTGGATTAAAACCAAGAATCTCTAGTGGCAAAGCTAGAGCTGCGTGCCTTAGACCATTGTGCCACTCGGGAGGCCACGTATATGAATTTTTACAAGTTACAGTTGGTTTGAGGTTGTCATTGAAATTTGGAGTTATTGACCTTTTAAAATATTGTCCCATGTACATTGTTTAATTTACTGATGGTCCCTATCTAGCCCCATAGGGATATCGAATGTCAAACCAAAATGACCATGGGCATTAATGTCAGGTCGCATGCAGCTGCACTCCAAATTGATGATTACTTGGGTGCTGCCAGCTGTGGGTAGAACTTAATTAAACCCACCCCAAGGATAATTGTTATGGTACCCTTCATTCCATAACATACAATTTTATGACCAAAATTATCACTACAGTGCTGTGAAAAAATATTCTGATTTTCTCAATTTTTGCATATTCCTGACACTGAATGTTATCAGATCTTCAACCAAAACCTAATATTTAATAAAGGGAACTTGAGTGAACAAATAACAAAAAAAATGGATACTTGTTTCATTTATTTAAGCTATGCAACACCCCTGTGTGAAAAAGTTATTGCCCCCTTAAAGGCTCTGTGTGGTCCATCCGTCATCTGCAGTGGCCGTACAGCATTTACTGTGATGCGGCCTCTGTATTCATACTTCAAGCATAAATTGGCGTTTACACTCTAACTGGTTGTCATACCTTTCGCTGCAATGACTGCAACCAAACTTTTTCTGTAGTTGTTGATCAGGCTCTCACATACCTGTGGATTCATTTTGGCCCACTCTTCCATGCAGAACGGCTACATTTGTGGGTTTTCGAGAATGAATTGTTCATTTCTGGTCCTGCCACAACATCTCAATCGGGTTTGCCATCATTGAAGGAACCCTGAATTCTGCTCTGTATCAGAGAATTCTAAAGGAGAATGTCAGGCCATCCATCCATGAGCTGAAGCGCAGCTGGGTCATGCAGCAAGACAATGATCCAAAACACACAAGCAAGTCTACATCAGAATGGCTGAAAGTAACATATTTAATGTTCTGGAATGGCCTAGTCAATGTCCTCGGTTGACTTTACATCCTTATAACAGGCTGACTTCAATTGATTTCAGCAGTACTTCCACAGCAGCCTTTCTCAGTCAGATGGAATGGAGGAACAGGTATTTGAACCTTAATCCAGCTCCTGTATTAAGCCCTGAGGCCTTGCCAGACTGACAGTGTGTAAAGTCATGGCCAAGTTTTGAGAATGACACAAATATACATTTTCACAAAGTCTGCTGCCTCAGTTTGTATGATGGCAATTTGCATATACTCCAGAATGTTATGAAGAGTGATCAGATGAATTGCAATTAAATGCAAAGTCCCTATTTGCCATGCAAATGAACTGAATCCCCCTAAAAACATTTCCACTGCATTTCAGCCCTGCCACAAAAGGAACAGCTGCCATCATGTCAGGGATTCTCTCACTAACACAGGTGTGAGTGTTGACGAGGACAAGGCTGGAGATCACTCTGTCATGCTGATTGAGTTCGAATAACAGACTGGAAGCTTCAAAAGGAGGGTGGTGCTTGGAATCATTGTTCTTCCTCTGTCAACCATGTTTACCTGCAAGGAAACACGTGCCGTCATCATTGCTTTGCACAAAAAGGGCTTCACAGGCAAGGATATTGCTGCCAGTAAGATTGCACCTAAATCAACCATTTATCGGACCATCAAGAACTTCAAGGAGAGCGGTTCAAATGTTATGAAGAAGGCTTCCGGGCGCCCAAGAAAGTCCAACAAGCGCCAGGACGTCTCCTAAAGTTGATTCAGCTGCGGAATCGGAGCACCACCAGTACAGAGCTTGCTCAGGAATGGCAGCAGGCAGGTGTGAGTGCATCTGCACGCACAGTGAGGCAAAGACTTTTGGAGGATGGCCTAGTGTCAAGAAGGGCAAGGTGAGCACTACCATCAGTCCTGTGTCATGCCAACAGTAAAGCATCCTGAGACCATTCATGTGTGGGGTTGTTTCTCAGCCAAGGGAGTGGGCTCACTCACCATTTTGCCGAAGAACACAGCCACGAACAAAGAATGTTACCAACACATCCTCCGAGAGCAACTTCTCCCAACCATCCAGCCAGGAACAGTTTGGTGACGAACAATGCCCTTTTCAGCATGATGGAGCACCTTGCCATAAGGGAAGAGTGATAACTAAGTGGCTCTGGGAACAAAACATTGATATTTTGGGTCCATGGCCAGGAAACTCCCCAGACCTTAATCCCATTGAGAACTTGTAGTCAATCCTCAAGAGGCAGGTGGACAAACAAAAACCCACAAATTCTGACAAACTCCAAGCATTGATTATGCAAGAATGGGCTACCATCAATCTGGATGTGGCCCAGAAGTTAATTGACAGCATGCCAGGGCCGATTGCAGAGGTCTTGAAAAATAAGGGTCAACACTGCAAATATTGACTCTTTGCATCAACTTCATGTAATTGATGTAAGTGTCAATAAAAGCCTTTGACACTTATGAAATGCTTGTAATTATACTTCAGTATTCCATAGTAACATCTGACAAAAAATATCTAAAGACACAGTGGCAGCAGACTTTGTGAAAATTAATATTGGGGTCATTCTCAAGACTTTTGGCCACGACTGTACACGCACATGCTTGAGTGCTTGCACACCTCTGTGTGTGTCAGATTGACAGGGATGGGGTGAGAATTGCCTTTGACCATGTTTCTGTGCCTCTGCTTGCTCCCACACCCATTGATGAACCATGATAGACAATCAAGTGTTTGAAGCTACATTTTGAAAAGAAAAGAGAATATACCTGCAAACTGGAAAGACTCTAAAAAGGTATAAATATACAGTTCTGACTACTTTGGATCTTAGATGTGGGTTTTAATGTTTTATATCCCCTGTAATGATTTAATCTTCTAAAGTTGCTTTTACAATCTTAGACAGGAGCTTCTTCCATATCAGAGAATGCTTTACCACTGTGGTGTTCTAGACGACCTATCGCCTATAGACAGATATTTATATATTCATATGTGTGTAAATATATATTGTCCTAAAATAGGACATCTGCAACTCTTTCAATCTGTTCATCAAGAGAGAGTGAAACAAACGGTAACTGCTGCTAGTTTGTCTGCCAGCCAAGACATTAAAACGTATTTTGAGCCTCAATTTAACACACATATGTTTGATGATTAACATCAAATTCATGCCTAATGTACTCTGTGGGCTGGCCAGCCCGAAAGCACCATGAATCAGCACTTTTAACTCGAGGTTAGGGCATGTTCTCCATCCTCTCAGTCACAGATTTAAGGCCTGGACACTTCCAGAGTGTTGTTCAAAATGATTAAGATTATGTATTAGTCCCCTGACAGGTCAGCTAACCAATCAGATGTTTTATAGGGCCGCTGTACCACTCTAGGCAAATTACACTTGATTGATCATCTGGCTGAACTAAATGTCTTTCACAACTCATACTGTTCCCTCCAGCCTTAGTTGTCTCTGTCCACCCCACCCCCGCACACGCACACATAGTTCCCCACAGCCTATTCTACCAATGCACCGCTGATTGATCCCGTGGCACCGAGGGACAAGAGCTTAGCATTTTGGTCAAACAAAAACACACCACACTATTCCATCTCTTTTCCCCCTGTTAACGCAGCATATGACACTCAGAATATTCTGAACCTGCCAGGACAGAGTAGTAAAAAGTAATGAGTTATTTCTGAGTTATCATTGCAGAGGTAATCACCTCCCAAAATTAAACTGAACTGGAAAGCATACCGCTTTCAATATTTAATGATATGAATTGCAGGGGTTTGACAGGGGAGTGTGTCCTTGCATTATCTTATTCGGAGGTTTTCACAGGCCATAGTTCATACAATCCATACTAATAATGACAATGGATTCATATCGAATGTGTAAATATTTCCATAACCCATTAAATATGAATCCACTGTCATTACTAGTATTGATTTTTATCCATGTGTCATGGATTCATGTCATCCATAACCAATGGGTTGAATACAGCTACTATTTTGTGCCAGAACCCTCACAACACATGTCACAGCATAGACACCAGGAAGAAAAATGAAGTATTATGGAGAAAAACAGTGAAAATGAAAGTAAGTAAGAAAATTGGCAGGAAAAAAAGCACTTTCTTTAAATGAAATAAGGATTAAAGAGCAGAGATGGGACAGGAACATCTGTGTTAATCTCTTCTTTCCAGCTTCATTAGACATTTAGAAAGTTAGTATTTGCTTCATACACATCCATAAACTCTTTTGGGCACCTGATTAAAACCTTCTCTTAATTATGCCTAGTGTGGGTCCTTTACAGCCAATAGAAATGACAAATGTTTTCTTACAAAACGTAATTGTCTCTTTACTACTTTGCGTGGTTATTAAATTACAGTTGAAGTCGGAAGTTTACATACACTTAGGTTGGAGTCATGAAAGCTCGTTTTTCAACCACTCCACAAATTTCTTGTTAACAAACTATAGTTTTGGCAAGTCGTTTAGGACATCTACTTTGTGCATGACACAAGTCATTTTTCCAACAATTTTTTACAGACAGATTATTTCACTTAGAATTCACAGTATCACAATTCCAGTGGGTCAGAAGTTTACAAACACTGAGTTGACTGTGCCTTTAAATAACTTGGAAAATTAAAGAAAATTACCTCATGGCTTTAGAAGCTTCTGATAGGATAATTAACATAATTTGAGTCAATTGGAGGTGTACCTGTGGATGTATTTCAAGACCTACCTTCAAACTCATCATGGGAAAATCAAAAGAAATCAGCCAAGAACTCCGAATTTATTTTTAGACATCCATAAGTCTGGTTCATACTTGGGAGCAATTTCCAAACGCCTGAAGGTACCAATTTCATCTGTACAAACAATAGTACGCAAGTATAAATGCCATGGGACCATGCAGCCGTCATACCGCTCAGGAAGGAAACCCGTTCTTTGGTGGAAAAGTGCAAATCAATCCCTGAACAACAGCAAAGGACCTTGTGAAGATGCTGGAGGTAACCGGTACAAAAGTATCTATATCTGTAACGGCAGATCTCCTCTTCGTCTGAAGAGGAGTAAGGATCGGACCAAGATGCAGCGTGGTAAGTGTTCATGATGATTACTTTAATAAATAAACTGCACACTATGAAATACAAAACAATAAAGGTGACCATGACCGAAACTGTACCGTGTGGCAACAAACACTCACACGGAAACAAACACCCACAAACCAACAGTGAAACCCCGGCTACCTAAGTATGATTCTCAATCAGAGACAACTAACAAACACCTGCCTCTGATTGAGAACCATACTAGGCCGAAACAGAAACCAAACAGAGAAAAACAAACATAGACTGCCCACCCCAACTCACACCCTGACCATACTAAATAAAGACAAAACAAAGGAAATAAAGGTCAGAATGTGACAATATCCACATTAAAACAAGTCCTATATCGACATAACCTGAAAGGCCGCTCAACAAAGAAGAAACCACTACTCCAAAACCGCTATAAAAAAGCAAGACTATGGTTTTCAACTGCACATGGGGACAAAGATCGGGAGAAATGTGGGAGAAATGTCCTTTGGTCTGATGAAACTAAAATAGAACTGTTTGGCCATAATTACCATCATTACATTTGGAGGATAAAGGGGGAGGCTTGCAAGCCGAAGAACACCATCCCAATCGTGAAGCACGGGGGTGGCAGCATCATGTTGTGGGGGTGCTTTGCTGCAGGAGGGACTGGTGCAGTCCCCAAAATAGATGGCCTCATGAGGATAGAAAATAATGTGGATATATTGAAGCAACATCTCAAGACATCAGTTAAAGCTTGGTTGCAAATGGGTCTTCCAAATGGACAATGACCCAAGAATACTTCCAAAGTTGTGGTAAAAGGGCTTAAGGACAACAAAGTCAGGGTATTGGAGTGGCCATCACAAAGCCCTGACCTCAATCCTATAGAAAATTTGTGGGCAGAACTGAAAAAGCGTGAGCGAGAAAGGAGGCCTACAAACCTGACTCAGTTACACTAGCTGTGTCAGGAGGAATGGGCCAAAATTCACCCAACTTATTGTGGGAAGCTTGTGGAAGGCTACCCAAAACGTTTGACCCAAGTTAAACAATTTAAAGGCAATGCTACCAAATACTAATTGAGTGTATGGAAACTTCTGACCCACTGGGAATGAGATGAAAGAAATAAAGGCTGAAATAAATCATTCTCTCTATTATTATTCTGACATTTCACATTCTTAAAATAAAGTGGTGATCCTAACTGGCCTAAAACAGGGAATTTTTTCTAGGATTAAATGTCAGGAATTGTGAAAAACTGAGTTTAAATGTATTTGGCTAAGGTGTATGTAAACTTCTGACTTCAACTGTGCTTAATTTATTTCAGCTATTCATTTATTTTTGTATTTCCACCCCATTTGATTGCTTAGTATTGGGGATCATTAATTGATACCTACTGAATTCCTTAATGGATTGTTGTTTCTTTGTTACAAGTCTGCCCACATCTCCAATGTGCACTAAGCCTATTCATACACATAATAAAAGAAAGCTCAACTTTCCACTCTTACCTAACCCATATAGGATATGGGGCTCCCGAGTGGCGCAGCGGTGTAAAGCACATGTAGATATCAATAATAAGTGATATCCGTATCGTCGTATCCTACACCACAGATGTCATCCTTACCTCCAAGCGTTTATTCAAGTTGGGGAATCTTTGGGTGCCGACAGCAGTCGCACCATTGGAAGACATGGCTTGGACTGTAGCCTACAAAATCCTATTCCTGCTCTTTTCCTGCGATCCATTAAACACATTTGGTGTGTCATCATAGTGGTCTCTGACATGTGTTCAGACTCCCTCAGGTGGAACAAACTTACATTTGGTAACAACGGTTACTGTTTTTTTTGTAATCCCTTAACTCCAAGTCAATCACACTTCTGTGAAATCAAACTGTCCACTTAGGAAGCAACACTGATTTACAATACATTTCACATGCTGTTGTGCAAATGGAATAGACAACAGGTGGAAATATTAGGCACTTAGCAAGACACCCCCAATAAAGGAGTGGTTCTGCAGGTGATAACCACAGACCACTTCTCAGTTACTATGCTTTCTGGCTGATGTTTTGGTCACTTTTGAATGCTGGCGGTGCTTTCACTCTAGTGGTAGCATGAGACGGAGTCTACAACCCACACAAGTGGCTCAGGTAGTGCAGCTCATCCAGGATGGCACATCAATGCGAGCTGTGGCAAGAAGGTTTGCTGTATCTGTCAGCGTAGTGTCCAGAGCATGGACGCGCTACCAGGAGACAGGCCAGTACATCAGGAGACGTGGAGGAGGCCGTAGGAGGGCAACAACCCAGCAGCAGCAAGGAGGAGCAGGAGGAGCACTGCCAGAGCCCTGCAAAATGACCTCCAGCAGGCCACAAATGTGCATGTGTCTGCTCAAACAGTCAGAAACAGACTCCATGAGGGTGGTATGAGGGCCCGACGTCCACAGGTGGGGGTTGTGCTTACAACCCAACACCGTGCAGGACGTTCGGCATTTGCCAGAGAACACCAAGATTGGCAAATTCGCCACTGGCGCCCTGTGCTCTTCACAGATGAAAGCAGGTTCACACTGAGCACATGTGACAGTCTGGAGACGCTGTGGAGAACGTTCTGCTGCCTGCAACATCCTCCAGCATGACCGGTTTGGCGGTGGGTCAGTCATGGTGTGGGGTGGCATTTCTTTGGGGGGCCGCACAGTCCTCCATGTGATCGCCAGAGGTAGCCTGACTGACATTAGGTACCGAGATGAGATCCTCAGACCCCTTGTGAGACCATATGCTGGTGCGGTTGGCCCTGGGTTCCTCCTAATGCAAGACAATGCTAGACCTCATGTGGCTGGAGTGTGTCAGCAGTTCCTGCAAGAGGAAGGCATTGATGCTATGGACTGGCCCGCCCGTTCCCCAGACTTGAATCCAATTGAGCACATCTGGGACATCATGTCCTGCTCCATCCACCAACGCCACGTTGCACCACAGACTGTCCAGGAGTTGGCGGATGTTTTAGTCCAGGCCTGGGAGGAGATCCCTCAGGAGACCATCCGCCACCTCATCAGGAGCATGCCCAGGCATTGTAGGGAGGTCATACAGGCACGTGGAGGCCACACACACTACTGAGCCTCATTTTGACTTGTTTTAAGGACATTACATCAAAGTTGGATCAGCCTGTAGTGTGGTTTTCCACTTTAATTTTGAGTGTGACTCCAAATCCAGACCTCCATGGGTTGATAAATTTGATTTCCAATGCAAATTTTTGTGTGATTTTGTTGTCAGCACATTCAACTATGTAAAGAAAAAAGTATTTAATAAGAATGTTTCATTCATTCAGATCTAGGATGTGTTATTTTAGTGTTCCCTTTATTTTTTTGAGCAGTGTATATAAAACACATTTTAATATGATTTAAAAAAATATATTATATTACAAATTATATTTTTGTTATTATATTATTTATATTTTGTTTATTTAGAAAAAAGACATATAGGCTAATTAAATCGTTATGGAGCGCAGACCAAGCCCTAACAGTTTGAACCCCACCCCACGCATGGTGCAATACTTTGCCATGTCATCACACAGTTCCGTGCTTGGCGAAGGCAATAGACGAGGGTATAGCCTACTATTTTACACTATACACTAATTTTCCAACATTCCCATGGGTTGAAGAACAATGTGGCAATTTTCTTTCTTTCTTTCTTGTGTAAAGGCTCTCCAAACCTGTTTTTATGATTAATAAAAACTGTCCTAAACCTAAATAAAAACAAAATCAGTTTTTTTTCAAATCTACCAATTGGCGTTGAAACAGAGACGAATATGCATATATTTAGATGTCTTTCTATAATTGATCCCTAATATTCTGAATCCGTTCTCTCGCTATCTTCTAGTGAGTCTGTTGACAAAATTCAAACTGAAAGGTACACCGTATTTAAAGGGTTGGCTTTAGATAAATATCCTTTATATTACATTTATTCAGAGCGTGCAAGGTAGCCACGCCTGCAGAGTGTGTTACGCAACTGAATAATGCATGTCTGAATTCCAAATACTGAAAGGTATAGGAAAGGCGTGCGTAGGAAAGGCATCGATTCTGTAAAGTCTGAATCGGCCCCTAAAGCCTCAGCTGCAAGCGATGACAGCAGTCTCTTTCTCTCTCCCTCTGACACTCTCTCTCTCTCTCTCTCCTTATGACATGGTTTTTTTTTCACAGAACAACACTGTACATAAAGATTGCAGTGTAGCAACTCTGTGTCTGTATTTCCCCAACCAAGGCATTAACCTAACTTGCAGTGCATGCGCAGTGTGTTATAATTGGCCCCTAAGGGATTATTTTTGGTTGGCTGTCATAAAGGTGAATGATTACAGATCATAACGGCTAAGGAGTGCAATCTGTAGATTTTAAGAGCCTGTAATGTTCAATTAATTGTGTGATGGGGCTATGACTATGAGTGTCCTGTTCCATTTAGTCAGGTCAGGTGTCTGTAGGAAGAAGATGAAAGTGGCTATTACAAAACAGCAGACTCAGCAGCTTCCTAGCTACAGGTATCGACTGCAATGTAACGTGTGGAATCCTGGCGTGTGGCTAGCTAAGTCATGAACTTTGTTTTTCAGTTAAGATACTAGATCACGTAAAGGGCACATTGTAAAATCCCTCACATAGCAGGAGAGATTGTTACAACTCTTGGGAGTACAACATTTTAACATGTGAATTGTAACAATGTGATATTGAATGTAGCCTCTGCAGTTGGCAGCTAAAAATTATGTTTTCACCCTAGAGTTTGTGCTTGTAACAGGGACGGAATCTGAAGGAACTTTTTTGTTGTGGATTCCTTAACGACCATGCCTGCTTAGTTCATCAATAAGACTTCAGCTGCGGGTCATACTAATTATCCCAAGTAACCAAAACAACCCCAAACAACCCCAAAAAACCAACAACCGACAACAACCGCAAACAGGCACCTAAAACAACCACAAAAAAAGCACAAACAATGCCAAACAACCCCAAACAGGTACCCAAAACAACCACAAACATCCCCAAATAGGTACCCAAAACAACCCAAAAGAACCATAAATGACCCAAAAGTACCCCAAAACAACCCAAAAGTGTCCCAAAACAACCCAAAAGAAACACAAACCGGAACTCAAAACAACCCAAAACAACCCCAAACAGCTACCCAAAACATCCCAAAAGTACCCAAAACAACACAAACGAGTACAAAACAACCACAAACAGGTACAAAACAACCCAAAAGTACCCAAAACAACCCAAAGGAAACCAAAATGACCACAAACATATACTCAAAACAACCCCAAACAACCCCAAACAGGTACCCAAAACAACCCCAAACAACAATGAACAGGCACCCAAAACAACCCCATAGTACCCAAAACAACCCAAAGCAACCACCAACAAGCACAGACAACCACAAACAATCAAATAGGTACCCAAAACACATACACACACACACACACATACACAGATAAGAAATTGGAAATTGCTTTACCTTTCTGAATAATATTCTCAGAGAATAATAACAAATATGAGTAATTGGATTTCAGAGAGAAACTAATTCATCTGAGGGTGTGGCCTTGTAGCCAAATATATTCATAGAAATAAAGCCACGGAAACAAAGAGAACTGAGGGTTAGTGCAGAGGGAGGAAACAGAGAGGGGTGTGTGAGACCGCTGTAGGTAAGACACACACACACACACACAGATAGGACGTGTCTAACGTTCTCGCTTTGAAGGCTAATGAGAAAGGAGCTGTCCTGCTGAGCAGACACTAGCACCACTTATTTCATGGAACTATTTGAATACAAATGTGAAAGTCAAACAAATACATTATAGAGCACAAACGTGAATGGGAAAAAGGCCTTGAATTACAAAATGTATGTGCCATATTTAGGACCTTGATAAAATCCTGGATGGCTTCAAGTTGATGTTGTCATTGTCAACTAGTATTATCAAAAGTAATGGAGAGATTGACATTTTTAGAGCAGAGGAGGCATCCTCTCCATCAAATTCACATCAAGCCCACGACCCAATTTGCTGTATAAATGACACAACAGTTTTGCATCTCTCTCATCGTACGCACACTTGCACGCACACATGCATACACGCACACCCGCGCGTGCACACACAGGCACACCTCATCTCTTTCCTTCTGATCTTGACTAGGTTTTATAAGCAGGATAATCGGAGATGGGCCTGTGAGCCAAACTGGAAATCAGACTATGCCATCCAGCCTGTAAATCACTTTATGTCGGAGTAGGCGTTTGGGCTGGGGGGGGGTAGTGGGTGAACATCAGAGTCTTTAAAGAGATTGAAGAGCAAGAGAAAAAGCGACTGCCAAGCATAGCACATATTCTGTTCTGAGCGTTGAACAACTGAACCAACCCACTCCAATAATTGGGACTGAGATTTTCCTTGATTTTCTTCTTGAGCTGAGTTTGAGATACACTCAAAATGTCAAACAGATCCACAGATCCATGTTCCAAGGATACACTTGGTAAGTTGTTTGACCTAAATAAATAGCTTTGTTAAAAGGACTCATAAAGGATGCAACTTTACAGATCTCAGTCTGTCTTGGGTGAGGTGCTCTCAGCATTGCCCTGTTTACATCTCCTCTCCTCACACTCTTTATGCAAGGAGTAAAAGTTATTTTAGATGAGATTAAAGTCAAGAACAATGCAAATATCAAAGTAAATCAAGATTACCCAAGAGACAGGCAGAAAGAGATGAGCTGGCTCATGGAATAAATGAAAGAATGGATTAAAGCATCACCTGACGACTCGCCCTGAATTGAATTCCTCTGCTCCATCGATCTCTACACACATTCAGTCTGAAACTGCCATCCTAATTTGTTTTCGACTTTCTATTTATAGTATTTATAAATAGATAAAAAACAGTATTAGAAGAAAGGACAATTAATGAAACAATACATCTTCAAATATAAGGAACTGGAACACACAAAAGTACCGAAATGCCCAAAATTCGACAGGATTCAGCATGGTAGAGATAAAAACACAGCAAAGAGGGGACATAGAAAGCATAGTATGTGGGTATGTACGGGGGGGGGGGGGTGATGTGATGAGTTGTGAGTGAAAAAGGAAAATGGTTGCAAAAGCCAGAGCCTATCTGTATCTGAGTGTGCAAAGCTGGAATCGAGGCAAAGGGTGGCTACTTTGAAGAATCTCAAATATAAAATATATTTTGATTTGTTTAATACTTTTTTGTTTACTACATGATTCCATATGTGTTACTTTATAGTTGTGATGTCTTCACTATTATTCTACAATGTAGAAAATAGTACAAATAAAGAAAAACCCTTGAATGAGTAGGTGTGTCCAAACGTTTGCTTGGTACTGTATATTGAATTTCCCATTACACTCAAAGGTTTTTGAAAATGTTGTTGCTCAGCAATTCACTGCCTTCTTGAAGACAAATAATGTATATGAAATGTTCCAGTCTGTGTTTTACACCCCATCATAGTACTGAGACCACATTTGTGAAGGTGGTAAATTACCTTATAATGGCGTCAGACCAAGGCTCTGCGTCGATCCTCGTGCTTCTAGACCTTAGTGTAGCTTTCGACACCATTGATCACCACATTCTTTCGGAGAGATTTAAACTGTAATTGGTCCATGCAGATAAGTTCTCGCCTTGTATAGATCTTATCTGTCGAAAATATATAATTTAGTCTCTGTGGATGGTTTGTCCTCTTGACAAATCAATGGTAAGTTTCAGTGTTCCTCAAGGTTCCATTCTTTGACCACTATTATTTTCACTATATGCTACCTCTTGGTGATGTCATTTGGAAACACAATATCAACTTTCACTGCTATGCAGACAACACACAGCTTTACATTTTGATAAAACATGGTAAAGCCCCCAAATTGCTTACCCTGGAAGCCTGTGTTTCATACATAAGGAAGTGGATGATGGCAACAGAGAAACAAAGACTTACTGTGTCGGATCTGACAATGAATCTCGATGGTTGTACAGTCGTCTCAAATAAAACTGTGAAGGACACCGGCATTACTCTGGACCCTGATCTCTCTTTTAACTAACATATAAAAAATATTTCAAGAGCAGCCTTCTTCCATATTTGCAACATTGAACAATTCTGAAACTTTTTGTTAAAATAATTGGCAGAA
Source organism: Oncorhynchus clarkii lewisi (assembly GCF_045791955.1). Lineage (NCBI taxonomy): Eukaryota > Metazoa > Chordata > Actinopteri > Salmoniformes > Salmonidae > Oncorhynchus > Oncorhynchus clarkii. Next base: position 41,866,570 of record NC_092152.1, on the reverse strand, counting down.
ATGCTAATCCATGCTTTTGTCACTTCAAGATTAGACTACTACAATGCTCTACTCTCCGGCTACCCAAATAAGGCACTAAATAAACAGTAGCCTCAACAGCACTCAGTAGGGTAGCATCATGGTGTAGCCGGAGGACAGCTAGTTTCCGTCCTCCTCTTTGGACATTGACTTCAATACAAAACCTAGTAGGGTCATGGTTCTCACCTCCTTCCATAGACTTACACAGTAATTATGACAACTTTTGGAGGACATGTATTGACATTTTGTACACCCAATCATAGGATCAGAGAAGGAATCTAGTACTGAAAGCATACGCTACAACTAGCTAGCACTGCAGTGCATAACATGTGGTCAGTAGTTTACTCATAGAGATAAATATAATAGTTGAACAGTTTTGAACAAATACATTTCTTTAAAAATGAAGGAGAAGCAAGAGAGAGGAGGGAGAGAGAGAGCTAGCTATATTTAGTATTATTTTTTTCATTATCACTTACTTCGCTAGCTAGCTAGCTTGTGTAGCCTACTCAAACACCTGGGTCAAACAGAGAGTGATGCTATGTTAGCTACCGGGCTATGACTAGCCAACACTGGAAGCCGGTGATAAAGTGCTTGCTGACTGTACACTGTACTGCATGATTGTTGTGAGTTTGCTAATGTGTTAGTTCTAATAGCTAGAGTATGTTAACTATGACGTTACATAATATGGTGACAACGATGTAGGATGTGTGTAGCGGTTAGCAGTTATGATTTGAAGGTTTGGCTTGGAAAGGGTAGGTAGCAACACATCTGCCACGCTGATCCTCAACACTGGAGCTCCACAGGGGTGCATGCTCAGTCCCCTCCTGTACTCCCTGTTCACCCATGACTGCATGGCCAGGCACGACTCCAACACCATCATTAAGTTTGCAGATAACACAACAGTGGTAGGCCTGATCAACGACGAGACAGCCTATAGGGAGGAGGTCAGAGATCTGGCCGTGTGGTGCCAGAATAACAACCTATCCCTCAACGTAACCAAGATTAAGGAGATGATTGTGGACTACAGGAAAAGGAAGACCGAGCACGCCCCCATTCTCATTGACGGGGCTGTAGTGGAGCAGATTGAGAGCTTCAAGTTCCATGGTGACCACATCAACAACAAACTAGAATGGTCCAAACACACCAAGACAGTCGTGAAGAGGGAACGACAAAGCCTATTCCCCCTCAGGAAACTAAAAAGATTTGGCGTGGGTCCTGAGATCCAAAAAAGGTTCTACAGTTGCAACATCGAGAGCATGACTGGTTGCATCACTGCCTGGTACGGCAATTGCTCGGCCTCTGACCGCAAGGCACTACAGAGGGTAGTGCGTATGGCCCAGTACATCACTGGGGCTAAGCTGCCTGCCATCCAGGACCTCTACACCAGGCTCTGTCAGAGGAAGGTCCTAAAAATTGTCAAAGACCCCAGCCACCCCAGTTATAGACTGTTCTCTCTACTACCGCATGGCAAGCGGTACCGAAGTGCCAAGTCTAGGACAAGAAGGCTTCTCAACAGTTTTTACCCCCAAGCCATAAGACTCCTGAACAGGTAATCAAATGGCTTCCCGGACTATTTGCTTTGTGTGCCCCCCAACCCCCCTTTTTACGCTGCTGCTACTCTCTATTTATCATATATGCATAGTCACGTTAACTATACATTCATGTACATACTACCTCAATTGGGCTGACCAACCAGTGCTCCCGCACATTGGCTAACCGGGCTATCTGCATTGTGTCCTGCCACCCATCACCCGCCAACCCCTCTTTTACGCTACTGCTACTCTCTGTTCATCATATATGCATAGTCAATTTAACATTTTAACCATATCTACATGTACATACTACCTCAATCAGCCTGGCTAACCGGTGTCTGTTTGTAGCCTCGCTACTGTATTTTGCTTGTCTTTTTTACTGTTGTTTTATTTCCTGTAAGTAAGCATTTCACTGTAAGGTGAACACAACACCTGTTGTATTCTGCGCACGTGGCAAATAAACTTTGATTTGATTTGAAAGGTTTTTTGGCATGGTCACAGACAGCTGATCTGTTGTGCACTGAAGTCCACAAGCGAAGGGAAAAAGTGAGAGAGAAGGAGAGTGCGTAGATGTGGGAAGGAATTACAATGAGCAAAGTGATCATGCTGTTTGTATATGGCTGCTATGAAAGTAAAACTGTGTTTGCGTGTGATCAGGGGTGTATTCATTCGGTTAATTCTTAAAAGGAAGCAAACAACGAAATGGGGATAAACATACTGTACCTGAATTTGTCCAATAGACGCACAAATATCATAACCCCAAGACATGCTAACTTCTCACCACTGACAAGGGGAGCTTAGCATTTTTAGGGGGGGTATGATATTTGTGCTTCTGTAACTTTGTCACTTGTTCATGATTAATTCAGGATTATCTGTTATCATGATAGCACGTAGAAGTGTTTAGAAACATATTCTATTCTTACTTACAATAAAAGTGACTCCAGAATTTACACAGACACATTATTTACCATTTATTTATATTTTACTTTGTAATAAACATATAATGGAATTTGTCCCAATACTTTTGCTCCCCTAAAATGGGGGGACGATGTACAAAAGGTGCTGAAATTTCTAAACGGTTCACCTGATATGGATGAAAATACCTTCAAATTAAAGCTGGCCATCTGCACTTTAACCTCATAATCATTGTTTTATTTCAAATCCAAACTTTTTATGTGTAGACAAAATAATAAAAATTGCTTCCCTGTAGGGCCGGGCGGTATGGACCGGTTTGGGTTTTTACTTTAAGTTTTATAACGGTATTTGAATGTTTGGTTTGCTAAATGTGATAGCAGTGTGTAACGTCCATTTTTATAGTTTACTTCGCTACTTGAGTCATCTCTCTCCACGCCACTTTCCACACAGACCTAGCCCCAGCTCATCACTAAAGGAGCGCATTTGTTGTTCCTCGACCACCAGACAGTTGCGTTCAGTCTACATGGTCAATGCAGCATATGCGACAATGTTGATGACAACAATGGAGTTGTCACTTTGCTTCTTAATATAAATCTACTAACATTCTATAATTACACTATTAGCTTGTGTTTCTAACATCTGCAAACAGCTAGTTTGTCTTTTCTTAGCAAGTTGTTCCTAAATCTTGTTAGCCGCTAATGCTAATCGCTAGCTAGCTAATAAATGTACTGAGTAAGAGCAATCGTAATTAGCTATACAGCCTGATAATACTAGTGATGGTGTAGACCTAAATCAGCATGCTGTTTGTGCAACAGTATCTTCTAAATTAAAGAGGAATACACAAAGCAAGAATATGTTAGCTACATTAAGTAGCAAAGAGAAAAATTCAAAGTAGCCAAAGATTATAGGGTCCTCTAGGAAACACCTATCAACACTTTAGTTCCTACCCTGTCACAATAACTCCTCTCTGACATTTTCATTCGTTGTCATGTCAAACAACACTGTATTAAAAGTGCCCACTATTATATTCTAACTATATAATTAGAATATACATTCTATTTCCATGATTCCAACAGTTAATCCAAGTGTTTTGCATTAAATCGAGAGTCAAATTGCATCATTTGGTTAAAAATGAAGCCCCGATTGCTTGCCCATATTGTGCAGGCCTTAATAAGGTATAGGGGGCAGCATTTTCACTTTTGGATAAATAGCGTGCCCAATTTCAACTTCATGCTACTCATGCCAGGAATATATAATATGCATATGATCAGTAGATGTGGATAGAAAACACTCTGAAGTTTCTAAAACTGTTTCAATCATGTCTGTGACTATAACAGAACTTATGTAGCAGGCAAAACCCAGAGGACTAACTGTTCAGAAATTATTTTCTTTTTTTGCCTCTGACCGTTCCCTTTGTTGTCTTTGCCAAGGGATATTTGATAGGGACCATTTTACAGTTCCTACCACTTCCACTTGGATGTCACCAGTCTTTGGAATTTGGTTGAGGTTATTCATTTGTGCAAAGAAGAAGAAGCACATCCTGGAACAAGGTTACCCTATTGAAAGTTGCGCAAGACGTAAAAAGGAGCATGGTTTGTTTACTTGCTGTATTGAATACAGATTGCCCCGTCTACAATTTGATCGATTATTAATGTTTAAAAATACCTAAAGTTGTTTTACAAAAGTAGTTTGAAATATTTTGCCAAAGTTTATAGGCAACTTTTGAAATGTTTTGTAGTGACGTTCTGTTTTTGTAAGCTGTTTTTTTCTGGATCAAACGTGCTTTATAAATGGACATTTTGGGTATATATGGATGGAATTAATCGAAAAAAAGGACCAATTGTGATGTTTATGGGACATATTGGAGTGCCAACAAAAGAAGCTCGTCAAAGGTAATGCATGTTTTATATTTTATTTTAGCGTTTTGTGTAGCGCCTGCAGGTTTGAAATATGCTACCCTCTTTATTGACATAGTGCTATCATCAGATAATAGCTTCTTAATGCTTTCGCCGAAAAGCTTTTTAAAATCTGACATGTTGGCTGGACTCACAACGTGTGTAGCTTTAATTGAGTATCTTACATGTGTGATTTAATGAATGTTTGATTTTATATCATTATTTGAATTTGCCGTGCTGCATTTTCCCTGTTTTTTTTTCCCTAGTGGGACGCAAGCGTCCCCTATACCATAAGAAGTTTTAAGTGGCAGTGTGGAAATTATCTCAAATGCATAAAATGATTGAAATGATTACTTTTTTGGGGTTGAAGTTGAATTGAACAGTATAAAACAATCAGAATGGAGAAAGACCCATTTGAAATCAATACATCAGGATGTATGTGTTGCCACCCTAGGGTCACGCACTACTCATAAAGCAAATTTAGAACTTTTATTATTAATTTTTTTTTTTTTTAAACATATCGCCCAGCCCTACTTCACTGTCACAATAATTACGGGGGGCATTGTATATGTACATACTTACCTAAATGACCTCGTAACCCTGCACATCGACTCGGTACTGGTTCCCCGTGTATATATCCAAGTTATCATTACTCATTATGTATTTATTCCTAGTCTTATCATTTTTAGTTAGTCTACACCTGTTGGTTATGAAGCATGTGACAAAAGACATTTGATTTGACTGTATTGCCACCCCTATTTGCAATATCTTTAACCAAACTCTAAAGGAGTATGTGTGTCTACGGGCGTGGAAGGAAGCTAAAGTAATTCCACTGCCTAAATATAGCAAAGTACCCTTTGCTGGCTTTAACAGCCACCCAATACATTTGCACCCCGTTCTTATGGAGAGAATTGTGTTTGACCAAATACAATACTATTTTTCAGAGAACACGTTAACTACTGACGTTCAACATGCATATAGAGAATGGCACTCAAACATGACTGATGATTGGTTAAAATAAATGCATAGTTGGAGCTGTATTTTTAGATTTCAGTACAGACTTTTATGTTATTTATCATTTATTTAACCTTTATGTTAACTAGGCAAGTCCGTTAAGAACAGGTTCCTATTTACAATGATGGCCAAACCCGGACGACGCTGGGCCAATTGTGCGCCACCTTATTGGACGAATGTGATACAGCCTGGATTCGAACCAGGGACTGTAGTGACGCCTCTTGCACTGAGATGCGCTGCCTTAGACCGCTGTGCCACTCGGGAGCCTGAGTGGTGCAGTGGTCTAAGGCACTGCATGTTATTAAATGTTATTCAAAAAACTCACTTGCTAAGGCTTTACATCACCTGCCATCACATGGCTATAGAGTTATTTATCCCAGAGAGTTATTTATCCCAATTGAACCCAGAGAGTGTTCTTCATTGGAAGCTTCTCTAACGTCAGATATGTACCGTGAGGTGTCCCTCAAAGTTGCCTTGGGCCTTTACAAATGATTTGCCACTGGATTTACACAAAGCTAGAATGACTGTATGCGGATGATTCCGCACTCTACATGCAGCACCCAAAGCCAGTGAGCTCACTGAAATTCTAAATAAGGAGTTACAGTGAGTATCAGAATGGGTGATTCATAATAAACTGGTCGTAAATACATCTAAAACGAAATTGTATTTGGCTCAAAACTTTCTCTAAGACCTTAACCTCAACTGGAGTTGTGCATGAAAGGTGTGACCATTGGAGCAAATTGCCAGTCTTTTCTGTTGAGGGTTGACAAGAGACTAATGTGTTCTCTTCTAGTTTTTATGAGAAATTATACTGTGATGACAATTCTAGATTGCCTGCATAATCAAATAACATACAGCTCAGACACCCATACATACCCCACAAGACATGCCACCACAGGTCTCTTCACAGTCCCCAAGTCTCAAACTAATTCACGGCAAAGCACAGTATTATACAGAGCCACGGTCGCATGGAAATCCCATCTGCAATTACTCATGCAAACAGCAAAATGACCTTAAATGTTTTTATAAAACAACATCTCATGGCACAATAGGGACTGTGAAATGACACACACACAAACACACAATAATAAAAAATAATCTACACACATTATTCTTTAGTTGTATTGTTTGTATATTGTTATATTTTTTATTTGTGTGACTGTTCTTGTCTATCAGTGTATCGGCGTTTTGTTACTTGTTGTGTTTTATGTTTTTGTGTGGACCCCAGGAAGAATAGCTACTGCTTCGGCAAAAGCTAATGGGGATACGAGTAAAATGTAACCCATCAATCAGTATTTTGGGACCAATCAGACCGGTCAGAATGTGTTCGCATTATAAAGATCCTCAAGACGGAGACAAATCCAGACTCATCATGGAGAAGAAATGTCAGTTGGACAGAGCGATGTTGATTGGGTAGCCAGGGTATAAACCAAATACAGGGGTAACAATGCTGTTTATAATTTCTCTCAGTGAATAATAATCAAAGTCTTCAGAGTAAGGTGAAAATAAAAGTTTTGCTGAAAGTTACTTTAATTTATACAACAAATTCTCAAATGAAGCATCGCTAAGGAAAATGCTTAAGGGTGAGTTTATCTTCTTTGAAATTGCAGGAAGGAACATCTCTCTGTTTCCCCTATGACACACCTACTTACTGTGAAGTAAGTGGCTGAATAAAAAAAAAGAACACACACAATGTATCCGGAAAGCTTTAGGAGTTTCATGAAGAGTAATTACAATCCATATCATGCAGATAATAAGGTCCACAGCGATCACGTCTGAAGGACCTACTGCCTGATTTCATCTCTGCTTTGTGTGTACTGTAAGTGTGTGTGAGTAAGTGCATGTGAGCGTGAGCGCATGCTTCTATATGCATGTGTGTCCAGTCCAGTCGAGGACCACTGATTTGCCCCGCCTCACCACTAAAGGAATTTAGATTACAGATGATTGGGATGGAGAAGCAGTTCCTATAAAGATAGAGAATGGATTGACGGAGGGGGGGAGGGAGAGAGTGAGAGAAGAAGGAGAGTGAAAGGGGGTAAGACTGATAAGGATAACAAACAGGAGATATGGAGTGTGTGATTACTTGGCCTAGCCATATGGATAGTGAAGGTACAGCCTTTCCTCTTGTGTTTATCAAAGCCAAAGATTTACTCAAGGTCTGAGAGTCTGCCTTGTTCATTTCTGACCATAAGTTATTTTCAGGCAAACTTTGCCTGTGTACTTGATAACATCCATGTTTACACACTGTGTGTGTGTGTGCGCGTGAATGTGTACGTGTGTGGGTGGGCTTGTATTACTATCCTCGTGAATACCAGTAATTCCCAAAAGTCTCCATGAAGATAGAAAAACAAGGAAAATTGTCCCTTGTCTGGACATTTCATAGGTCCCCACGAGGACAAAGGTTATTTAGGCATCAGGGGTTAGGGTTACAGTTAGGTTTAGGGTTAGGGGTTGAGGTTAGGGAAAATCAATTTTAGGTGCCCACAATGATAGTAACACATGTTGTATGTGTGTGTGCATGTGCACGCAGTCAGGCAGGCGTATTATCAGCGTTGAGGCTTATGAGCGTGACAATAATGTAATGTACATGTTTGGGCTCATACTTATGTGAAAAGACTTGACAGCGGATTCAAGGGTTGTTCCATGCCTTTTGCGTCCCTTTTATATTTCAAATCTTAAGAATCACCTGTGCGTCAATCTAAGTAACATAATAAAAACATCTCCATCACAATCCGTCACTTTAAGCTCGAGAGATGGTTTTTTAATGGGCGATTATTTTTTGTATTTTTTTTTGACTCTCTCCCCAAAAATGTCCTTGCCAACTTTTTTTGTTTTTGTTTTCAAGGGAAAGTTTCATAGAAACACACATTCACCTAGACATTAACACACAGAAACAGTGCATCCTCCATATAATTCATATCATAGGCCTAATAGTATTTTAGAGCTCTTTTTGCATATCCCCATATCCCCAGTGAAAGTTGCGCCCCTGGAATAAAGGCGTCCTCAAGTGCAAAAATTCAGCATTTTGACATGTCCCTCTGTCAACCCAGTGTCATTCTAGGAAGATTTTAACCCTCAAATTTATCCAACTTCTACCATAAATACATTGATTTAGCAACCTGTAGGTGGGGTTAAGTCAATCTAAATTCAACATAATCATTAAAACTATGTATATGTTTATAAAAAAAAATGAAATATGACATTTACATAAGTATTCAGACCCTTTACTCAGTACTTGATTGAAGCACCGTTGGCAGCAGTAACAGCCTCAAGTCTTCTTGAGATATGATGCTACAAGCTTGGCACACCTGTATTTGCGGAGTTTCTTCCAGTCTTCTCTGTAGATCCTCTCAAACTCTCTCAGGTTGGATGGGGATCGTCACTGCACAGCTATTTTCAGATCTCTCCAGAGATGTTCGTTTGGGTTCAAGTCCGGGATCTGGCTGGACCACTCAAGGACATTCAGAGACTTGTCCCAAAGCCACTCCTGCATTGTCTGGGCTGTGTGCTTAATGTCGTTGTCCTGTTGTAAGGTGAACCTTCGCCCCAGTCTGAGGTCCTGAGATCTCTGGAGCAGGTTTTCATCATATTTGTTTTTAAATGCCCTCCTCACCATCTTAAATAAGCATGCCCCATTCAAGAAATTTAGAACCAGGAACAGATATAGCCCTTGGTTCTCTCCAGACCTGACTGCCCTTAAACAACACAAAAACATCTTATGGGCGTTCTGCATTAGCATCGAACAGCCCCTGTGATATGCAACTTTTCAGGGAAGCTAGAAACCAATATACACAGGCAGTTAGAAAAGCCAAGGCTAGCTTTTTCAAGCAGAAATTTGCTTCCTGCATCACAAACTCAAAAAGGTTCTGGGACACTGTAAAGTCCATGGAGAATAAGAACACTTCCTCCCAGCTGCCCACTGCACTGAAGATAGGAAACACTGTCACCACCGATAAATCCACTATAATTGAGAATTTCAATAAGCATTTTTCTACGGCTGGCCATGCTTTCCACCTGGCTACCCCTACCCCGGTCAACAGCACTGCACCCCCCACAGCAACTTGCCCAAACCTTCCCCATTTCTCCTTCTCCCAAATCCAGTCAGCTGATGTTCTGAAAGAGCTGCAAAATCTGGACCCCTACAAATCAGCCGGGCTAGACAATCTGGACCCTTTCTTTCTAAAATTATCTGCCGAAATTGTCGCCACCCCTATTACTAGCCTGTTCAACCTCTCTTTCGTGTCGTCTGAGATTCCCAAAGATTGGAAAGCAGCTGCGGTCATCCCCCTCTTCAAAGGGGGGACACTCTTGACCCAAACTGCTACAGACATATATCTATCCTACCCTGCCTTTCTAAGGTCTTCGAAAGCCAAGTCAACAAACAGATTACTGACCATTTCGAATCCCACATACCTTCTCCGCTATGCAATCTGGTTTCAGAGCAGGTCATGGGTGCACCTCAGCCACGCTCAAGGTCCTAAATGATATCTTAACCGCCATCGATAAGAAACAATACTGTGCAGCCGTATTCATTGACCTGGCCAAGGCTTTCGACTCTGTCAATCACCACATCCTCATCGGTAGACTCGGCAGCCTTGGTTTCTCAAATTATTGCCTCGCCTGGTTCACCAACTACTTCTCAGACATAGTTCAGTGTGTCAAATCGGAGGGTCTCTGGCAGTCTCTATGGGGGTGCCACATGGTTAAATTCTTGGACCGACTCTCTTCTCTGTATACATCAATGATGTCGCTTTTGCTGCTGGTGAGTCTCTGATCCACCTCTACGCAGACGACACCTTTCTGTATACTTCTGTCCCTTCTTTGGACACTGTGTTAACAACCCTCCAGGCGAGCTTCAATGCCATACAACTCTCCTTCTGTGGTCTCCAATTGCTCTTAAATACAAGTAAAACTAAATGCATGCTCGTCAACCGATCCCTGCCTGCACCTACTCGCCTGTCCAACATCACTACTCTGGACGGCTCTGACTTAGAATATGTGGGTAACTACAAATACCTAGGTGTCTGGTTAGACTGTAAACTCTCCTTCCAGACTCACATCAAACATCTCCAATCCAAAGTTAAATCTAGAATTGGCTTCCTATTTCGCAACAAAGCATCTTTCACTCATGCTGCCAAACATACCCTTGTAAAACTGACCATCCAACCGATCCTCGACTTTGGCGATGTCATTTACAAAATAGCCTCCAATACCCTACTCAATAAATTGGATGCAGTCTATCACAGTGCCATCCGTTTTGTCACCAAAGCCCCAAATACTACCCACCACTGCGACCTGTACGCTCTCATTGGCTGGCCCTCGCTTCATACTCGTCACCAAACCCACTGGCTCCAGGTCATCTACAAGATCCTGCTAGGTAAAGTCCCCCCTTACCTCATCTCGCTGGTCACCATAGCAGCACCCACCTGTAGCACGCGCTCCAGCAGGTATATCTCTCTGGTCATCCCCAAAACCAATTCTTCCTTTGGCCACCTCTCCTTCCAGTTCTCTGCTGCCAATGACTGGAACGAACTACAAAAATCTCTGAAACTGGAAACACTTATCTCCCTCACTAGCTTTAAGCACCAGCTGTTAGAGCAGCTCATAGATTACTGCACCTGTACATAGCCCATCTATAATTTAGCACAAACAACTACCTCTTTCCCTACTGTATTTATTTATTTATTTCGCTCCTTTGCACCCCATTATTTCTATCTCTACTTTGCACATTCTTCCACTGCAAATCAACCATTCCAGTGTCTTACTTGCTATATTGTATTTACTTCGCCACCATGGCCTCCTTTGCCTTTACCTCCCTTATCTCACCTCACTTGCTCACATTGTATATAGACTTATTTTTCTACTGTATTATTGACTGTATGTTTGTTTATTCCATGTGTAACTCTGTGTTGTTGTATGTGTCGAACTGCTTTGCTTTATCTTGGCCAGGTCGCAATTGTAAATGAGAACTTGTTCTCAACTTGCCTACCTGTGGATGTATTTCAAGGCCTACCTTCAAACTCAGTGCTTTTTTGCATGACATCATGGTAAAATCTGTCTCCTAGAGATGAATGTACTTTGGTGCGAAAAGTTCAAATCAATCCCAGAACAACAGCAAAGGACCTTGTGAAGATGCTGGTGGAAACGGGTACAAAAGTATCTATATCCACAGTAAAACTTTTCCTATATTGACATAACCTGCTCAGCAAGGAAGAAGCCACTGCTGCAAAATCACCATAAAAAAGGCAGACTACGGTTTGCAACTGCACATGGGGACAAAGATCGTACATTTTGGAGAAATGTCCTCTGGTCTGATGAAACAAATATAGAACTGTTTGGCCATAATGACCATCGTTATGTTTGGAATTAAAAGAGGGAGGCTTGCAAGCCAAAGAATATCATCCCAACCGTGAAGCACGGGGGTGGCAGCATCATGTTGTGGGGTTGCTTTGCTGCAGGAGGGACTGGTGCACTTCACAGAATAGATGGCGTCATGGGGAAGAAAAATCATATTGATATATTGAAGCAAGACGTCAAGATCTCAAGACGTCAGTCAGGAAGTTAAAGCTTGGTCGCAAATGGGTCTTCCAAATGGACAATGACCCCAAGCATTCTTCCAAAGTTGTGGCAAACTGGCTTAATAAGGACAACAAAGTCAAGGTATTGGAGTGGCCATCACAAGGCCCTGACCTCAATCCAATGGAACATTTGTGGGCAGAACTAAAAAAGCATGTGCGAGCAAGGAGGCCTACAAACCTGACTCAGTTACACAAGCTCTGTCAGGAGCAATGGGTCAAAATTCAGCCAACTTATTGTGGGAAGCTTGTGGAAGGCTACCTGAAACGTTTGACCCAAGTTAAACAATTTAAAGGCAATGCTACCAAGTAGTAATTGAGTGCATGTAAACTTCTGACTCTCTGGACATCTGATGAATGAAATAAAGGCTGAAATAAATCATTCTCTCTACTATTATTCTGACATTTCACATTCTTAAAATAAAGTGGTGGTCCTAACTGACCTAAGACAGGGAATTGTGAAAAACTGAGTTTAAATGTATCTGGCTAAGGTGTATGCACCCACCCGTAGCACGCGCTCCAGCAGGTTTATTTCACTGGTCACCCCCAAAGCCAATTTCTCATTTGGCCGCCTTTCTTTCCAATTCTCTGCTGCCAATGACTGGAACGAATTGCAAAAGGCACTGAAGCTGGAGAGTCATATCTCCCTCACTAAATTTAAGCACCAGCTGCCAGAGCAGATCACTGCATCTGTACATAGCCCATCTGTAAATAGCCCATCCAACTACCTCTTCCCCATACTGTTATTTATTTTATTAATTTTCTTGCTCCATTGCACCCAGTAACTCTGCTTGCACACTCATCTTCTGCACATCTATCACTCCAGTGTTTAATTGCTCAATTGTAATTATTTCACCACTATGGCCTATTTATTGCCTCACCTCCCTTATCTCACCTCATTTGCGCACACTGTATATACACTTTGTGTTATTGACTGTGTGTTTGTTTATTCCATGTGTAACTCTGTGTTGTTGTTTGTGTCACACTGCTTTGCTTTATCTGGCCAGGTCGCAGTTGTAAATGAGAACTTGTTCTCAACTAGCCTACCTAGTTAAATATAGGTTAAATAAATAAATAAATAAACAAATAACTTCCGACTTCAACTGGATGCACCTTCCTATTTTACATTTTTTGTATTTTTTTAAACAAGTAAATTTTTTCATTTCACTTTTTGTGTATATTATTTTGTGTATGTCCATTACATGAAATCCAAATAAAAATATATTTAAATTACAGGTTGAAATGCAACAAAATAGGAAAAACACCAAGGGGGATGAATACTTTTACAAGGCACTGTAAGTAAGAAAGAAGGCGAAGCCTTCAACTTCTGCCTGCACCGTAGACCCGGGCCCCACAGCTGGGACATCAAATTGATCAGAAATACAGTGTAGACATTGTTAATGTTGTAAATGACTATTGTAGCTAGAAACGGTTGATTTTTAATGGAATATCTACATAGGCATACGGAGTCTCATTATCAGCAACCATCACTCCTGTGTTCCAATGGAACATTGTGTTATCTAATCCAAGTTTATAATTTTAAAAGGCTATCTGATCATTAGAAAACCCTTTTGTAATTATGTTAGCACAGCTGAAAACTTTTGTTCTGATTAAAGAAGCATTAAAACTTGCCTTTTTTAGACTAGTTGAGTATCTGGAGCATCAGCATTTGTGGGTTCGATTACTGGCTCAAAATGGTTAGAAACAAATAACTTTCTTCTGATCAATTTGATGTTATTTTAATGGATAAACATTTTTGCTTTTCTTTCAAAAACTAGGACATTTCTAAGTCATCCAAAACTTTTGAATGGTAGTGTATGTTCCTTGTGCAGAACCTCACTTTCATGGCCTTGCTCACACGGGAAATGGAGGAGAGCTCTCCTCACCTAGACTCACCCATCGGCGCCTTTTCAGGTTCCAGCTAAGGACGAAAGTCAGCATGTCCGCTTTCCCTTGGGTCGCATCAGACAACGGAGCAGGATGACAGATTGCCAGTTGGAATCTATCATGGTCCTTTTCCCATGCCATGCAGTATTTTGCCTCAAATCTGTCTATTGCGTTAACACAGAACAGGTTTATGAGTGCACCTCCTCGGAACACCACTAGGGGGTGCCATCCCTCTAGCTGAGCGAGGCAGGGAATAAAACCTGATAACTTTTCCCTTTTGTCTTGGTGGAGTCCTGTCGTACTCTTGCGATTCAACCCCGAGGCTTCATGTGGTTGGTTTCCTAGGAGAACAGGCTTTCTTGGCTCACTACTCCCTTAGCCTACTTGGTTTTTGGGATTGTTTTCAGCAAGCCAACAGCAACTCAGCTCAATTAATGGAGAACCCTCTCTATCGATCTAGAGAACAGTCAGTATAGTATTTAATTACTTATACTTTCTGGTTCATTCGCCACTCAACCTGTCTGTCTCCGACAGACGTTGTGTGATTGGTCCTTCCTGTTATTGATCCACCTCCGTTGAATCCCATTTTGATACATCTCACTCATATTATCAGGGAACCGAGGTTACGAAAGTAACCGAGTTTAATTTGATGACACACCCAAATAAGGCGAAAGCACGTCCACCTGTTTTTTTGTGTTTTCTTTTGTAACGATTCCCATTAGCCGACGCCAGTGGTGACATAACAGACAAAATACCTTACAATTTACATACATTTAAAAACATTAACATGTAGTGTGTGTGCTTGCATCTCAGTTACACATACAGGTACATGTCAGTACATACACACAACAAGTAGGGTACATGGGGGAGAGGCATTGTGCCATGAGGTATTGCTTTTCTTTTCTTTTTAAACCAGGTCTGTTCACTTGGAAGGGAATTCCATATAATCATGGCTTGTATAATACTGTACGTTTCCTTGATTTGGTTCTGGACCTGGAGCTGTGAAAAGACCCCTGGTGGCATGTCTGGTGGGGTAAGTGCGTGTGTAAGTTGACTATGCAATCAATTAGGATAAAGAGCAAAATATGCTGCTTTGTTCTGGGCCAGCTGCAACTCAACTAGGTCCTTCTTTGCTGCACTTGACCATATGACTGGACAATAGTCAAGATAAGACAAAACTAGAGCATGCAGGACTTGCTTTGTGGAGCGTGGTGTCAAAAATAAAAAATAAAAATAAATAAATCTCGTCATCACGGACAGACCTTTCCCCATCTTTACAACCATTGAAACAATATGTTTTGATTATGACGATCTAAGGTAACATCAAGTAATTTAGTCTCCTCAACTTGCCCAACTGCCACACCATTCATCACTAGATTCAGCTGAGGTCGAGAAAGATTTGTACCAAATACAATGCTCTTAGTTTTAGAGATGTTCAGGACCAGTTTATTACTGGCCACCCATTCTAAAAAGGGATTGCAGCTCTTTGTTTAGAGTTGCAGTGATTTCACTAGCTGTGGTTGCTGACACGTATAGGGTTTAATCATCCGCATACATGGACACACAGGCTTTGTTAAATGTCAGTGGCAGGTCATTGGAAAAAATAGAAAAGAGTAGAGGCCAAGAGACCTGCTCTGCAATACACCACACGTTACAAGTTTAGCATTAGAGAAGCTTCCATTAAAGAAAACCCTCTGTGTTCTGTTAGGTACAGTAGATAGCTCTGAATCCATGATATGACAGAGGTTGAAAAGCCATAACACATAAAACAACAGGTTATGGTCAATAATATCAAAGGCCGCACTGATATCTGACAGTACAGCTGACAGTACAGCTCTTATTATCATTTTTTTCTTTCAACAAATCATCAGTCATTTGCTCCAGTGCAGTACATGTTAAGTGCCCATCTCTATAAACATGCTGAAAGTCTGTTTTACATTTGCTTACAGAGAAATAGCATTGTATTTGGTCAAACACTTTTTTCCAACAGTTTGCGAAGAGCTGGCAGCAAGCTGATAGGTCGGTTGTTAGAACCAGTAAAGGCCCCTTTACTATTCTTGGGTAGCGGAATGACTTTGGCATTATCCTCTAGACTCAAATGAAAGATAATGCATATAGGAGTAGCTATACCATCCTCAGTAGCTTTCCATCTAAGTTGTCAATGTCAGGAGGTTGGTCAATATTGATCGATAACAATAATTGTCCACCTCTCCCACACTAACTTTACCAAATTCAAACTTACTTAATGCTTTTCTTTCATTCAAATTGTTTTTTTGTTGATGCATGAATATGATGGCTCACTGTTCGTTGTTGGCATTTCCTGCCTAAGTTTGCCCACTTTGCCAATGAAGTAATCATTAAAATAATTGGAAACATCAAATGGTTTTGTGATGAATAAGCCATCTGATTCGATGAAAGATGGAGTTTGTTGAATAGCTCGTCTGTGGCCTGGCTCTGCGCTTCCTTTCTATGTCATCGCCGGTCTTTGATGTCATCAGATAATTGCTCCTTTTTTGAGCTGGGAATGGAACACTGGCTTAGCATTGAACACCGGGATTTTCCCATGGCAACCACTTTTGTGTGTGTTGGCTGCAAGCAACTGTTTATTGTTTCTGATAAGAGGGAACACAAAAGTCTGGAGATACGACATGTAGGCTTGAGAGAGAGGCACTTCAGGGAGAGGAGAGGAAAGAGTGGAGTTTCTTGTGAAAAATAAATGTCATCTCAATGAGACTAACCTAGAGGTTAGATAAGAAAATAAGGATAATTTAATATATACATATTTAGTATGTACAGTATGTCTGCTAAACTAAAGAAACCTGTGCATTGATTTGCAGGAGTTACACTACATGACCAAAAGTATGCGGACACATTCTCATCGAACATCTCATTCCAAAATCATGGGCATTAATATGGAGTTGGTCCCCACTTTGCTGCTATAGCAGCATCCACACTTCTGGGAAAGCTTTCCACTAGATATTGTAACATCGCTGCGGGGACTTGCTTCCTTTCAGCCACAAGAGCATTAATGAGGTCGGGCACTGATGTTGGGCGATTAGGCCTGGCTTGCAGTCGGCGCTCCAATTCAACCCAAAGGTCTTCAATGGTGTTGATGTGAAGGCTATGTGTAGGTCAGTAAAGTTCTTCCACATCGATCTTGACAATCCATTTCTGTATGGACCTCGCTTTGTGCATGGGAGCATTGTCATGCTGAAACAGGAAAGGGCCTTCCCCAAACTGTTGCCACAAATTGTCTAGAATGTCATTGTATGCTGTAGCGTTAAGATTTCCCTTCACTGGAACTAAGGGGCCTAGCCTGAACCATGAAAAACAGCCCAAGACCATTATTCCTCCTCCACCAAACTTTACAGCTGGCACTATGCATTCGGGCAGGTAGCTTTCTCCTGGCATTCGCTAAACCCACATTTGTCTGTCGGGCTGACAGATGGTGAAGTGTTATTCATCACTCCAGAGAACGTGTTTCCACTGCTCCAGAGTCCAATGGTGGTGAGCTTTACACCACTCCAGCCGACGCTTGACATTGCGCATGGTGATCTTAGGCTTCTGTGCGGCTGCTCGGGCATGTAAACCCATTTCATGAAGCTCCCGGCGAACAGTTCTTGTGCTGACGTTGCTTCCAGAGGCAGTTTGGAACACAGGAGTGAGTGTTGCAACCGAGGACAGATGTTTTTTACGCACTATGCGCTTCAGCACTGGCGGTCCCGTTCTGTGAGCTTGTGTGGCCTACCACTTCACGTCTGAGCCGTTGTTGCTCCTAGACATTTCCACTTTACAATAACAGCACTTAAAGCTGAGCGGGGCATCAATTTGACAATTTGAATTGTCTTGTTGGAAAGGTGGCATCCTATGACTGTGCCGCGTTGAAAGTAAATTAGCTCTTCAGAAAGGCCATTCTGCTGCCAATGTTTTGTTTATGGAGATTGCATGGCTGTGTGCTCGATTTTATACACATGTTAGCAACGGGTGTGGCTGAAATGACCAAATCCAATAAGATGAAGGGGTGTCCACATATACATATACACATACACAAAAGTATCTGTCATGAAGGAAGTGACCTCGACTCCTGTGCAGGTTCAGCTTAGTGCCGTCATCGTCGGCTAAAAGCTTCAAGCTATTATGAATCCAGTCACACACTTTATTATTATTAAATGGAGGTGTCTGTTTGCCCTAACTGTTAACTTCCTGTGCTGTATATTGGTTTCTGAAGACATTCAGCCCAAACTTATTATAGGTCAATGAAGTTGGAATTACTATCCACTTCACACTCTTGTGGTCTGATGGAATTGGCACATCTCAGGAATTACATTAGCATTGGAGAGCACCTAATGCAATTCTGGAAAACAATCTTTGTCTGAAGTTTTACTTTGATAGAGCTTCATCTCCAATTAATTATTAAGTGAGAGTGAATTTCTTAATAACTTTTCATACACAGTCGGTACCAGGGCCGGTCCTTGCCTTTTTGCCGCCCTAGGCTAGACCAAAAAATTCCGCCCCCATCAAAACTAGAATAGTCCCAGTAAACGAGAATAGTCCTAGTAAGAAAAATGACATGGAAAAGACGTCTAAAAGACGTATTTTGCAGACATTGAAGTTAGGTTCAATTTAGTTTCTGAATGAAAGTTGAAAATAAGTATTTTCCAGACATTTAAAATATATATTTTCATGGACGTTGAAAAGGCATCTTTTCCAGACTTTGAAAAATATGATTTTTTTCCAGAAGTTGAAATCAGGTTCATTTTTAGTTCTGAATGAAAGTTGAAAAGACAGAATTTATAGACCTCTATGTTTGGGCCAAATCAATGCTTGTTCAAACTGAACCAAATCTGAACCAAACACAGATGTCTATGATTGGTTCAGATCTGGTCTGGACTGAACCAAAAATCTATGTCTGGGTTAGGGAAGGGTTTGGCCGGTGGGGCTTTACTTGGCTCATCAACCTCTAGCGACTCCTTGTGGCGGGCCTGGTGCCTGCGGGCTGACCCCGGATGCCAGTTGAATAGTGTTTCCTCTGAAACATTGGTGCGACTGGCTTCTGGGATAAGCTGGGGGGTGTTAAGGAGTGTGGTTAGGCGGGTCATGTTTCGGAGGACACATGAATCCACCTTCGCCTCTCCCAAGCCCGTTGGGGAGTTGCAGCGATGAGCCAAGATAAAAAAAATTGGGGAGATAAAGAGGGTAATTATTTTTTTAAGTTGTTGGTCCATGCTTACTGAGGTGTAGCCTACCATGTCAACCAGCAATGGAATTGTATGAATGCCCATCCACGTGGTAGGCCCACTATTTGTAAAACAGGCTGTTGGGCAACAGTTGTGATTGTCCGTTCCATATTGTCCATTTTACTTTGACCTGTCCTGTTTTTAGCATATGTTGTTTGTTAACGTGACAGCACATGTATTATTTGATTGGGCACCATTTAGGTTAGGCTATTTGTTTGGAGAAATCTGCATGATGTAAAAAAGGGTCCATCACATTACATTGTCACACATTTGATTTCCAGCCTGTAGGCTACAGAAAAGTCCACATACTCTTTCTACCTTATCCTCTCTCTGCAACAGGATTGATGTTCGATTCGTTTCTTGACGGAACTTTGGTGGAGCACCGCAGCAATGTATCTCTCCAACAGCACCCTGGAGTGGAGAGACGTGCTAGGAATGGACAAGCATAATATTTAGCGCCCCTGCCTTTGACAAAGTGAGCACTGCTTATCACAGGGCAGCATCAGCGCTCACCTAAAAAGCCCATGTGCCACTGGTTGAGAGAAATTGTCATTGTTTTTGGGCAGAATTATGTGAGATTTTATGTGTTGTTGTTGGAGGTGTCGTGAAATGAGAAATGAATAGCCTTCATTTCTCATAACAAGAATAGACTGATGAGTTTCAGATGAAAGGTCTTTGTTTCTGGCCATTTTGAGCCCGTAATCGAACCCACAAATGCTGATGCTCCAGATACTCAACTAGTCTAAAGAAGGTCAGTTTTATTGCTTTAATCAGGACGACAGTTTTCAGCTGTGCTAACATAATTGCAAAAGAGTTTTCTAATGATCAATTAGCCTTTTAAAATGATCAACTTGGATTAGCTAACACAACATGGCATTGGAACAGAGGAGTGATGGTTGCTGATAATGGGCCTCTGTACGGCTGTGTAGATATTACATTTAAAAAATCTGCCGATTCCAGCTAAAATAGTCATTTACAACATTAACAATGTCTACACTGTATTTCTGATCAATTTCATGTTATTTTAATGGACAATTTTTTTTTTTTTTGCTTTTCATTCAAAAACAAGGACATTTCTAAGTAACCCCAAACTTTTGAACGGTAGTGTGTGTACCTTTATGATTCATACTTACTGGATTGAGATATATTTTTGGCCCCGCTCTTGCCCATTCATTGTACTGTGGTAAGTGTGTTAGTGATAGGATGAAGGCAGGAAGTTGGGCCTTTGGTGGGAGAGTCCTAGCTGGACGCGGGTGCTGTATAGTCTTTTGACCATACATACATACATACATATTTTTCATGTCAAGTAATCTGTGCTTTAAATTTATTGGAGAATCATTTTTTGTTAGATATAAGAAGAATACATTTTTTTTGCACCATATCCCTGGATCTCGTTGTATGTTTTTGCCGTTTGAGTTTCATCGAATGTGGACTGTATACGTCCGAAACAACCCCGCTTCAGGCTTGGGCAGTGGCTATGGTCAATTGGTAAGGAAGCCACTACAATCAAGTCAAAAGACTCCGTGAAGGATTGCTTACTGTCGGAAGGAAAGCGCCGGTACCGACATGCTGGATATTGTTCTATTTAGCATTTCGGACCGCAAGGACAGCTTGCTTGGAAGGAATTCGCCAGCCTCGAGTGACCACTGCGAATGAATGAGCTGCCCTGTTCAATGCAATCGTTTGATCAGGCATATTATGGAAGCGAAAATGTGCTTCGAATTGGAACGTTTGACTAACTTGGGAATGGAATTCAAAAACACAGCGCTGTGAAAACAATTCAAAAGTCTGAGTTTGGGAAACACCGAGATCCAATGCACAATGTAGCCTAATCAAATGTCTAATATTAGGCCCAGTGTGGAAATGCAACGCATCAATGGAACGCAACTAAAGGATCTAAAGATACTATGTGTTTAAATGTAAATAAAGGGGACACAACCTATAATAGGATGAAAAGTTGAACGCATCTGAATGCAGGACTTGCACATGTTCAATGCAAAATGGGTCAATATGCTGAAACGGATGACTGTGTTTTAAAGCATTGAAGGAGGTCTAAAGGGGCATTACGTTTAACAATCAAATCAACAGCTGTGTCATTGTAAATTGAGCGAATTAAAAGTGAATGATGGCCCGATAAATTCCCAAAGAAGACCCCACTGTAGAGGGCGGAGGAGCATTTTAAATTCCTTCTATGCAGACTGGAGAGGGAAACTTGCGGAGTATGTGCACACAAAATGAATGAAATAAAAGTCCTTGTTGATGGAGGAAATGTTGAAACTGAATGAAGGTCTTGAAGCGTTTGTTGTTTTCAGGGACTTTAAGAATGCTCATGAATCTGTGCTAGAGTTAGTCACATGAGAATAAAAGGAACAGGAGAGCAGAAACTATTATCAACCAAGAATGGGGACTCCTGAAAGAGGTGGGAGAAAATGCTGAAGTGAAGCCACAAATGCTCATTGAACAACATGGCAGCATTTCCAAATTGTCAACATGAAAGGAAAACCAAATATTCTAAGGCTGCATCGTCCTCAGCGTCCTCTGCACGCCTAAAAGCTGAGGCAGAGAGAGCAGCACTACTCGCTCGCCAAGTGTCATTACAGGACAAACATGTATTGGAGAAAGCTCAACTGAACTGGAGAAAGCTCAACTGAATGTTAGGATGGGGGGAAAAAATTAACTGGAAACGGAAATAGCCGCATATAATGCCAGACTGAAGGTCCTGGAGAGTTGAGTCAACTTCCCGATCCCATGCTGTGGCAGCCAATTTACTAAGCCAAGAAGATGGCATGAACTCTTCTTTTGAGAGCCAGGATCCTGAACCATCACCTGCAGGATTAGGTGCAGTTTCAAAGACCCCCACTACAAAGGATTTTTACTACAACAGACAACAAAGCCATCAAAACCCATTCAGAAAACAGTCATTAACCACACCCTTCAGAAGCCAACAGCAAGGTCTAGCAATCAACACTGTGGGTATCAGCCATTATACCAGCCATGATAACCTCTCCTCTGTCATGCAAAGGCGGAATGAAATTGCTGACCTTGTACTACAGCACAAACAGGCCACACTCCCTGTTTGTGAGATACCTATGTTCGACGGTGATGGAAAAACAGGCCAAAATATTGCAGGATCCATTGTATGGAGATATTTAAGATCCCCTGTCCAACAAACAGCAGTTCAAGTCCAAGAGTAGGGGAAGCAGCTTTGCCACTGCAGTAGCTGTAGTGGCAGATTGCGACTATGAAAAACCTTTAATAGACCAAACATTCAAAGTAAAGAGACCAGGCAACTACCCTTCTGATGCTCCCAGTATCTCATGTGTATTTTGTGCTGGTGAGCGTTCCCTGGTCGACTGCCAACCGGGGAAGGCACAGCCATACGAATCCAAGGTTGAGTTTGAGATCAAGAGGCTTTTGTTTTGGCTGTTTGATGAGAGGACATTTAAAATCCATGAGACCTTTCAGTTTTCTTTTATAAAGTGGAGAGTAGCAATGTTATGTGCCTGGAATATGAATAAGGTAAACAAATTACCATTGTGATAGAGAACGGTGTCTGTCCAGATTTGCCATTGTGCAGCAGAATATGTCTGACAGTGTTGCACAGATAAATCTCACTAAGCAGCAGTGATAAATCAAAAGCAATGTGGCGCTCATGATACACCACAGAACCAAGCTTGCAAATACAAAGAATGATTTGTGATATTCATGTAAATTGTGTCATGAAAGGATTTGTTACCAAAAAAAGCTAGCGCACAATGAAAAAATGTTCATCATTTGCTTTTCTGCGTGCTATTTGGGTACGAAATATGAGAACGCCTTTCCTGTGTTTTAGTTTGTTCATATAGTAATATGAAGGATGCTTTAGGTGTTTGAAAGAAAAAAAAATGCATTAGTTGTCACACAGTGCTGATGAGAGGAAGATATGTTATAGCAGAATGATTTTATTTGTAAGAATACCAATGGATTTCCATCCCACATACAATCCTCCCCCCCCCCCCCCCACACACACACATACACACACACACACACACACACAAAGACACAAAACATACGAGTGCCTTCAGAAAGTGTTCATACCCCTTGACTTATTCCACATTTTGTTGTGCTACAGCCTGAATTCAAAATTGATGAAATATATTTTATCTCTCACCAATCTGTGCACAATACCCCATAATGACAAAGTGAATATAAGTTTTTAGAAATGTTTGCAAATGTATTGAAAATGAAATACAGAAATATCTCATTTACATACGTATTCAACCCCTGAGTCAATACATGTTAGAAT
This sequence comes from Oncorhynchus clarkii lewisi, assembly GCF_045791955.1. Lineage (NCBI taxonomy): Eukaryota > Metazoa > Chordata > Actinopteri > Salmoniformes > Salmonidae > Oncorhynchus > Oncorhynchus clarkii. The sequence goes on along the minus strand of NC_092152.1, from coordinate 41,843,212 downwards.
CACCTTTGGCAGCGATTACAGCTGTGAGTCTTTCTGGGTAAGTCTCTAAGATCTTTGCACACCTCGATTGTGCAATATTTGTACATTATTCTTAAAACATTCTTCAAGCTCTGTCAAGTTGGTTGTTGATCGTTGCAGCCATTTTCAAGTCTTGCCATAGATTTTAAAGATGTTTTTAGTCAAAACTGTAACTAGGTGACTCATTAGGTGAACTAGGTGAACATTCAATGTCTTGGTAAGCACCTCCAGCGTATTTTTGGCCTTGTGTCTTAGGTTATTATCCTGCTGAAAGTTTGCCTGTGCTTAGCTCTATTCCATTTATCTTTATTAAAAAAATAACTCCCTAATCCTTGTTGATAACAAGCATACCTATAACATGATGCAGCAACCACCATGCTTGAAAATAAGAAGAGTGGTACACTTTGTATTAAGGATAAAAAGTAAATTTCTTTGCCACATTTTTGGCAGTTTTACCTAAGTGCCTGATTGCAAAAAGGATGCTTGTTTTGGAATATTTGTATTATGTTTGTATTATGGAATATTTGTATTATGTTTGTATTATGGAATATTTGTATTATGTTTGTATTATGGAATATTTGTATTATACATCCTTCTTTTCATTTTGTCATTTTAGGTTAATGTTGTAAAGTAACTAGAATGTTGATGATCCATCCTCAGTTTTCTCCTATCACAGCCATTAAACACTGTAACTGTTTTAAAGTCACCATTGACCTAATGGTGGTTTCCTTCCTCTCCGGCAACTGAGTTAGGAAGGACGCCTGCATCTTTGTATCTTCCACTTTGACATTATGGGGTATTGTGAGTAGGCCAGTGACCCACAATCTCAGTTAAATCTATTTTAAATTCAGGCTGTAACAACAAAATGTGGGATAAGTCAAGGGGTGTGAATACTTTCTGAAGGCACTGTACTTACTGTACATGTTCATGCACACACACACACACACACACACACACACACACACACACACACACACACACACACACACACACACACCAACACAGCTGGTCAACCAACATTTAGGTCAACTGATCATCTGACTTCCACTCAGACAGGCAGACAGAGTTCCAAATGACACCCTATTTTCCATGGGCCCTGGTCAAATGTATGGCACTATGTAGGGAATAGGGTGACATTTGGGGCAGGTCCACAGACAGGCCAAGGGCAATGGTGTCAGAGGCTCATTTTAAATATACTGTAGTGCATTGTCTCTACATAAGAGCGTGTGATATTCACTGTTAGAAAAAAAGGTTCCAAAAGAGTTCTTCAGCTGTCCCCATAGGATAACCTTTTTTGGTTCCAGGTAGAACCATTTTGGGTTCCAGGTAGAACCCTTTTGGGTTCCAGGTAGAACCCTTTTGGGTTCCAGGTATAAACTTCTGTGGAAAGGACAAACAATATTGAAACAAATTGTGTGCTGTGTTCTCCCTGTTGTGTTTTTAATCTGTTATTATAACTGACATTGGTCCACAATGGGTCCGGATTACTGCCACACTGACTGAGCACAGGGATTTAGCAATGCCATTTGTTAGGCTTACGGTATAATTGAGATTTGAGAATGAATTATGTAACTAAGTGGATCCTAAACAGACTGTCAGTCACTATTCATCACATCATGCATTATCACACACTCGCATTTACATTCATGGAAGCAAGCATGTCTTTTTTTCTCTGATCAGTGTTAGCAGCTGAAAAGCTTTTCATGGATTATTGTCTCCATTTACCTTTGTTTCATCTGGCTGTGAACACATTGGATAATAGTGCAATATTGCATATAGAGTTTTTAAGGAGACATACAAAACAGGTCTGCTGATACTTTTGAGGCCTACTTGGATATACCTGGGCACAATACTCTGCACTGGGACATTATCTGAGCAGACACCTGCCTACTGCTACTTCCATCATTCCACTTGACATTGAGCCTTGGATGTTTTTGGACTACTGCTGAACTTGAACTCCACCTGATTTAGCCTACTCACCACGGCCCGGTGTGGCGCTAGCCTCCCTCACGGCGATTCACCGGCAGGTACTGGAAACTACATCCCCTCCAATGTGCTTCTCTCCTGGCTATCATACTGGTAACAAGTCCTCCATTACGTAGCTTTTTTGATGGGCCCCAGAATTGAATCGAGTAAGTTATGCTGGCGAGTTTTGTTCCTTGGCTGTGTTTATTGTGGGTCCTGGTGCTGGTCTGTTTCTGGTCTGTAGTTGGGTTCTGGCTTGCTGCCTATAACTGTGGTGATCCTACAAACTGTGTGATTCAAGCTAACTATCACACTGTGTGGATTGATTGTCTTTTAGTTGATTCCTCGCTGTTCTATTGGTGTGGATTTTTTCCAAAACGGCGTCTACCACTTTCCGCCATACAGGGAAACTGACTTTTTTTTCAGATTGGCGGCTACCACCTGGAGAGACAACATTTCATCTACATGTAGAAGCTGCATCTATTTGGCATATTTCCGGGATAATATTGACCTGACAAATTTTCAATGCGGAAACTGACAGCTTATTGGAGAATATACTGTATGTCTGAGTTGGACATCCAGAGTAAGCAAATTGAGACATTGCAGCGTATCCCAAACTAATACCTTCTCCTTTTCTACTCCTCAGGCTGGTCGTTGTGCCACTGCCTTTCCACTGTGAGATCCCTGAAGGGTTCCTCCCTGCCACAACAAATTAATTCAGACACAAGCCTCATTACAGAAAAAAATGCATTTAATCACAATTTTATGTAATCACAATTTATCTCTTTGAAAGAACTTCTAAGCTTATTCACAATGATATTGGGCTAGATGCTGATAGGGGAAACTTGATGAATGATCAGAGAAATTATAGTCAAAGCTTTTCTTTTAGGCTATTTACAAAAGAAAGTCCTGGATGCTTTGCTAGCAATAGACAACAAGAAATCCACAGGGGCCGACCAATTGGATCCCGGTCTGCATACAGTATGTGTGCAGCGCCCATCATTGTTGGCTCAATAACCCATATTTTTTATTTAACGTTGTTATCAGGAAATATTCAAAAATCAGCTATTGTGCTGCCAGGTATCTTAATAATTAACACCCCATTTCAAGGCTTCCTTGTCTAGCTAGGATCCTTGAATCCTTGGTAAATGTACAACTTTGCTCTTTTTTATCTGAGAAATGTATTTTGAATGTAAACCAATCAGGATTTAGGCCTGGGCACAGCACTATTACAGCAACCACTTTAGTTGTCAATGACCTTGTCAATGCTTTTGACACTAAAATGAAATGTGCTGCTTTGTTGTGGACCTGTCGAAGGCTTTCGATAGTGTTGACCGTGCTATTTTATTGAATAAGTTTTCCTTGATAGGCCTGAGCTCTGACGCCTGTTCATGGTTTCATGATTATCTTTGTGACAAAACCATCATGATCGGTGAGGTTAAGTCTGAATTTCTTGGAGTACATACTGTAAAAGTGTTCCCGCAGGGATGGATTTATCTTCACTATTTATATAAACACCATTGGTCAATCTGTTAAAAATGGTGAACTTCATCCATATGCAGATGATACTATTATGTATGCTTGTAGCCCCGACTGTCGATCTGGCTGTGTCAAAAATACGGTCAGATTTTACAGCTATGCAGGAATACCTTGCTGATTTAAAATTTGTGCTTAATACGGGCCAAAGAAAATACTTGTTTTTAAACTCTCGTAGGAATGTTTCAGATCAACTACACGTTGACTCCAAATCAAGCGTGTTCCCACGTGTAAATATTTAGGCATTTGGATTGATATGGATTTGACGTTTTCTAAAACACGTAGATGAGCTGGTTAAGAAGCTAAGATTTAAAGTTGTCTTTTTCTACAGAAACAGACGGTGCCTTTCTCTAAATCAGTAGGAAGCAGATTATTCAGTCAACCTTTTTTTAATTTTTTTTTATCTGTTCTTGATGATGGTGATATTATTTATCAAAGTGCAGCTACTACTCCTCTTAAACCTTTTGGATGTCATCTACCATAGTGCCCTTCGCTTTCTAACAGGATACAGTTTTATTACTCTTCATTGAGTAGTTTTATTACTCTTCCTTGAGTAGTTTTATTACTCTTCCTTGAGTAGTTTTATTACTCTTCATTGAGTAGTTTTATTACTCTTCATTGAGTAGTTTTATTACTCTTCATTGAGTAGTTTTATTACTCTTCCTTGAGTAGTTTTATTACTCTTCCTTGAGTAGTTTTATTACTCTTCCTTGAGTAGTTTTATTACTCTTCATTCTATTCTTTACCAAAAGGTGTGATGCATCTCTTTGAAGTCACGTAGATCACATCATTACTCTCTTTTTGTTTACAAAAGCCCTGCTCCAAAAGCTTCCGACTTACCTAACTTCACTGTTAAGATTTCAAATGGCAAGTTATCAAACCCGTTCACAGGGTTGATTAACTCTGGAGACTCCGTTGGTGTAAATCAGCCTTTACTTTTCTTGCTCCACATATTTGGAATGATCTCCAAAATACGTTGCGAATAGATGCGTTAGTGACTCCCTTACTTAAATAAACACACACACACACACACACACACACACACACACACACACACACACACACACACACACACACACACACACACAGACATACACAGACACACCTTGTGTATGGGCAGTGTGTAGATTTGTAGGTGCATGCAGGAAAGGTGTGTATGTGCGTGCCTGTACAGTACATGTGTATGTGTGGGCTATCTATTAAGGCAGAGTGGTCAGATAAACATAACATATGCCTTAGGCTGCAATCTGAGTTGTGCTTATCTAATACGTCTCCTGTAAAGTGGCTGTATGTGGATGATGAAGTGCGAGGCAGCTCTTATCCTTTAGATCAGCAGGCCTATGCCCGTCTGTGACAGAGACTAATGGGCAGACTAAGACTCTGCCACAGGGCCTGCACTGCCGTTGTCCATTCACATTACTCAACAGAACTGCCAGTGTGTGTGTCCTCCCACACACACACAGGCATCAACCTCCTATTTATTCTTCATCTATCTCCTTCCTCTTTATACAGATGCCTTGCAGGTCGGTTCTGATCTTTGACTTTGACCATCCTTGACATACTCTTCATGGAGCTCGATCTATAACACAGCAATTCTGTGAGAACTGAATGAGTGAGAACTTCCAGAGTTACTGTGAGATATCCCAGTACATCCTTCTTGTAAAACCTGTGCATAATATATCATTATCTAGAGAGTTTAATGTGTGTAGGTTGTTATCAGAAACCATGAGCTGTGAATCCTTCAGCGTGTTTCCAATGTTCCCTTTGAATTCATAAATGTCTCTTACGGAAATGCCCTGCCTCATTTCTCCCTTCACTGTCTGTTCAGTTGTCTATATATCACTTTCATCACACCAACATCTAACCCCTTTCAAGTGTGTGTGTGTGTGTGTGTGTGTGTGTGTAGTAGTAGGTGTGCAAGATTGTGTAAGCGTGTCTGCATGCATGCGAGTTGATGTGAGGGAGCGGTTGAAAAACTGCTTCATTATTTCTCCGTCTCAGTGATACTGATACACACACGATCACACATGCACACACACACACGCTGCTGCTACAATTTATTTTTATTTATCTTGCTGCCCAATCACATTTACCCCTGTTTACAAGTACATATCTACCCTCAACTACCACCAGTATAATCTGCAATTTGATATGCTACTGCACTGACCTTGTACACCACTGAGTATACAAAACATTAAGAACACTTTCCATGACAGACTGACCAGGTGAATACAGGTGAATGCAATTCAATATTAGGAAGGTGTTCCTAATGTTTGTATATAGTGTAGCATTCTCATGTTTTTATTTTATCTGACCTAGTATTGATTGTGTGCTCTTTTAAAGATTATATTCTGGATATTCTATTTATTTACCTTGATATTGAATACCGCATGTGAACAGTTCATTGTGCTGTTCACTGCTGTTGTATCCTGTGCATTGGAAAATACACTTGTTTGATTTGAAAGGAGGGAAATCAGAGTCGGTGGAAAGAAAGAGAGGTGTGTGTGTGTGTGTGTGTGTGTGTGTGTGTGTGTGTGTGTGTGCGTGTGTGTGTGTGTGTGTGTGTGTGTGTGTGTGTGTGTGTGTGAGTCAGGTGTAGAGCTGTATTGACCCATCATTGTTTGTGTGCCAATGCCAGAGGCTGTCCTGAGGACACACACACACACGCACGCACGCACGCCCACACACACACACACACACACAACTAAACATGCCCCATGCGAAGAGAGCATCCACCCACTTGCCTTTTGCATTCAGCAAACGTCGCCCTCTCTTCCTGCCAATCTCCCCTCCTCTCCTCTCCTTTCTCTTCCCTCTCTATCTTCTTTCAGCACTCAAAAGACTCACTGCTAAATAATCACTTTGCCTCAGGTGGGTTCAGAGGAGTTTTGTTTCAAGTGGTTTTGATTTTTCTCGTGTCACAGAGCCACTGTTTTGTATGCTGCCACCTTTTCCCACCCCGCTGCTCAGATATGTTCCCCTTTCAAAGTTTGCCTTAAAAGGGGATGACATGATCCTCCAAGGAAGTGAAAAGGCAACCAACAAAGAGAGAGTCGGGTCTTTGAACTAAAAATTATTGATTGGCGTCTTTTGCCAGAGGTTTGAAATACATGTGACAGAACGAGATCCCACGGATTTGTAAAGTGGAGGTCAAGTACTTCGGTGAATAACATTCCTTTATTGTGACTTTCTACACCTTGTGAGATATGTCTGGGCTTTGACCGTGAAGTGTCTGTTAGGTGTTAGTGCTTACACAAGATCTCGACAAGTCCTTTCTTTACCTTTTCTCTGTTTTGAAATGGTCTTTTTGAGTGAGGAACGATGTAGTGAACAACTGAAAAACATGTATTTCACTATTATCCGTATTCATAGATGTTGCCCGTGAACATGTGAAGATGTCCGTATGTGCTTGGCACATACAGCGCCTTCAGAAAGGATTCACATCCCTTGATTTTTTTCCACACTTTGATGTGTTATAACACTTAGAAAATGTTGATTTTGTGTCACTGGCCTACACACAAAGTTACTTATGTTTTTAGAAATGTTTACAAATGAATTCAAAATTAAAAGCCTAAATGTCTTGAGTCAATAAGTATTCAATATCTTTGTTATGGCAAGCCTAAATAAGTTCAGAAGTAAAAACGTGGGCACCTATTGGTAGATGGGTAAAACAAGCAGACATTGAATATTCCTTTGAGCATGGTGAAGTTATTAATTACACTTTGGAAGGTACAGGCATCCTTCCTAACTCAGTTGCCGGAGAGGAAGGAAACCGCTCAGGGATTTCACCATGAGGCCAATGGGGACTTGAAAACAGTTACAGAGTTGTGGCTGTGATAGGAGAAAACTGAGGATGGATCCATAACATTCTAATTACTCCACAATACTAACCTAAGTGACATAGTGAAAAGAAGGAAGCTTGTACAGAATGAAAATATTCCAAAACATGCATCTTGTTTTTTTGTTTGTTTTTTTGTAAATTGTTTAAAATTGAATACCCGAAACGTACAATATAGACACTCAACAACTATACCACACCAGTCATCAACAGACTCCCATTCAGAGCAACACAGAGAAGCATCCAGGGTCAATGCCCTGCTCAAGGGCACGTTGACAGATCTCCCACCAGGCCAAGAAATGTGAACCCGAACCCTCCAATATCCCCTCATAGTTCTCCAAAAGCTGTCCTGCAACCATCCGAGACCCCTCCCACAGTCCACCCAAGAAGAATAAATAAATAAATAAAATAATACAATTAATTCCATTCCACACCCCCAAGAATCCCCCAATGCGCCAACAACCAAGAAAATGAACTAAAGACTAAAAAAGAAAAAGACAGAAGACAACAGCAAACAACAATGCAAAAAACAAAACAAAAAACAAAAAAAACAAAGGACATCAAGGACAACTAAAATCATAACAGCAATGCCAACTGTATATGTTTGAGTGCATGTCTGGCACTATTACATGTGTGTGTGTGTCTGTGTATGCATGTATTTGAATGAATGTCTATATATGCATGCGTACAAACACCTGCACGGCATCAGCCTCAGGCAAACCGGCATTAGCTGTAAAAACACATGCATCCTGTTTGCAATAAGGTACTAAAGTAAAACTGCAAATAAATTAACTTTATGTCCTGAATACAAAGCGTTATGTTTGGGGCAAATTCAACTCAGCAGTGAGAACTACTCTTCATATTTTCAACCATGGTGGTGGCTGCATCATGTTATGGGCATGCTTGTCATTGGCAAACACTAGGGACATTTGTTTGTTGATGAAATGAAACGGTATAGAGCTAAGCACAGGCAAAATCCTAAAGGAAATCTTGGTTCAGTCATTGTATGTGTGGGGTACAGAGATGAGGTTGTCATTGATGAGGTAGTAAAAAATCATGTTAAACACTATTATTGCACACAGAGTGAGTCCATACAACTTATGTGACTTGTTAAGGAAAAGTGTACTCCTGAACTTTTTTAAGCTTGCCATAACAATGGTGTTGAATACGTATGTATTCAAGACATTTCAGCTTTCCATTTTTAATTAATGTGTAAAAATCTCAAAAAAAAAGTAATTCCACTTTTGACATGGTATTGTGTTGTTGTGGAAATTCTTATCAAGTGAGAGAGACTTTGTCATTTCTTCAAACAATCAATCTCTATTTGATATCGATGAATTATTGCAATAATGGAGCTGGTCAACTACCCACTCGAAGATGATTTGTTGAGAGCCCAATGATACAGAAAATGCTGAGGTGTTCCTGCATAGATCTTGTTATCCTTTGTGCCTGTTCATCCCTAGCCTGACGCTGCTTTTCTCTCCACTTCAGTTCTGTCCGCTCTAACTCTGGTCCGTCTCCAGTTCCTCGTCTCGTCAGTCCTGCTTCCCTGCCCTGGACCCCCGCTCTACTGCTTCCTTGGATTCCGCTCCGGACCTGCTTACCGTGCCCCTACTCCCCTTGCCTCAGCCTCAGTTCCTGGTTCCCAGCTACCCGCCTGAGCTTCCCCTAACCTGCACCCCATCTCCCCCCGATTTTCAATAAATACCTTAGTTACTTTGTCCCTGTCTTCTCGTCTGAGTCTGCACTTGGGTTCACCTGCTCCGCCAAACGTAACATTCTGTTCACTTCCTATCTCCACACAGCTGTGCCCTTGAAAGACATAAGAAGAACAGGATGGACTGAGACACTGTGGTCACTCTCAGAGGCTCTTTGTCTTATGCTGCGTGACAAAGTTTCTCAGAAGCACAGTATTGGTAGAATAGAAATGTCTTACTAATTGTTAAGTATATAGTTCATTATTAATATTAAACAAAGCGGGGATATTCACCATTTTTCTCTCACAGCGTGTAGGCCAATGACACAAAATCAGGACTTAACCCATTTTAAATTCAGGCTGTAACAAAACATATGGAAAAGGTCAAGGGGTGTGAATAGTTTCTGAAAGCACTGTACAGCTCAGGTGCATCCGGTTTCCATTGGTCATCCTTGATGTTTCTACAACTTTATTGGAGTCCACCTGTTGTAAATTCAATTGATTGGACATTATTTGGAAAGTCACACACCTGCCTATATAAGGTCCCACAGTTGACAGTGTATGTCAGAACAAAAACCAAGCTATGAGGTCGAGGGAATTGTCCGTAGAGCTTCGAGACAAGATTTTTACTCCTGAATTTATTTAGGCTTGCCATAACAAAGGTGTTGAATACTTACACTACCGTTAAAATGTTTGAGGTCACTTAGAAATGTCCTTGTTTTTGAAAGAAAAGCTAATTTTTTATACATTAAAATAACATGAATAAGTTGGGTGAATTTTGGCCCATTCCTCCTGACAGAGCTGGTGTAATGGAGTCAGGTTTGTGGGCCTCCTTGCTCTCACACGCTTTTTCAGTTCTGCCCCCAACTTTTCTTTTTTATTTTTGTTTTTTTTGTTTTGAATTTTACCCCTTTTTTCTCCCCAATTTCGTAGTATCCAATTGTTGTAGTAGCTACTATCTTGTCTCATCGCTACAACTCCCGTACGGGCTCGGGAGAGACGAAGGTTGAAAGTCATGCGTCCTCCGATACACAACCAACCAAGCCGCTGCTTCTTTAACACAGCGCACATCCAACCCGGAAGCCAGCCGCACCAATGCGCCGGAGGAAACACCGTGCACCTGGCCACCTTGGCTAGCGTACACTGCGCCCAGCCCGCCACAGGAGTCGCTGGTGCGCGATGAGACAAGGACACCCCTACCGACCAAGCCCTCCCTAACCCGGGCGACGCTAGGCCAATTGTGCGTCGCCCCACGGACCTCCCGGTCGCGGCCGGTTACGACAGAGCCTGGGCGCGAACCCAGGACTCTGATGGCACAGCTGGCGCTGCAGTACAGCGCCCTTAACCACTGCGCCACCCGGGAGGCCCCGCCCACAACTTTTCTATGGGATTGAGGTCAGGGCCTTGTGATGGCCACTCCAATACCTTTACTTTGTCGTCCTTAAGCCAGTTTGCCACAACTTTGGAAGTATGCTTGGGGTCATTGTCCAGTTGGAAGACCCATTTGCGACCAAGCTTTAACTTCCTGACTGATGTTCCTTCAATATATCCACATAATTTTCCTGCCTCATGAAGCCATCTATTTTGCGAAGTGCACCAGTCCCTCCTGCAGCAAAGCACCCAGACAACATGATGCTGCCACCCCCATGCTTCACGGTTGGGATGGTGTTCGTCAGCTTGCAAGCCTCACCCTTTTTCCTCCAAACATAACGATGGTCATTATGGCCAAACAGTTCTATATTTGTTTCATCAGACCAGAGGACATTTCTCCAAAAATTATGATCTTTGTCCCCATGTGCAGTTGCAAACCATAGTCTGGCTTTTTTTATGGTGGTTTTGGAGCAGTGGCTTCTTCTTTGCTGAGCGGCCTTTCAGGTTATGTTGATATATGACCCGTTTTACTGTGGATATAGATAATTCTGTTCCTGTTTCCTCCAGCATCTTCACAATGTTATTTGCTGTTGTTCTGGAATTGATTTGCACTTTTTGCACCAAAGTAATTTCATCTCTAGGAGACAGAACACCTCTCCTTCCTGAGTGGTATGATGGCTGCGTGGTCCCATGGTGTTTATACTTGCGTACTATTGTTTGTACAGATGAACGTGGTATATTCAGGCGCTTGGAAATTGCTCCCAAGGATGAACCAGACTTGTGGAGGTCTACAATTTTATTTATGAGGTCTTGGCTGATTTCTTTTGATTTTCCCATGATGTCAAGAAAAGAGGCACTGAGTTTGAAGGTAGGTCTTGAAATACATCCACAGGTACACCTCCAATTGACTCAAATTATGTCAATTAGCCTATCAGAAGCTTCTAAAGCCATGACATAATTTTCTGGAATTTTCCAAGCTGTTTAAAGGCACAGTCAACTTAGTGTATGCAAACTTCTGACCCACTGGAATTGTGATACTGTGAATTATAAGTGAAATAATCTGTCTGCAAACAATTGTTGGAAAAATGACTTGTGTCATGCACAACATAGATGTCCTAACCGACTTGCCAAAACTATAGTTTGTTAACAAGGAATTTGTGGAGTGGTTGAAAAACGAGTTTTAAATGACTCCAACCTAAGTGTATGTAAACTTCCGACTTCAACTGTACATAGTTGTACAGAGGCCCATTATCAGCAACCATCACTCCTGTGTTCCAATGGCACGTTGTGTTAGCTAATCCAAGTTTATCATTTTAAAAGGCTAATTGATCATTAGAAAACTATTTTGCAAATATATTAGCACTGATGAAAACTGTTGTGCTCCTTAAAGAAGCAATAAAACTGGCCTTCTTTAGACTAGTTGAGTATCTGGAGCATCAGCATTTCTGGGTTTGATTACAGGCTCAAAATAGCCTGAAACAAAGACCTTTAATCTGAAACTCGTCAGTCTATTCTTGTTCTCAGAAATGAAGGCTATTCCATGCGAGAAATTGCCAAGAAACTGAAGATCTCATACAATGCTGTGTACTACTCCCTTCACAGAACAGCGCAAACTGGCTCTAATCACAATAAACAACAAATACATTAGAGTGTCAAGTTTGAGAAACGCCTCACAAGTCCTCAACTGGCAGCTTCATTAAATAGTACCCGCAAAACACCAGTCTCAACGTCAACAGTGGCAGAGTTCCTCTGTCCAGTGTCTGTGTTCTTTTGCCCATCTTAATCTTTTATTTTTATTGTCCAGTCTGAGATATGGATTTTTCTTTGCAACTCTGCCTAGAAGACCAGCATCCCAGAGTCGCCTCTTCACTGTTGACTTTGAGACTGGTGTATGTATTCAAGACATTTCAGCTTTCCATTTTTAATTAATTTGTAAAAATAGCTAAAAACGTAATTCCACTTTGACATTATGGGGTATTGTGTGTAGGCCAGTGACACAAAATCACAATATAACCCATTTTAAATTCAGGCTGTAACACAAAATATGGAAAAAGTCAAGGGGTGTGAATAGTTTCTGAAAGCAATGTAAAAAAAAAAAGCAGCTCAGGTGCATCCTGTGTCCATTGATCATCCTTGAGATGTTTCCACAACTTGATTGGAGTCCAGCTGTTGTAAATTCAATTGATTTGACATGATTTGGAAAGTCACTCACCTGTCTATATAAGGTCAAATTAAATCAAATCTTATTATTGGTCACATACACATGATTAGCAGATGTTAATGTGAGTGTAGCGAAATGCTTGTGCTTCTAGTTCCGACAGGACAGTAATATCTAACAAGTAATCTAACAATTCCCCAACAACTACTTAATACACACAAATCTAAAGGGATGGATTAAGAATATGTACATATGGATGAGCGATGGCCGAGCTGCATAGGCAAGGTGCAATAGATGGTATAAGGTACAGAATATACTTCTGAGATGGGCAATGTAGATATATTAACATTATTGAAGTGGCATTGTTTAAAGTGACTAGTGATCAATTTATTAAGGTGGCCAGTGATATGAGTCCCAATGTAGGCAGCAGCCTCTCTGAGTTAGTGATTGCTGTTTAGCATTCTGATGGCCTTGAGATATAAGCTGTTTTTCAGTTTCTCGGTCCCAGCTTTGATGCACCTGTACTGACCTCACGTGTGCAGACCACACCACCCTCTGGAGAGCCTTGCGGTTGAGCTCAGTGCAGTTGCTGTACCAGGCTGTGATACAGCCCAACAGGATGCTCTCAATTGTGCATCTGTAAAGGTTTGTCAGGGTTTTAGGTGACAAGCCAAATATTTTCAGCCTCCCGAGATTGAAGAGGCGCAGTCTGTGTGGGTGGACCATTTCAGTTTGTCTGTGATGTGTATGCCGAGGATCTTGAAACTTTCCACTTTCTTCATTACTGTCCCATCGATGTGCATAGGGGGGTGCTCACTCTGCTGTTTCAATTGACAGTGCATGTCAGAGCAAATACCAAGCCATGAGTTGTCTGTAGAGCGCCAAGACGGGATTGTGTCGAGGCACAGGTCTGGGGAAGTGTACCAAAACAATTCTGCAGCATTGAAGGACCCCAATAACACAATGGCCTCCATCATTCTTAAATGGAGGAAGTTTGGAACCATCAAGTACCTTCCTAGAGCTGGCCGCCCGGCCAAACTGAGAAATCGGGGGAGAAGAGCCTTGATCAGGGAGGTGAAAAAGTACCCAATGGTCACTTTGACAAAACTCTAGAGTTCCTCTGTGGAATGTCCTTGAGTAGCCCAGGCAGAGCCCGGACTTAAACCTGATCGAACATCTCTGGAGAGACCTGAAAATAGCTGTGCAGCGACACTCCCCATCCAACCTGACAGAGCTTGAGAGGATCCGCAGAGAAGATTGGGAGAAACTCCCCAACTACATGTGTGCCAAGCTTGTAGCGCCATACCCAAGAAGACTTGAGGCTGTAATCGCTGCCAAAGGTGCTTCAACAAAGTACTTAGTAAAAAACTGTTTTTGCTTGGTCATTATGGGGTATTGTGTGTAGATTGGTGAGGGGAGAAAATCTATTTAATCAATTTTAGAATAAGGCTGTAACCTAACAAAATGTGGAAAAGGTCAAGGGGTCTGAATACTTTCCGATGGCACTGTAGATATTTAATTGCTCAAAATAAGCGACCAAACTATATTGCTTCTTCTGGGACACACATTGGGCTAGGCTACTGGTTCAAGAGCTATAAGAAGAATAGAGAGAGGATGGAAGAGAGGTCAGTGGAGATGCCAGGGGAGATGCCAGGGGAGATGCATGAATTGTGCAAGAAAGGAACAGTGAAGACAAAGATGTGTAAATTAGAAGTTAATTCGTAGGCTGGGCTTGTAATCCACTGCATCACTCAACAACAAGCTGCAGTTAGTTTCAGAGTGGGTGGCAAGGAATAAGTTAGTCCTAAATATTTCTAAAAACTGAAAGCATTGTATTTGGAACAGAACACTCACTAAACCCTAAACCGCAACTAAACTGCTTGGAGTAGATTGTAAACTGTCATGGTCAAAACATGTTGATGCAGTAGTAGCTAAGATGGGGAGAAGTCTGTCTATAATAAAGCGATGTTCTGCCTTCTTAACAACACTATCAACAAGGCAGATCCTACAGGCCCTAGTTTTGTTGCACCTTGACTACTGTTCAGTCGTGTGATCAGGTGCCACAAAAAAGGACTTAGGAAAATTGCAATTGGCTCAGAACAGGGCAGCATGGCTGGCCCTTGGATGTACACAGAGGGCTAATATTCATAATGTGCATGTCAATCTCTCCTGGCTGAAAGTGGAGGAGAGATTGACTTCATCACTACTTTTATTTATGAGAGGTATTGACATGTTGAATGCACCGAGCTGTCTGTCTAAACTACTGACACACAGCTCGGACACCCATGCATACCCCAAAACACATGCCCCAAGAGGTCTCTTCACAGTCCCCAAATCCAGCACAGACTATGGGAGACAGAGTACTACACAGAGCCATGACTACATGGAACATCAAGTAACTCACGCAAGCAGTAAAATTAGATTAAAAAAAACAGATTAAAAAACACCTTATGGAACAGCGGGGACTGTGAAGCAACACAAACATTGGCACAGACACATGCACACACACACACAATAACATATGCACTATACATACTGTTAGATTCTGGGTGAAACTTAGAACATTGTTATGCTCATAAAGATAGTGTCCAACCGTGAACGAGACTGGTTTTTACATCAGAAGTTAATGGTTATCTGTAGGAGTTAGATGGCTTTGGAATGTGTAGGGGAGACGGGGTGGAATCCATAGAACATAACAATGCCACTGAGGGAGAGAGGGTAATGTATAACGTTTACATTATGTCAAGATATGTTATTGTTAGCCATCAGGGATCCTCTGGGAACAGAAGAGACACATTCTGGTATCAATAACCATGACGGCCTTGAGTTGGGGAGGAGTGAGCACTTTGGGTTAGATGAAGTGAGGAAGAACAGATAAAACTAAGGTTCTGTCTAGCAACAGAGTGGCTGTTCAGTTGTGGAGGAGGAGACTCAGCCTAGGAGAAAGGGTTAAATATCAGTGCTTGTGTGAAATGTTGTTTGTCTGAATTACAGCTGTATCGACCCTTTGGGAAGAATTCAACTTGGGTAAGCTTCTCTAGTGCCCGTGAGTTATTTACTCTGAAAATTAGAACCTAACAATACGCGTGGATTTAGTACTGTAGATATGCGCTAGTGGTGGAGTAGGGGCCTGAGGGCACACAGTGTGTTGTGAAATCTGTGAATGTATTGTAATGTTTTTAAAATTGTAATAAACTGCCTTAATTTTGCTGGACCCCAGGAAGAGTAGCAGCTGCTTTGGCAGCAGCTAATGGTGATCCATAATAAATACAAATACAAATTCATATGCTAGCCTAGACTGTATATTAGGCCAAGTGTACTTAGGCAGCCACCACCTGTGCTATGCAAGCCAGAGACAAATACATATTTTTGTCTGATGCACGTTTTGTGACAATAAATGTAAGTTTAATAACATTGGTAAATGAGTAAATGAGTCAGTTTAATTAAATGTACCATAAAAAAAGCATAGTGCCTACCCACTGGGCACAAACTGGTTGAATCAACCGTTGTTCAAATGTAATTTGTCAACATATTGTGACGAGGAATCTACATGGAAAAGACATTGGATTTGAAAAACGTAATCAACGTAAACTGTTTTGAGGGTGAAATTTCAACCACAGGATTATGCCATCATTTTAACCAATTTTCATAAACATAAACCATGTTGCCATCCACAGTTTTTATGTAAGTAATGTCATACTGGCCCCAAATAATTCACAACAGCTGTGTTGGAAACAGGTAGTTTCAGTAAAATTGTATAAATGCTAACAATAAATGTATTATGCAAGAAATGGCAGTGGAATCTCCTTTATACGCAAATATTGATATACACTGAACAAACATATGTAAATGTAAAAGTGTTGGTCCCATGTTTCATGAGCTGAAATAAAAGATCCTAGAAATGTTCTATACATACAAAAAGCTTATTTCTCTCACATTTTGTGCACACATTTGTTAACATCCCTGTTACTGAGCATTTCTCCTTTGCCAAGATAATCCATCCACCTGACAGGTGTGGCATATCAAGAAGCTAAATAAACAGCTTGATCATTACACAGGTGCACCTTGTGTTGGGGGACAATAAAAGGCCACTCTAAAATGTGCAGTTTTGTCACACAACAGAATGCCATAGATGTCTCAAGTTTTGAGGGAGCGTGCAATTGGCATGCTGACTGCAGGAATGTCTACCAGAGCTGTTTCCAGAGAATCAAATTTTCGTTTCTCTACCATAAGCTGCCTCCAACGTCATTTTAGAGAATTTGGCAGTATGTCCAACCGGCCTCACAACCACAGACCACGTGTATGGCGTTGTGTGGTGGGAGAGCAGTTTGCTGATGTCAACGTTGTGAACAGAGGGCTCCATGGTGCATATCTGTATTCCCAGTCATGTGAAATCCATAGATTAGGGCCTAATGAATTTATTTCAATTGACTGATTTCCTTATATGAACCGTAAACTCAGTAAAATATTCTGAATTTTCAAATTGCATTTATATTTTTGTTCAATATAATAACCATCATATCGAAGTCAACTTAGTTACATGATGATATGGTGGGTGGTCCTCTCACTACAACTCGGGAAATAATGCAGTTTATTAGGCTACAGATTAAATCATTTATGATGAACTTCACAGGGTGGTGAAAGCGCACAGAGATCTTGATACTCCTTTCTGAGAAATATCACGGGTTTTATTCTGGTGACATGAGGATCTCAAGCTTGACTGCTGTTTGAGGAATACAAATATTCTGGCTCTTATCCATAATGAATCTCAACTTGTGTACTAGCTTAACCGCACAGCCTACCCACACTGTATCTGTGAGCAGTTGGCTAAAGCGCACATGCCAAGACCAGAGTAGGCACATTTTCTATTTAACTCAACAGCTTTGTGACAAAACCATCAGTAGAGTTGAAAATGTGATATAAACACATTGAACTTTAGATTTATATTCGTTACATTAAGACTTAATGTGCAGTAGGTCATCACGCACTGATTTGATCCACAACAAGTCAATTTGGTGGAAACCCACCACTAGTGGGAAAATGCGCAGATTTTCTTCATTACATAAATTAGATTTAGTCCTATTCTTTAACTTAGATTTTTGGTTGAGATGGAGACATAAATACCACATATCAGTTATTATTTTGTAGACAAACTGGATTTTGAATTGTGTTTGGTTGTCAACACAATCAAATATCAACATTTGAAGGACATATATCTTCTGTTGGGAGGGTTCCATCTGTGCCACGGACTTAAACTGGTTTTAATTCCTGTTTGACAACAAATGAATAATTTATATGTTGGATTCATGTCTCCATCTCAACCAAAAATCTAAGTTAACAAATAAGACTAAATCAAATCAACCTTTAAATGCACTTTAAATGAAGTTTGATTTGACTTAGTCATGTTCTTTAACTTTGATTTTTGGTTGAGATGGAGATGTGAATCCAACATATCAATTATTAATTTGTGGACAAACTGGAATTAAAGCCAGACTAAGTAATTGATGCAAAATATACATCTCCTTTAATAAATGTTGATATTTGGTTGTGTTGTCAACCAAACACAATTCAATAATACTTTTGATAATTTTATAATACAGTAAATAGCCTAAAGTTAAAGCTATTTTACAAACTAATGTAACAGTATTTATTAAACCATAAAATAAATAACACATCCATGGCCACATTTGGAGATTAGCCTACTGTAACCATAAATGTCTTCTTATGTAATCATAGAAAGTGTGCATGTTTTAAGATAGCATGCAAAGGTCACAGGTCACAGGTGGAGATCTTCACAATTGTTATAATATTCTGCGCAGAATCTCGAACAGCACTGATCATTTGCACTATGTACTTTTGATGTAATTTCAGATACAATCCAGGTATTTTGGTTTTGCTATTAGATGAAGCACAGTGATAAGGGGTTGTATAAATACAAAATATTTGTACAATAAGGGGTTGTATAAATACAAAATATCTGACATTGTATCCACATTTTAACTTTGTTGTGCTTTTAAATGGTTGAAAGTGCAGTGCTATTTAGATGACAACTAAACAAAAAAACAGATATAGTTTTTCCATTGGAATTTGGTTGGGCTTTTGGATACTCCCAGTCGGTATTACAGAACTTCACGTCCCTGCCCGCCTGTGGGGAAAACAACCTGTGGTTACCTAGGTTACCACATTGGTTCACAGCAAAAACTTGACTTTTATTAAGTGACATTTTCTTGTTGTCTGGTTGTTTTAGTAAATTACAAAACTACATTTAAGAAAAGTACACCGTCTAAAAATGACCTTTTAATATTGCCTCCTCCCGAGCGTTCTCACTACAAACGTAATATTGTATTCCTTCCCTCTTCCCTCATACCCCTTTTCATGACAGTGCTAGCAGCCACGTGAGTGAGTGATAGCTACCTACCAACCTGAACATTAACCCTCCTGCTGTGTTCCGGTCGATTGGACGGACTTTCTCTCTGAAAAAAATGTAGTTAATTTAATCTGATTGTCATAAGGTTCCATGACTTTGTCCACACAGGGCAGCTGAACACACAAAACACATTTTGATGATTTTAATAACATTTTTGGTGTTTTATTTAACTTTTGTACACATGGTGTTCCCGGTCATTTTGACCGGTCATTAGAAATGAATGGGTGAGACTGCAATTAATGTATAAAATTGAGTTCAGGCACATGCCCATTCATCAGATGGACACACTTCCTCTCCCAGACCCCCACGTGTATGTGTGTTTGGATCACACACACACACACACACACACACACACACACACACACACACACACACACACACACACACACACACACGCACACACACACCTCACTCCACTTCTTGGCTTCCATGGCAACCCCCACAGGAACCTTTCCCCAATAGAATCTTCCCCCACCGGAACCACATCTGTTGGCATTCTCACAAACAATCACAACATTGTTTCAATAATATATAGAACTTTTCTCGCAGCTCTGATATATAAAGCTTTTTTGAGGCCTTGCTCACAATTCATTCTGCGGCAGCACAATGACCAAACTGTATGAGGCTCTTTGGTCATATCTTTGATCATGACACTGGTGAGGAGGAGAGAGTCCTTGTTAAACTTTGACACAAAGTAGCTTGTGATAAATAGCACAATATGTTTCATCTGAGTATTTGTTATAGTCAAAATGATCCATACATTATGTTTTTTTTTTTACTCAAAAACAAGTTGTATGAGCTCAGGTCAATGAGGCCTACACGCCATTGATAGCAAATAGAAGTTCAAAACTTGTGATGTTCACAAGAGCTTAAGTTGATAAAAAAAAGATGTAACACAACATTATGTGATAATATATGTACTGTATTGTTATGGATGTATAATCAGCTATAATGGGGTGGCCATTTTGGACCGGGAACACAGAACTAATTAAAATGAAACGAACACAACAGGAGGGTTAAGCTAGCCAAAGACAAACAACACAAACAAACGGACTATACAGCTACAAGTAGTGAATGAAGTAACAAATGGACTATTCTAAACAAGTTAAATGTCTTACCTGGGAGGAAACATTTTCCACAGACATAGCTAGCTACGTGTAGCCTACTTGGATACCAGTTCTCAACAATGTACCACTCTTCCACTCCGAGAAGTAGCCTGATGCCACAGGGCTCTTTTCGCGGGTTCTATTTCCCTACGTGGGAGCATTCCAAACTGTAGGTTGGACATTTTTGACCTGGTTACAACATCTTTTCGGCATGTTTAGTTATTTCTGTAGAACTTAAAATCAACTACAAAGTTGCCTCTTTTACACTGGGGATCAATGAGAAAGAATGTTTGTTTTCCCACATTTGTTGGCGTGGTCGAGGGGAATTCCTTATTATTACATGAATATCGACTCGGACTATGGTTGAACGCACAGTGATAACACAATGGGAATTCAACAAACTCCTGGCTGTCTTTTGGAGTGGGTGAATAAAGGTTGAAATCTCTTTGATCGACATCTCAACCAAATATGAACCATATTTCCACGTTGAAGTGATGTGGTATGCCCAGTGGGTAGGCATATTTAATGAAATCCTGGCGGTTGAGGTAGGCAATAGATCGCAAAGCAGGGAATCCCTGATTCCCCACTGAGCTTCTATTTGGAAATTGCATGTTCACTTTCTCATACATAAGCACGTATCAAGTGATGTGAGCTGTCCATCAGCAGGATGGGGGCTCTTTTCATTAGGAGGGACGTCTAACGTGGATCGCTAAAATAATGATTATGATAACATTTCCTCAGTTTAAATATTAGGCCTATGGGGACTACTGTAGGTTTGGCAGCCAAGCACAAGTGATTAGAGTAGCCTTTTATCGTCTAGACACGATGTTGAAATACTGTATTTTCAAGGCTAGAATAAAAATGACACGGCTATTTTTTCTAAGAAGCTAATGACAGGAGTGGCAAGGAGTGGAATGTTAGCTGAAAAGACTGGTACTCAGACTACACTTTTACAGGGAACCCCGTCAGAGTAGTTTAAACCCTGGTGGCAACAACAGGATGAACACATATAGCCCCAAAGTTAGGTTAAATGCCCAGTGCAGTCAACAACTTGATTGTTCCTGTGTTTTATACAGTGGGGAGAACAAGTATTTGATACACTGCCGATTCTGCAGGTTTTCCGACTTACAAAGCATGTAGAGGTCTGTAATTTTTTATCATAGGTACACTTCAACTGTGAGAGACGGAATGTAAAACAAAAATCCAGAAAATCACATTGTATGATTTTTAAGTAATTAATTTCCATTTTATTGCATGACATAAGTATTTGATACATCAGAAAAGCAGAACCTAATATTTGGTACAGAAACCTTTGTTTGCAATTACAGAGATCATACGTTTCCTGTAGTTCTTGACAAGGTTTGCACACACGGCAGCAGGGATTTTGGCCCATTCCTCCATACAGACCTTCTCCAGATCCTTCAGGTTTCAGGGCTGTCTCTGGGCAATACAAACTTTCAGTTCCCTCCAAAGATTTTCTATTGGGTTCAGGTCTGGAGACTGGCTAGGCCACTCCAGGACCTTGAGATGCTTCTTACTGAGCCACTCCTTAGTTGCCTTGGCTGTGTGTTTCGGGTCGTTGTCATGCTGGAAGATCCAGCCACGACCCATCTTCAATGCTCTTACTGAGGGAAGGAGGTTGTTGGCCAAGATCTCGCGATACATGGCCCCATCTATCCTCCCCTCAATACGGTGCAGTCGGCCTGTCCCCTTTGCAGAAAAGCATCCCCAAAGAATGATGTTTCCACCTCCATGCTTTATGGTTGGGATGGTGTTCTTGGGGTTGTACTCATCCTTCTTCTTCCTCCAAACACGGCGAGTGGAGTTTAGACCAAAAAGCTCTATTTTTGTCTCATCAGACCACATGACCTTTTCCCATTCCTCCTCTGGATCATCCAGATGGTCATTGGCAAACTTCAGACGGGCCTGGACATGCGCTGGCTTGAGCAGGGGGACCTTGCGTGCGCTGCAGGATTTTAATCCATGACGGCGTAGTGTGTTACTAATGGTTTTCTTTGAGACTGTGGTCCCAGCTCTCTTCAGGTCATTGACCAGGTTCTGCCGTGTAGTTCTGGGCTGATCCCTCACCTTCCTCATGATCATTGATGGTGTCTTTTATACAGGTAACGAGTTCAAACAGGTGCAGTTAATACAGGTAATGAATGGAGAACAGGAGGGCTTCTTAATGAAAAACTAACAGGTCTGTGAGAGCCGGAATTCTTACTGGTTGGTAGGTGATCAAATACTTTAAGCAAATTAATTGCTTAAAAATCATACAATGTGATTTTCTGGATTTTTGTTTTAGATTCCGTCTCTCACAGTTGAAGTGCACCTATGATAAAAATGACAAATGCTTTGTAAGTAGGAAAACCTGCAAAAATCGTAAGTGTATCAAATACGTGTTCTCCCCACTGTATATATATATTTCTACACTATGAAGATGGAATAATACTGTGAAATTGTGAAAATTATGATAATGCCATTTTAGTGTAAGAGCTGTTTGAAAAGACTGGCTGAAATGTCAGCCTGTTTTGGTAGAATGGAGTTTTGCCTGCCTGGTGACATTACCAGGCGGTAAGTAAATAGACCAATAAGAAAGAGAGTTCCAGTTTCAATAGCAGCTAGTTTTCAGTCCCTCCCTACTCAGACCACTTCCAGACAGTCCTAGCTAAATTATCGCTTGAGACAGAAGCTTTGTTTCTTTTTGACAATTTTTACTAAAAAACAATCACAGTGACGCATTTGATTGTTACCCAGAAACAATTTGATATTGAGACAAAAACATCTGCATTGGACCTTTAAGTTACTTCACTGCCCTGAGGTCAGGTGTTTATTTTCCTTATGGTTAATGTAAAGGGGAGAATAGACATGCTCCATGCTCCTCCAGTCTACCACCTCCACCCACAGCTGCTAGCTTTATGGCTATGAGGATAGGCCAAACAGCTGTGTTGCCTGGGAGTTCGTGATGGTTCTGTAAAATAATGTGTAACCTATTCCACTGTTTGTCTTTTTCTGATGTATTCATTTTAGGTGCCATAGAGAGTTTGTGATTCGAACGCAATGCATTTCGGAGTAATTTTAGGATCTGTTACATATTTATATGAAAAGTTCTGATCTACATAATGCATTTAAATGTATGGTTAGAATCAATGTACTGCATTATGTATGTGGTTAGAATCGTTATTGTAATGCAATTCAAGGTGCCTCAAGTTAATGTTACCTTCATAGCTAGCTCTGAACCCATTCCAATGGCACAAGCCCCTGTGTGTGTGTGTGTGTGTGTGTGTGTGTGTGTGTGTGTGTGTGTGTGTGTGTGTGTGTGTGTGTGTGTGTGTGTGTGTGTGTGTGTGTGTGTGTGTGTGTGTGTGTGTGTGTGCGTGCGACAGAAAGATCCCATCCTTTTAACCTTATCTGAACTGTAATGGCTGTTTCCGTTTTTGAAAATTGCACATCTAATTTTGCATTAGATGGAGTTGATGGAAGATGTAACTGTTGCAACTGTTTAGCTCGATACCCATTTACTTTGCAGATCAATGCAACACCCATACATAGGTTTCTCACCCAATAACATCAATATCTCACACCTCTGAAAATAATTTCATATTCAGTCAACTATATTCTTAAATTTGTCTCATATATACTTATGCGTTAACTGTCCGTGTTGGTATTAGAGCTAAGCTTCATTCAACATTGCCTAAAAAAAATGCCTAATGCCTAATTGGCTGTCTGTGCGTAATTGGCCGTGCTTGAAATTAATCACCTGAATTCCAGAATAACAGATTATATTCAAATAATTTAATCTCAAATATTAATTGTCTTTCTTTGATTTCTTTTTCAACTGTCACTGGAAGCTTACCTCTATGTTTGTGCTTAAAGAGTGGACATTACACGCAGAAGTTGTAGTATTTCGATAGTTTTTTATTGTTTCAGTGCTACAAAGCTGGTATGATGTAGGACGGAAACCTTCGTGTCTCGTGGATACATACCATACGAAACGTAACATATCATACTAAATATAGTGTCTCGGATTTACGTACAGAATAATACGAAATGCTCTGAGACCAGGTCACGTGAATGGAATGCATGAATTCTGTGAATTGTATTTGAATAACACGTCTTACATGGGAATACAACGATGCCTTGCAGATATCTACAACATCGAATATGCTACACAGGAGCAGCGTACACAGCATAATAGGCCTACAAATATACTGCATGTCTCTCTCCACGTCTCACTGTATATGACCCATAGGCTATTCTGTTTCTAATTCACACCGTCGGCTAGAGACAGTCCCTGAAAATAACACGTTGTTTTTGTGCGTTTCATAAACTCCATCATTGGAATGAAGTAAACGTAAACACTTTACTGATGAACGGCTCACTGTCTATGGAATTTGCATTTTATAATTTTTTTGAAAGCACTTTGGATGTCTTTGTTAAAGTAGGCATAAATGATCGGGTTTAGGAGAGAGTTCGAATAGCCCAGCCAGTTGATGACGGCACCCAGCCACTCTGGCATGTAACAGCTATCCGCACAGAAAGGCAAGACCAGAGCCACGATGAAAAACGGTAGCCAGCAGAAAATAAAAGTCCCCATGATGATACCGAGCGTCTTTACCGTTTTCCGCTCCCTGGCCAGAGCTATTTTCCTCTTAGCCTCAGCGTTCTTTTCGTTCCTGTTCTCAACCTCATGTGAGGACTGTGGAGTGTTGGGGAGAGGCAGGTGGTTCTTAGAATTGTTGGTAACTTCTATGATCTCCAACGACTCGCAGTTCTCCCCGTGGTTCACCGCGCCGTTTACGCACGAAGGCTTGGATGTAGGTTCCACACTGTGCTTCCAGTTCTTTCCCCCCGCCTCTACGTTGACCTTCTTGTGGAAAATAGCCGGCGACACGGCCAAGCACTTGTCCGACACTTTTGCCTTTTCCGATTTCTTCACAGTTTTCCAAACCTGGAACCTGGCTGCCTTGAATATCCGCCCGTAGAGGACCAGCATGAGGATAAGCGGGATGTAAAAAGCTCCGAACGTGGAGTAGATGGTGTAGCCCGGGTCCTGGCTGATGGTGCAGGCGTCCGGGTTCGCCCTGTCCTCGGCTTTCCTCCAGCCTAGCATGGGCGGGATGGAGATTGAGAACCCAATCAGCCAAGTCACGCTGATCAGCAGCACCGCTCGCCTGGGTGTCCGTTTGTTCACATAGTCTATGGGGTCTGTGATAGCCCAGTACCTGTCCAGGGCAATTGCGCACAGATGCAAAATGGACGACGTGCAGCACAACACGTCCAGAGAGATGAAAATATCACATATCTCCTGTCCCAGAGTCCATTTGTTCAGGACTTGGTAGAGGGCCGCCATGGGTAGTACCAGAACTGATACCATGAGGTCCGTGACGGCTAACGAGCCGATCAGATAGTTGGCCACGTTCTGGAGAGACCTCTCCAGCGCGATGGCCGCGACAACGCACGCGTTGCCGAATATGGAACAGAGGATGAGCGCGCCGAGCAGCAGAGAGGTGATCACCTGGTAACTCAGCTCCACCTCGGGAACACTTCTAGACCCCTTTTCTTTGTCATTGTCACCCCACTCTGGAATGACATCCACAACATCGGGAAAGGCTGTGGTCGTATTGTTATTTTCACTGCCGTTATTGATAAAATCCATAGTTCTTCAGGGTCCGAGACACACACGGCGCGCCCGGTAGGATAGGACAGGGGAGCCAAAGGGGGGAATCTGGAGGCTCGGTCAGTCCCTCGTGCTGCAGCCGGTGTGGGTACTAACGGGGTCCATCGGAGTTCCCGTGCCCGTTCCTTCATTCCGGCGACGCATGACGCAGATTGCTGTGTGTGTGTGTGAGTGTGTGTGTGTGTGTCTGCAAGTGTGTGTTGACGGCCGGGGCGCTCACTGGTCCTTCAAATCATCTGCGCCTGGTGACGCCGTGAATTCATTTATACCAGCAGCGGTAGGTGTACGTCAGACTGCCATGAGGTCGCCGCGGAGTTTTGTTGCCCTGCTCTCCCTGGCAGTGTTTCGTCTCGGTGGTGGCAGACGGCAGATAAAAAGCAGAGCTTCTCCCCTGGTTTCCTTCCTCTTCTGTTTCATTTTCGACTTGTGTATCTTCTTTTTGAACCTGTTCTCATAGCCTTTCGATTCTTATCTACCTCTGTAGCCTCATCAAATTATGCAAGCAACTAAAGCCGTTTTCTGCATTACGAGTAACTATTTCTGCATTTACAAGTAACTTGGTTTTTGTCGATTGATTTTTTATTTTATTGAATCCAAACTGAAAATGCGTTTCATCTCATCGGACATTGGATAGAGGGGGAGTAATTCTCTTCAACAGATGACAACAAAAGAAAAATAAGACAGATTTATCTGGGAAAAAACATGAACATTCCACAATGTGATATATAATAATTGAAGTATAAATGGTATTGAATTCATAATATATGTCATTCTTAATAGTGGGATTGAAAAAAATTGGCCTATCCTCAAAATGAGTGGACCGCGTGGTGTTTCAAAGACCATGGACAGCTCCATGCACAAGTCCAGAACAGAAATCTGCTGCCATCTGCTGCAAGGAAGGAGAACTATGCCAGAGCTCAGTGGTTTCTAAAGCACTATTGAGGAAAGAGAGAGAGAGAGCGAGAACTCTCTCACGCGCTTTTCTTAAAATCCCATGCTTTCGTTAGCCAAGGTCGTGTAACAAACCAACACCCGCATATGAGTTTTCATGTTTCCAAACATACTCAATAGCCTATTAAACCAATGATAGACCTGGAATCGATATTTTTTCAACAGTGTTATATTAGCTAGCCTGTTATATTACTTATGATTTCCATACCCGTGTTCTGCTTAAACATAAATGCTGAAGTAAGATGAACATTTCACACCTTCTGAACACGCAAGCTTTTCTTTTGAATGTTCTCTATCCTGTAATTTCTCTGTCATTGTAGTCATCTTCACTGTCTGTTGCCGATAGGCTAAATGCCTACATGCTGCTCATAGATGGGATCGTATGAGTGTCAAGTGGTAAATCCCATAGAAACAAGTAATACTAGGCCTACATTAATTACTATTGTGTAATTACCATTCCACCATGTCGTTAAGTAGGCCTACATAATGTCTATACCGTAAAATAAAGTCCTGCCCAACACGCGGACTTTGTGTACGTTACACTATGAACGATTCTGATTCTGTTTCCCACCAACGGACTAGTGGTGGCATGTGGTAGGCCCTCTACGCTGGTAGCCTTTGCATTTTACATCGTCGAGGATTTGCTGCACAGGAACTGGCTGGGCTACTCTCTCACAGATTGAATGGGCCTCTCACTCATTGCTTTTACATGTACTACAAAAATATAACCATTTCAAATCGCACCTTCTAATTTATGATTATAATATTGACAATTTTCATTTTCAGTTTCCCAAACAAACACCTTGACAGCCCACCACCCACTAACATCACCCACTTAAATGCTATTTAAAGAAATCTTGTCTCTTAAATCAATAGATTATTCCCCCCTCAAAAGTTATTAGATCACCAGTTACTCATTGATTAAGGTATTTATGGTAATGCAACATGAACCATTACGATTAAAATACACAAGTTAATGTACTCATCTATTTATTGTTTCTGCCTTGTTGAAATTCCACTAAAATGTACTTACACATATACACGCACGCACGCGCACGCGCACACACACACACACACACACACACTGCTGATTAACCAGAAAGTGAAAGAGCTGACCAAGTTTGTTGAAAACAAAAACTCTGGTTATTTTGCCTTCTGTTTTTGTGTTCAATGGCTGCATTGTTGTGCTGTGTGGCAGCATGTTTTTCTATAGGCCCCACAGGACAATTGGGAGACTGAATGCACCCATTTTGTGCTGGGGCTCACCAGGGGGGCTATAGCTTTGTCAACAGTGCAGTATGTCCCAGGGGGTCACCAGAGTAGGGCAGGTGGCCGCTCTGCTCTGCTCAAATCTGTGAACATCTGGGGGTCGAAGGTGTGCTCGAACGCTCCCCTGAGCCCTGAGAGAGCTATAGGCCCGGGCATCCAGAACCACCAACGACCAGACCAGGGAGAGGGACAGGGAGTAATATCAACTGGAGAGAGAGAGAGGGAGAGAGGACCAGAGAGACAGGTGGCCATCTGGAGTGATTGGATTAGAAGAGAGGGTAGTCTGGGTGGGCATATACCAGGTATACTGGTGAGGGCTGAGAGAGCTGGGTCATGTGCTCGCGTGTGGGAGCCACTAGTCTTTATGGTGCTGCTGCTGGTGATGACGTGGGTGGTGGTGGTAGTGGAGAAGACAGTGATTGTGAGCTGGGGTGTGTGGCTGAAGCCCTGTGTCTAGAGGTCAGGCCTCGGTTAAGGTACGTAGATCCAGGTGGACCAGAGAGCGAGGCTCGCTCAGCCGGGGTGGAGCAGATAGCAAGGCCGACGCTACCTGGGAGAAAGGCACATCGAACGGCTCGTAGTGAGGACTACAGAGAGATAGACAGAGAGAGAGCAGGAGAGAGGAATAGAGACTGTGATAGGGAGAGGGACAGAGAACGAGGGACTGCAGAAGATAGAAACAGAGAGAGAGAGAGGGATAGAGATAAAGAGAGTGCAGGTGAGAGAAATAGAGACCATGAGAGGGACAAGGACAGAGAAAGAGACAGCCAGAGAAATAGAGAAAGAGAGACCAGAGACCAAGAGAGAGAGAGAGCTAGTGACTGGGATAGAAACAGGGACAGGGACAGAGAGGACCGGAGGGGCAGGACACAAAGCTTTCCAAACAGTAACTCTAACCCTCTTCAGACTAACACCATGGAGGCTCCAGAGGGTCAGGGGAGACTGCAGAGAGGACTACCCTCGCCTGGACAACCCCACGCCAGTTACCAACGATCTAGCACCACCCTCAGGTCTCCACGCCAAGCCTCCGGCTCCATCTCTCCCACCCTACTCCGCCCATCCATCCGAATCAGAACCTCCACTCTGTCACCAAGGAGACTGCCGCAAAGGATGGACATCACGGAAACACGATGTGGCATGTACACGGTTAGAGAGCCAGGTGCATTCTGGGTAGAGCCCGGGATTGGGATTGGCCAATTGTCCCCGAGAAGAAGGACTCGGACACGCCTCTTCTCCCACAGCAGCTTAGAGCTGGAAGAGGAAGAGGATGAGGAAGAAGAGGGAGAAGAAGAGGAAGAGGAGGAGGGAGGAGAGGCAGGGGGTAGTGATGTGATAGGGGTGGTGACTCAGACGCTGACTACAGCTGTGCCCTTGTCCCCTGCTCCAGCAGCGATGGATAGGAGGATGACTAAAAGAGAGAGGAACAGGATGAAGAGTCTGAGGAAGAGGCAGAGGAGGAGAGAGAGATGGAGACAGAGCCAGCTGCTGGAGAATAGACAGGTGAGGGAGACCGCAGTTGTTTTTTAACTAGCGTTGGCTAAAGTTAGTAGTGGCTGTTAAAATAGAATTTAACCATGTATTACAGTTTCTCCTGACCTATAGACTACTTTCAGGGTGAAGAACCATCTAACATTAAGTTGTAAAATACTGAACTTCCCCTTTAATACAAGACTATTGCTTCTCAACAATATACTCCCACTGGGCACGAACTGGTTATTACCAATGTTGTTTCAAAGTCATTTGTCAACTCATTATGACGTGGAATCAAGGTGGCAAATACATTGGATTTGAAAAAAGGATTGACATGTTGTTTTGAGGGTACAATTTCAACCACAGGATTATGTCATCACAGTAACTCATTTTCAACCTGGACACTCCTTGTATAAAATATGTTGAATCTCTACCTTTGAAACAATTTCAGACCTTCAACGTAATATCCACGATAAGAAAACAAACTATAGTCTGGACAGCACCTCATACTGGAGAGTTGATCTAGCTTTGGTTTCTTATCCAGAGTATTAACATAGCCCAGCCCTGCACAGCTTTGATATTTGTCACTGACTACTACCAATGTGCTATGATGAGAATGACTGTTGAGGAATGTCCACTTAAAATATTCACTGTTGCTATGGATGTCATTCCAAAGGGTAGGTTCAACAGAGCAAATTAAACGTAACCATACTTTATCAATCATATATCATCAATGATGTGATTTAGGCCTATATAGCATTTGAGAAGTAATTTAGTCCAGGATTCAACTGTAAATAGACAATACATATAGACCCAGGAACAACTGTAAATAGACAATACATATAGGCCCAGGGTTTCAACTGTAAATAGAAAATACATATAGGCCCAGGATTCAACTGTAAATAGACAATACATATAGGCCCAGGGTTTCCACTGTAAATAGACAATACATATAGGCCCAGGATTTCAACTGTAAATAGACAATACATATAGGCCCAGGATTTCAACTGTAAATAGACAATACATATAGGCCCAGGGTTTCAACTGTAAATAGACAATACATATAGGCCTATGGTTTCAACTGTAAATAGACAATACATATAGGCCCAGGGTTTCAACTGTAAATAGACAATACATATAGGCCCAGGGTTTCAACTGTAAATAGACAATACATATAGGCCCAGGGTTTCAACTGTAAATAGACAATACATATAGGCCCAGGGTTTCAACTGTAAATAGACAATACATATAGGCCCAGGGTTTCTACTGTAAATAGACAATACATATAGGCCTAGGGTTTCAACTGTAAACAGACAATACATATAGGCCCAGGGTTTCAACTGTAAATAGACAATACATATAGGCCCAGGATTCAACTGTAAATAGACAATACATATATGCCCAGGATTCAACTGTAAATAGACAATACATATAGGCCTAGGGTTTCAAGCTTTGTTTGATTTTCAATCTAATCTACAAGTTAATAATACATGTGTTGGATTCACGTCTCCATCTCAACCAAAAACCAAAGGTAAAGAATATGATTCAATCAAGTTAAACTGTATTTAAAGTGCATTTGAAGTTGGATTTGACTTGATTTAGTGCTATTCTTTAACTTTGATTTGTGTTTGAAATGTAGACGTGAGTCCAAATATAAATGATTCATTTCTAGACAAACTGGAATTAAAGCACAGATGTCCAAGCAGAAGAATCTTCTCCTTCAAATGTTGATATTTGGTTGCGTTGACAACCAAAGGCAATTCAATATCACATTTGCAATAAGGTAAATAGCCTATTAACTCGCAACAAGTTAACAAATGATTTGTTGCTTTCTCGTCTCCATCTCAACCAAAAATAAAGGTTAAAGAAATAAAAGAATCAGACTAAGTAAGCCAGCAGCTCAGCTCTAACAATACAAGCAGTAGATACATCTCCATTAAATGTTGATATTTGGTTGCGTTGTCAACCAAATATAATTGAATATTACTTTTGTAAGACGGTAAATTGCTTAATGTTGAGGCTATCTTACAAACTAATGTAACAGTATTTATTCAACCTTAAAACGAGTAACACATCCATGGCCCCATTTTGAGGTTACTGTAACAACACATCGTCTTAATGTAATCATAGAAAGGGTGCATGTTCGGGGTCGCAGGTCTGTGGAAATCTTCACAATTGCTATAAGAATCTGCACAGAATCTCAAACGACGTCGATCCCTTGCACCATGCACTTTAATGCAATCCAGGTCATTTGGTTGCGCTATTAGACGGAGCGCAGTGAAATAGCTAAGATTGTATTCCCATTTGAGCTTTGCTGTGATTTGGAATGGTTGAAAGTGCAGTGTTTTACTGTAGGTGACAACTCAACCAACCATCAGACAGGATTTCCCATTGGAATTTGCTTGTGCTTTTAGATGGTTGAAAGCATAGTGATAATGCATTGGGAATTCAGCAAACTTTTTGAGAAGGTGAAAATAGGTTGGAATCTCAGTGATCAACGTATGTACCAAATATTTTCCAATTCTCCGTGTTGAAATGACGTGGTATGGACAGTCGGCTGTGTGTACCTTTTCCTTTGACTGACCACAGTTTGAAGCCATCACTTCTTGTTTCCTGATAAAGGACCAGCTGTATGGAAGTGAAACTTCGGATTCATTTAAATACAAAGGCCATTAACGCTTCTCACACAAGCTTAAATTACTTTATTGATCTGGTTAACCTTTTACTGCAGTGGTCTAAATCAGATTCACACAGAGTGTTTCTTGGTAGTCTTCAACAAATCTACTCTGACACAAAAGCATACACCACACACAGATGGTTATGTGATAAAAAGAGAAGAAGACACCTGTACCATGTCAGATATAGAGTTGAAATGTATTACATTTTGAGTTTGCATCCCAATATTACGCTTTATATACATCACAGAAGACTGAAATGTAACAAAACTGTTTGACACAGAAACACCAGATTTTCGGCATTGTTTTTCGAAATAGTGTTTATTAGTAACATTCCACCCATGAGGCCACTAGGTCATTTGACTGAAAGAAAGAGCTACGAACCCCATGAACAATTCAGGACATTGGGTTGTTGTAGACAAACCTTTAGCTCTACTACAAAAGTGTGTCATTTACACAAATACCAAGCAGTGCGCTGTGTGCAGTGTGTGTGACGACTTGCCCGTGTGTGTTTTTGCACGCTGTAGCATTTGCCTACTGGAGTATGTCATATGTAAATGGTTCAGCTCTGTAGCAGACAGCCAATGTGTCTCAATAGACGAGGTTCCGGTTTTGTTTCTTCAGCCAACATGTCCCTGTGCCAAACAAGTCACGACAAGGACGGAGCTTTGTTGTATGTAGACAAAGCGGGTGGTGTAGGTACATGAAATTAATTTTACCCAAAGTGTATGAGGCATTTATTGACAAAAACAAGGCAACCCCTTACTATGCTGTGGAACAAAGTTAATTGCTCCCTCACCTCTCCCGCTCTCTCTCTCTCTGCATTACATGTTGAGTAACTGTGTGGGCTGATTACTGACTCTCGAGAGGCCCATCAATGTCAGTGTATGTGTGTGTGTGCCTGTGTGCATGTGTGGGCATCACAGGAAGTTGGTGGCACCTTAATTGTGTGTGGGGGGGGGGGCTTGTGGTCATGGCTGGAGTGGAATAGGTGGAATGGTATCAAACACATGGTTTCAATGTGTTTGCTGCCATTCCATTTGCGCCGTTCCAGACATTATTATGAGCCGTCCTCCCCTCAGGAGCCTCCACTGTGGATGTACGTGTGCATGTGGCCTGTGCGTGTGAGCGCCCGTGTATGTGAGTGTGGGTGTCCCGCTGACTCTAAACAAGCCCCATCAGCGGCCAGCTTGACTCAATAGCCATTGTCTGTGCAGTTAAAGTGGGGTTATATCTGAATTGGCTGCATGATGACGCTTGGGCAGAGAGCCCTTCAAAACCACCCAAACAAAAGAACAGATTCCAGTTGGATTGGCCGGTGCAGATCCACAGTCACGTTGCTGGACTGAAATGATTGTGACTGGCTGTTGTTTTGTTTCTGACATCATTCTCTGTGGCCATGATGGCAATTAGCATATGTAGAAGCTGCCATGCACATTACACATACAATGTTCCCCTAGCTGATATAATTGTGGCCATATGATTATGAGATTGGTTTTGTGCATTGTTACGAGTAACTTGCTATGGATGGAGTTATGGAGTTGCCTAGATGACTACATTACTTGAATATGCCAGTTTGAATGCTGTGAGTGGAAATTAAACTTTTGTACTGAGTTGGACATTACTCCAAGGCAAAATATATACTGGGATAAAACAAAGGCCTGTATACACTGTGGGTCCACAGGGTCAGAATTTATGAACACCGAATTAAAAACACACCGTAGTTGTGGCTACTATCATTATACACTATATATACAAAAGTATGTGGACACCCCTTCAATTGAGTGGATTCAACTATTTCAGAAACACCCGTTGCCACCTTTCCAACAAGTCAGTTCGTCAAATTTCTACCCTGCTACAGCTGCCCCGGTCAACTGTCAGTGCTGTTATTGTCAAGTGGAAATGGCTAGGAGCAACAACGGCTCAGCCACGAAGTGGTAGGCCACACAAGTTCACAGAACGGGACCGCCGAGTGCTGAAGCACGTAGCGTGTAAAAATTGTCTGTCCTCGGTTGCAACACTCACTACCGTGTTCCAAACTGCCTCTGGAAGCCACGTCAGCACAATAACTGTTAGTCGGGAGCTTCATGAAATCGGTTTCCATGGCCGAGCAGCCGCACACAAGCCTAAGATCACCATGCACAATGCCAAGTGTCAGCTTGGTGGTGTAAAGCTCGCCGCCATTGGATTCTGGAGCAGTGGAAACGTGAATCACGCTTCACCATCTGGCAGTCTGACAGACGATTCTGGGTTTGGCGGAAGCCAGAACACTACCTGCCCGAATGCATAGTGCCAAGCAAAAATGTTTGGTGGAGGAATAATGGCCTGGGGCTGTTGTTCATGGTTCGGGCTAAGACCCTTCGTTCCAGTGAAAGGAAATCTTAATGCTACAGCATACTATGACATCCTAGGTGATTCTGTGCTTCCAACTTTGTGGCAACAGTTTGGGGAAGTCCCTTTCTTGTTTCAGCATGACAATGGTCCCGTGCACAATACATTTTTTATTTTACCTTTATTTAACTAGGCAAGTCAGTTAAGAACAAATTCTTATTTATAATGACGGCCTACTCCGGCCAAACCCGGATGACGGGGGGCCAATTGTGCGCTGCCCTGAATTCAAACTAGGGACTGTAGTGACGCCTCTTGCACTGAGATGCAGTGCCTTAGACCAGCATGCATACAGAAATGGTTTGTCTAGATCGGTGTGGAAAAACTTGACTGGTCTGCACAGAGCCCTGACCTCATCCCCATCGAATACCTTTCGGATGAATTGGAATGCCGACTGCGAGCCAGGCCTAATCTTCCAACATGAGATGTTCGACAAGCAATTGTCCACATACTCTTGGTCATTTGGCGTATCACAGGTACTCAAAAGGCACCAATTTCATGGAACGACCCAGTACACATGAAGTAATTTTGATAGTTATTTTGTATGTGTTATGCTGTGTTCTGTGACAAGATTAATCTTGTACACTGCCAGTTAAGCATTGTATGTCTATGTGTTATCATTCTAGCTGTGTCTTTGGGAATGCTGGCTGTACTGTATTTTTTTGCTCAGCTCTGGGAGAGCTACTTTCCACCCTCTGTGTGTGTGTGTGTGTGTGTGTGTGTGTGTGTGTGTGTGTGTGTGTGTGTGTGTGTGTGTGTGTGTGTGTGTGTGTGTGTTTTGCTTTGAACTTTTCAATTTTCTCTTGAAAGGTGTAATAGTAGAATGCACAAGGTGTAGTCATTCATTTTCCTCTAGTTATGTCAGTCATTGCACACCTTAGAGAGCTATTTATAACTTGTCAGAAATGTCCAGATCAACTCAACTTGCCCATTTTAACTTGTTTTTTCAAATGTAGAATTTCGCTAAATAAGCTTTTAACCTGCAACATTTTCTCTCCGTCAACAAGAGAGGTGTGAACAGTTTTTGTCATGAACAGTGCTTTTGCCCACAGAAATAGACGTGGTGTGAGCGCGCGGGATGTTCCACAATGCGGGGGCCTGAGTGAAAAGGTTTGAAACCCCTGCCCTAGAGTGTCTGAAGAACTGGGCTGTCTGCTTCTTATTTTCTACCAAATATGTAACATCTCAGCTGCACCACTGTAGCCATCCCCCCCAGCAAAATAGTTGTCTCTACTGCCCCAGTTCAAACCTATATTAGGTGCCAGGCCTATAAATGGCTCAGTGGGGTGTCAGACTTTTCCCAGATTTAGAGTACCTGCTAATGCAAACCCATCTCCAAGTTAATAATGGCACTCGCTTATTGGACTCAGACTGTCTTCGCTTTTAATAACTGGAGCAAAGCAGCTCTCTATAAAAGCTTTGATTCATCACTATTCTACTGTATACTGTACACTGTGATGTGCAGTAGGGGCAAAATTCTTGACTAACTGACATTTGTCAGAATAATATATTGGAAGATTATGTAGGCCTAGCATCATTGTGGCTTACGTCACCTAATTTAAACATTTTATTTCATTCCTACCAAACCCTCAACTCACCCCCCTTCATCAGAACTGCACCGGTACACCTGCCCACACATCAAATATAGATTAATGGAATAGAATACCAGGGGAATAAAACGCATTATGGAATGGAATCTCAGGGGGAAAAGAACACATTCTCACAAATGGCTACTGCCAGCCTCATCTGAGATTCATAAAGAGTTCAAAGGTTATGTGGGTTATATTACAACCTTGAATGGGTTGAATGGGTTGTGTCATTGTGCCATTTTCTGTCCTAGAGTTCCACAGGAAACCCAACTGATCCGTCTGTTTTTGTCCTGTTCTTTTGAAATAACTAAGCAACTCCGCCGGCGTGTTCTGTGTCTCTGCAGAGTTCGACGGGGAACCCATCGAGCAGCAGTGAGGAGGAGGATGATGTGAGTGCCGGGGACAGAGAGGGCTTCATCTGTGCTGTGTGTCTGGATGTTTACTTCAGCCCCTACATGTGCCACCCCTGTAACCACATCTTCTGTGAGCCCTGCCTCCGTACCCTGGCTAAGAACAGCCCAACCAACACCCCTTGCCCACTCTGCAGGACCACCATCACTCACGTCTTCTTCCAGACGGGTGAGCACAGTATCCAAGTCATTTTCTCCTGGTCTCTCTCGTGACCACTGCTCTATACTGCAGTAGGAAGAGCCGTGCTGGAACCATCTAGCCTGGGTACTAGTCTGTTTAGCCATACGACAGGGAGGACAATGAGTGGAGGAGCTAAACAGACTGGTACCAAGGCTAGGAACCATCCAGTACTTCCCCGTATCAAATGGTCACAAAGGGACACAGATAAGGAAAGGAGATCATTGTAGAGAATTCGAACATACTGCTTTACTTGAGCACACGCCACAGTTGTCGTCGTCCACAAAATGGAATTACTTGTCATGAAATTCAAATGTGAACAGCTGTACTGCGTTTATGACGATTCGTGTTGTACAGATCGTGAACCGATCAAGGGCAAACGTACTTATCTGGACATGGTGCATTACTGAGGCGTTACTATCTGTGTTTTTGATCCTGTAGTTCCTCTAGGGAATGTTACACACCTTGGGCTCAGCACTGGCCAGAAAATACAACAGATTCAGCCCTCTATTTCAACACATGAATACGATGGAGGGCTAAAAACTGAATAAGGACAGGTTTCAAAATGGGTCAAACCTGCCACAGCAAAGCTTATGTAGCCTAGCTACACATGGGTCACAAGTACAAACTATTAACTCGTGGCACACTAATTGCAGATAGATTGCGCAAGGTGATTGAATGCAGTTGATTTTTTGGCTAAGGGTAACTAGTGAGAACCTCATACCCATTAAGGGTGCTTGAGGATGATTGGACAGCGTGGTTTTGAAATGGAAATGAATTCTGCTGATTATCCAAGCCAAGGTCAAACTTGGAACAGCAGTAGCTGTGCCTTGAACGACTTCAAATCAAACACTTCTTTTATCTCCAAAAATAGTGATTCCTGTATGGATCACACATGAATACAAAGCATTTAACTATTAGAAAATATTTTAAAATATTGACCAGAATCTACCCAAATAGTTAGAGATAAACAGTGATGGTGTTTGATACTAAGAGAATGAGATAGTAAACCAACAAAGGGCCTTTTATTGTTCTTTGTCTGTGTTGTAGAGTTGAACCACACAGCACGGACATTCTTCCCAAAGGAATACTTTTCCCGGAAACAGACTTTCCAGAAGGCAAGCTGTGCAAAATGGCCGCTCCCAAGCTGCAGGAAACTTTTCCGTATTTTTGGAGGTGAGGGTTATTGACTCTACTGTATACACTTGATTAAGCAAGCTTATTGGTTATATATTTTTTTTGCAGTTGGAAATTAAACTTGGTGTAGAGATAAGTTGACCAAATGGTAATGTATTTATTAGTTTTTTAATCATTATTTTATGATTACAGAATTATTATTTATTACTTACTGCACACGTTCTATTCCAAGATTAATGTAGATGCAGAAGGAAAGTTGGTATAACCCGATTTTCCCATGTCATTCCAACCCTTCTCCAGGTTTCCAGAGGCAAGCTAGTCCAATAGCCAGGCGTCAGTTTCCCCACGGGGGGTACCGTCTAGACGCCATGGACTTTGAGGACAATTCTCGCGGCTGGCGCTTTGACATTGACATGGTCATTATCTATATCTATTCTGTCAACTGGGTCATCGGCTTCATCATCTTCTGCTTTCTCTGCTACTTCTTTTTCCCTTCTTTCTAAAGTCAGCTGGATGGATGGATGGATGGGTGGGTGGGTGGGTGGGTGGGTGGGTGGGTGGGTGGGTAGGTGGGTGGGTGGGTGGGTGGGTGGGTGGGTGGGTGGGTGGGTGGGTGGGTGGGTGGGTGGGTGGGTGGGTGGGTGGGTGGGTGGGTGGGTGGGTGGGTGGGTGGATGGATGGATGGATGGGTAGACGGATGGAGGAGAGGCGAGGAGGAGGCAGAGTAAGCAACAGACAAATTGGAGATATGCTTGGTAGAATACAAGCAACAGTGTTCCAGTTGAACCCTACTGAATTGAGGAAACAGAGTACCATATGGGAGGCATTGGAGAAGTACATGATCTCTAAACAGTCAACCTATAATACCATTAAGGCACTGTTTCAAGTCTAATGGAAACACAAAAACACAAAAAGGTACCTGGATTGATTCTAAGTCTTCAGTATGTTTGGAAATTTTGTGACCTTGGGACCTATCTGACATTTTGGTTAAAAAAAATGTTATTCACATAGAGTTGCTCTTTAGGTGGTACTTTACATTTGATGTATGTCTGATAAAAAAACATTTTAAAGTTAATTTACTTTGAAAGAAATGAAAAATCTGAAAGTTCTGTCTGTGCAGACACCTTTTAACTTGGTACTATAAGGTTATATCTGCAATCCAGTCACACAATGCTGGGTTGTCAATCAAAAATAATTATACTTAAGATTCTGTACTTATCGAGTCATGAAAGAGGAAGAAATCACAAAACAGTTCTGAGATCTGGGACTTGAGAAATACTAATGATCTCAAAACAATGCATTTTGTAGATAGACCCTTATAGTCCCAAGTCCTTGATTATTCATATAATATAATTACTTAGATTTTGTTTCACCACTTTTTTTTCAGAAGAATGGCCGTAACGTAAGCTCTTCATGGCAAAAAAATAAATAAATACAGGTGCCTGCATTCTTAAGGCCCTTAGGAGAGGCATTGCTGTTTTTGTCTTGTTCTATATCAACACGAAAGTCTCAATGGAAGGAGTATTTCACAAAAATCACACACTTACCACATTTTATTGATAACTAAACATTTTTTTAATGACCTCGGGTGTCAGAGACCAGAAAACTATATCAGTTTACTCATCCAGAGCTAAACTTAACAATGTTGCTGGTTATCCATAGGATATAGTGTATTTGTCATTTTAGGGAACAATCGCTTTAACAAATGTGTGATGAACATGAATTTATATTTTTTACGATAGCATTAGAAAGATGGAAGGGTATTTTCTTTACTTAATCCTTAAATGTCTGTACTTTTCTATTGAAACTTCAATCATTTTAGTATTCTGTGCCATATAGAATATTATGGCTGAACCCAGCTTGACATTTCAGAGCCATATGGTTCTATCTGCAATTGCAACCCCCTACATTTTTTAATTTTATTTTCATTTTTTACAAATGTCTTAGGATTTTGATAGTCTGCACTTTACGTACCTTTACAGTGGGGACCTTAATGGGTTTTGAAAGAAGAATTCACTACAAAATATTGCTGAGATCTTGGATGTGATATCTCAGAACGATGCTTTGCGCAGATACGTAGAACCTTAGTCCAAATGTCCCAAGCAAGATCTTATAGCAATTTGTAAGCCACCTTCACTCCTGCCAGAAGTATAACTCTTCTCAAGCATTTCGAATGGTTTATTTGACTGATATACATAGAAAACAGTTACATACAGGTAATATTATTTTATTTGAATTTCATTTTTCGGCCTTTCCTCTACTGCTCATTTAAAAATATGGGTTTCTCAGCAGTGCGTCTGAAGTGAATTGCGGATCCAATTCCTTTTCTTCAGCTCTAAGTGCCTCTCATGGTCATTGTGTAATTTCTGTTTCCTTCTGGCATCAGAGCACTCCTTGTGTATGTCGTCTTTGCAATTCCAAGTATTCACAATAACATTTCTTGAAATCAGCAGTT
This sequence comes from Oncorhynchus clarkii lewisi, assembly GCF_045791955.1. NCBI lineage: Eukaryota > Metazoa > Chordata > Actinopteri > Salmoniformes > Salmonidae > Oncorhynchus > Oncorhynchus clarkii. The sequence goes on along the minus strand of NC_092152.1, from coordinate 41,802,895 downwards.
GTGCTATTAGAGTATTGGGTAACACGAGTATTGTACAATTGATTTGTACAATTCCTTACAGTAAACAGGAAATGACTTGCAGAAATGCACCACTTTGTATTTGTGTTGAAACAACCCGACTGGATGTTTTCCTTTGTAATGAGAGTCTCAGTCAATGTGCAAGGCCAAGGTTCTTTATGGCAAATTATCTTGACAACATCACACGTAGTGTTGGGTGCAAAATCAGTCATTCCCTGCTTCTACTGTTGAAAGAACACTGCTGTAATGGATGTTAATTTAGACTATTACACGGCCTATTCTGTTTGTTGACGTTTTGGTCATACTCTTTATATTTAAGGCCTCTGTGACTTGTTTCTTTTCACTCGTTTGAATCAAATAAAACCCAGCAAAAAAACATGTAGTTCAGTATACTGACTTTATTACTGTAATGTTATCATGGACACATGTAGACACTTCTTCTTATTTCCTCCATTCAAATACTGATACACCAACACCGTCTTATGTCACAAATGTAGACCCTCTCTGCTTATCATTCAAAATAAATACATTTTTGGTAATATACTAGTTTTCGATGTTCACATTTATCGAGTAATTTCGAGTGCAATGTCAATGAATTGCACACTGTTCCTGGAAGTAATACAATGAATGACTTTAATCTCATGTTTCTGTGTTTATTGACAATCTGCCTTGTTTATGAGGCTGATAAAAGCAAGCAGTAGATGAGAGATGCAAAAGACTTGATGTAATGTCCCCTGGTTCCCACAGTGACTATGGAGCCCTGGCTTAGTTGCTCTGTGGAATTCTCAGACGAGGAACAGCCCTGCCTACTGTTAGCTTTCTGTTTCTGAATGGCCCTCAGGGTGGACGTGGAATATCCTGCCCTCCACTCCGGGCACCACAGCCACTCCCACCTCTCCTTCCAGACTCTCATTCTTGGATCTCTCAATGGCTGCAGAAACACCCTCAGTACGCAATCCAGGTTAGCCTTCAATCACAGATGTGATCAGCACAGTAATGAAAAACAGGACAGGTAGGACGTCAGTCAGCTCTTGGAAATGAGTTTTATGAATGAAAGAAGCAGCTGTGCTCATCAGACACAGAGGGGCTGCTGGACACCTTGATAAGGCCCATCATGTGACCAGACTTGCACCTCTTCATGCATCTGACTATACGGCCAGACTCAAAGTGGTTGATAAGGACGGTTGACAGGTTCTGATTTCCTACTGTGCAGTAACAAAAGAGTGATCAAATGAAGATCCTACATCTGTAGATTGATAGCGTGTTTCTAACCTGGGTGCCAAACTCTTTCTGTATTCAACAAGCAGAGCAGGAAAAAAAAGAAAGGAAAATGGAATATGGAATATGGAGGTAATATTTAATATAAGCCAAAACTATGCCTCTGACTGAAACATAAAGAAAATGGAAGTTGTAATAACCTGAGTTTTAAAAAAGCCACCTCAGCATGAGTGGCCTCCAGCATGGCATAGATGACCAGATTACCCAGATAGCACTCTGCTCGTCTCACGGCGGCGTAGCATCCATCCATGGCCACTTCTATGTGGCACAGGACCTCTCCAAACATGTGCTGAGACAGAGTGACATAAATTCATAAAACGTCAGCTTAGTGGCATCTGGCCAGGCTAGTAACTCAGACACACACTACTGTAAGCAAATTAAGCTGCAACAACAGAAAATCACCAGCATATTATCAGTGTATCCTTTCACACTCTGCCGGATTCCTGCATCTTCCTCAAGGTCTTTCATTGTGGCTATCTTTACACAGCTGTACTTGAAAGTCCAATCGTGGCCCTTCACAACATCACTCTTCGAAATGTAACTGAACTCTGAGCCACTCTTCACAATCACAATCCCATTGACCTCCAGAACCCTGCACTCATGGTCATGTCCTCCCAGGATGAGATCCACACCTTTAGACTTGGATGCTAGCCTGATGCCATTACGCCACCTCATGTGTGTGAGTGCGATGCCCAGGTCAGCCCCTTTGTCCCTCAGCTCAGCAGACAGCCGATCTGCTGTCTCCACGTAGTCTATATACTTGATGTCGTTCTTGTCCACAGTGCCCAGGGTATCCATCCAGTCCTCCTCTACCAGGCCCATGAAATCGATCTTCAGGCCGTTCCACTCCAGGATGCTGCTGACCACGCCATGGACCAACGTTTCACTAGTGAACCTTTGAGTGCACAATTGTTGTTTGTTTACATTAAAATGAAACACTGGATGTAAAACAACCAATAGCCCTTTAGGTACAACTGAAGATTTATTGACACTTGCGAAGTATTGTGCGCATAAGTGTGTTAACCCACCGGAATATATAGCCGAGCTCGGTGAAACTGACCTGTCATACACATTGTTAATGAACCATGGGAAGGGCATCATTTTAGTATGTTCTTCCAAGAGGTCCACACCGAAGTCAAATTCATGATTGCCTTAGATGAAGACAATAAAACAACATTAAGGGCTATATTCAATCTGTAAAGCTGAAGTGTTACAGATTCCATAATAGAAATGTAAACGTGATTTCCAATTGAGGCAACCAATGCATCATTTACTGTGAATGCAGTCTCCACTAAAACGGGAACATTGCCTTTAAATTTCAATCACCCTGTAAAACTGAACTACCGTGATCCGGATTGAATTGAGCCCTTATTAGTTTTGAGGGATCTCTGTGTGTATGTGTGTGTGAGTGAGTGAGTGAGTGAGAGAGAGAGAGAGAGCTCTGTGTAATGCATTTGGAGAAAGGGATCCTCTCAGGATTATTTTTGTGTACAATTAAGTAGTAATGCATGGTTGGAGAGAAGCACTTACCATACACGGCACAGTGGACTCCTAATTTATTTAGAACATCTACCATATGCTTTCCCTTGGTGACTGTGCTTAGCAAGGAAGGGCTCAGACAGTCACCACTGAAAACTATCAACGGATTTAGCGACTGTAATACTTTTAGAGCAGTGGCAAACCTGGGGGAGAAAACCATAGCTAACATTTAGTTTTGTGAAATTCTAATGTTTACAAAGGCTAACGTTAGACAGAGTGAAATTTCAACCAGACTTGATCCAGCCAACGGAAGTTCAAGTTAGTTAGGCCTAAGTGTTTTTTCAAAACGTTAGCTAGCTAACCTTTACCTTGCGGCTCCGCCAACCAGTTATTCTGGTCTTGCTTCTATTTCGTACACATAATTAATGTGTAAAATAGTGAGAACTACTTCCGGTTTGTTACATGGTGCCTCTGTTTCCAAACTTGAGAGATTGTCATCCATTTGTATTAGGCTACTGCTGGTGATTGTTGCAGAACTTGCTCTCCTGTCTTTTGCCCCTTTTTTGCGTAGAGGACGCACTAGAGCCAACTATGTTGTTAACTTGAATTTGTCTCCTTGGAGATAAATGGTCACGCACCCTGAAGAGGAGCGCAAGAGAAGCAATGAACAACCAACGCATTTCTACAATTTAGACCGGCAGGCCTAGGTAATTCAATATTACAAAAAAACAAACATCTAGTCTATTGTAACTCTTGTTTTAATTAGTTTAATTATGTTACATAACAAATTCGAAACAGACTAATTAGCCTACGCAAAGCACTGTGTTCAGGTGCAAGCGGTGTTGTAGCAATGCACTTTGGACACTGAATTGAATCTATTGTAGGTCGACACATAAAGGTCCAGACGTCATCTCGATATCCTGTTTTAACTGATATTGACCATGTCACAAACTAACGTTAATTAATTAAGCTTACAAAACGTACATTTCTTTGAATTTTGGTTAAGTCTATAAACTGGGATGAACCAGACTTAGCCTAATAGTCATACCTTTAATTTATTTTTTCAAATTGGCCTACAGTTAGTTGTTTCAAATTATAACCAATGTCCGTGTTCGGCCTAGACTAGGCTATTTAACGAGAATACACATTTCACTCGAGCCTAATGAGAATACACATTTCACTCGAGCCTATAGGCTAGCCTATATCAGTGAGTCTGGTTTGCTGGGTCCTATATTAGTTAGTATTCCTGCCCTATGGGTGTGCAGTGTTGCCAGCCACGTCAGGCCTGTAGCAACTGCTCTGCTCGTCTCTTGTCTCACCAAGGCAAGGTTAGATACACGCTGGAGAAACTCGAAGAAAAAGACCTTGGGAACAAAATCGGCATATTGGCAACCAGGAATGGATTTCCAGTCGGTTTCCAGTGGGTTAGTGATGAAGCAGGTGTTAGAATTACATTAAGTGACATTGCTTTTTTTTATTTCGACGTTTGGCGACGTTTTTGCGTTTCCAAAAGAGAGGGTTTGCATACATTGCTGAAGATCCTATTCAATCCGTCTTATTAGTGTTTAATGGAAACGCGCAATGATAAGAAATGGTTGCATTTGATGAATGCCAGTGAATGCGATTGCTTTCCACCGACCAACACAGTGGCGGTGCGCTAGGAAGGACACTTCAGCTAGCTGGATCCCGGGTCGGGTGTGTACATAGGCTTCCGTTACCGTATACTATCAGCTGTAGTGAAGGTGACTCGCGCCCCCTTTGCAGTCGAGGCAATGCGGAGAGGAGTCGCGAGCGCTCATCCGGTACTTCTGCGCTCGGAGGAATGCCTGCAAACATTTCTGCTTTTTCTTAGACTTTCTTAGACTTTTTCTTAGAGAGAAAAAAATATAAGCTTTTTCTTAGACAGCAGAGAGAGGTAGAGAGAGAGAGCAATAATAAACCACATATAAACTGTCTCGTCACCAAAACTGCCTAGCCCACAAACGAAAGAGAGAACAGGATATTGTTGGTGGTGGGGTTTAACGTTCTGTATTAGAGCTGTTTTACTACTGGATGTGTATGCATGAGTTCTGCACCGAATGGGCGCAAGAACCGCCCCAGATCCGCCGGGAACATCTTCCAGATCGGCAAGGCTTCCTACCGAGACCCGGAGAGGAGGGAGAGCACTGAGAGCACACGTAAAGCCCAGCGCGCCGTGACAGACTGTAGAATGGTAGGTATCGAGCTCGCGCCATTTACCTCACAATGTTTATTTCCTCTGCATGTTGCAGCTAAAGTCGCGTGTTCATCCACCCTTTTCTTTATTTCTTTCTTGCAAGTAATTTCATCCGTTTGCACTGATATTGGCTGTTTAAACTGCAACAAACTGCAAATGCACCCCCCCTCCCTCCATTGAATGTAGGCCTATTGTCTGGTGCAAATTAAATCCATTTGCGTTGCTGTTGTTGCAGAGAAGACAAATTGACCTGCTCATGTTTTTTTTACACGTTTTTTTGTCATTGATTGCGATGGTGGGATTTGCATTTTGGAGCATCAAGTGTTGAATGCCCGACTGACAAGGATTTGGGGTGATCTCCAATATCGCCTACATTACAGTGTTGTCTAACGGCTCTGTTTTGATGGACGCAGATGGCCACTGATTTGACAGGTGTTTGCAGAACCGTCCATATGTATTCTCTCCCCGCTCATACTGTGCACCAGTGAACGTCATTGAGTCTCAGTACCCGGAGAACAGCAGAATGCTCCTGAGTCTCGAGCGCTGGTAGAAATGAAAAGCGTTGTCCCGTCCAAAGGATTCAATGCTCTACTTCGTTCGATGCACATAGCCCGAACTTAGCGTAATGTGTTGTCATCAATTAATAATTAATTAATTGTACATAATGTACGTTCACTTTGTCATTTCATATCCTATGTACCTAATGTTAGGCATCAATATTGTTAGGCATCAATATTGATTAGCCTATCTTTTGTATTGTGGAGGTTAGAATAATACTCCTGTTCAGGGATCAGTGCTTTTTTGGAAATGGCTGTCAATTTATTCAAAATATGCTCTGGTTTAGAGAGGAACAATGGACTGAAAGGCGTGGAGCTGCTGTCCATAGGATGGTGCTGAATAGCTAAGGTAGTTATTGAACCTGCAGTGCGGACGTCTTCATTGTGTGCCCACTGTAAAAACCTAAAGCTGCTAAATTGACAGCCCACCTGTGAAAAAAGGATGACTATTGCTATGATCTAACCTACAAGTCAAAATGTTGTTCTGGCAACTGCTGTCGCAAGTAGGCCTATGGCAACTGTGTCTGCTGGTGAAATGTTTACAATTCCCCATGAGAAAGCCACATATGTTTACAGTAGCCTGCAATATCTAACCTAAAGTGCATTTGTAAAGTATTTAGACCACTTGACTTTTGTGACATTTTGATATGTTAGCCTTATTCTAAAATGGATTTAAAAAATGTTTCCCTCATCAATCTACACACATTACCCCATTTTTTAGAAATGTGTTAATTTTTTTTTTTACAAATAAATAACAGAAATACCTTATTTACATAAGTATTCAGACCCTTTGCTATGATACTCCAAATTGAGCACATGTTCATCCTGTTTCCATTGATCATCTTTGAGATGTTTCTACAACTTGATTGGAGTCCACCTGTGGTAAATTCAGTTGATTGGACATGATTTGGAAAGGCAACTGTCTATATAAGGTCCCAAAGTTGACAGTGCAAAAATGTCAGAGCAAAAATCAGGTCGAAGTAATTGTCCATAGAGCTCCGAGACAGGATCGTGTGGAGGAACAGATCTGGGGAAGGGTACCAACATTTTTTTTTGCAGCATTGGAGGTCCCCAAGAACACATCCTCCATTCTTAAATGGAAGAAGTTTGGAACCACCAACACTCTTCCTAGAGCTGGCCTATGAACAATCGGGGGAGAAGGGCCTTGGTCGGGGAGGAGACCAAGAACCCAATGGTCACTCTGACAGAACTCCAGAATTCCTCTGTGGAGATGACAGAAACTTCCAGAAGGACAACCATCTCTGCAGCACTCCACCAATCAGTCCTTTATGGTAGAGTGGCCAGACGGAAGCCACTCCTCATTAAAAGGCACATGACAGCCTGCTTGAAGTTTGCCAAAAGGCACATAGAGGACTCTCAGACCATGAAAAACAAGATTCTCTGTTCTGATATAACCAAGATTGAACTCTTTGGCCTGAATGCCAAGTGTCACATCTGGAGGAAACCTGGTACCATCCCTAAGGTGAAGTATGGTGGTGGCAGCATCATGCTGTGGGGAGGTTTTTCAGCGGCAGGGACTGGTAGACTAGTCAGGATCAAAGGAAAGATGAAAGGAGCAAAGTACAGAGAGATTCTTGATGAACACCTGCTCCAGAGCGCTCAGTACCTCAGACTGGGCGAAGGTTAACCTTCCAACAGGACAACGACCCTAAGCACACAGCCAAGACAATGCAGGAGTGGCTTCAGGACAAATCTCTGAGTGTCCTTGAGTGGCCCAGTCAGAGCCCGGACTTGAACCTAATCGAACATCCATGGAGAGATCTGAAAATAGCTGTGCAGCAACGCTCCCCATCCAACCTGACAGAGCTTGACAGGATCTGAGAAGAATGGGATAAATGGGAGAAACTCCCCAAATACAGGTGTGCCAAGCTTGTAGCATCATACCCAAGAAGACTCAAGGCTGTAATCAATGCCAAAGGCGCTTCAACAAAGTACTGAGTAAAGGGTCTGAATACTTATGTAAATGTGATATTTCAGTTAATTTTTTATAAATTGGCCAAAAAATCTAAAAAACAGTTGTTGCTTTGTCATTATGGGGTATTGTGTGCTGTGGCTCGTGACAGAGGAACCTATATCCGAGGTCCAAATAATCTTATATCATGTTTATTTCATTTTCCCCCCAGATTGTCCAGGAGTTTAACACACTTGTGGCCCTGTATCGTGAACTGGTCATCTCCATTGGCGAGATCTCCGTCGACTGCCCCTCAATACGGGCCGAGATGCACAAGACGCGAACTAAAGGCTGTGAGATGGCAAGAGCTGCACACCAGAGCCTGTCAGTCATTTCGGGGTAAGTAGCTGTCGCTGTCCCTGGTGTTGAAAGACAACTATTGTTCTCTCTCACAGACATGGGCCACAGCCTTCATTTAAAACCTCAGCTTGGAAATGTTACTTCGGTTTCAGACTCTGCTTTCAGTTTAGAGTGGCCTGTGTGAGCTTTGATTTTTGATCTGACTGATCTGTACATTTTTGTGATTGCAGCGTAGAACACACTATGGATATGCATGTTTTTTAAAATGTATTAACTTTATTTGCCAACAGAGTTTTAAATGACCCTATCCACCACAGGAATCCAGTTGTAATTTTTGTTTTGTAAGGTATTCCATAACTATGGTCCATTAAAACAAAAAGGTAGGATTTACCAAACTTTGTGGAGACAAGTGGGACCTCAAGAGTAAACCAACCCTGCCCAACGGATTTGGTATCTCAGATTTTTATATTTCAGCAGGGAAGTGAGGTTTTTTATTGATTTAAAAAAAAAAATCACCTTTATTTAACCAGGTAGGCAAGTTGAGAACAAGTTCTCATTTACAATTGCAACCTGGCCGAGATAAAGCAAAGCAGTTCGACACAGAGTTACACATAGAGTAAAACAAACATACAGTCAATGATGAGGTGAGATAAGGGGTACACTATACACAGTTGAAGTCGGAAGTTTACCTACACTTAAGGTTAGAATCATTAAAACTCGTTTTTCAACCACTCCACAAATTCCTTGTTAACAAACTATAGTTTTGGCAAGTCGTTTAGGACATCTACTTTGTGCATGGCACAAGTAATTTTTTCAACAATTGTTTACAGACAGATTATTTCACTTACAATTCACTGTATCACAATTCCAGTGGGTCAGAAGTTTACATACACTAAGTTGACTGTGCATTTAAACAGCTTGGAAAATTCCAGAAAATTATGTCATGGCTTTAGAAGCTTCTGATAGGCTAATTGACATAATTTGAGTCAATTGGAGGTGTACCTGTGGATGTATATCAAGGCCTACCTTCAAATTCAGTGCCTCTTTGCTTGACATCATGGGACAATCAAAAGAAATGAGCCAAGACCTCAGACAAAAAATTGTAGACCTCCACAAGTTTGGTTCATCCTTGGGAGCAATTTCCAAATGCCTGAAGTTACCATTTTCATCTGTACAAACAATAGTACGCAAGTATAAACACCATGGGACCACGCAGCCGTCATACCACTCAGGAAGGAGAGGCGTTCTGTCTCCTAGAGATGAACGTACTTTGGTGCGGAAAGTGCAAATCAATCCCAGAAGAACATCAAAGGATCTTGTGAAGATTCTGGAGGAAACGGGAACAAAAATATCTTTATCCACAGTAAAAACGAGTCCTATATCGACATAACCTGAAAGGCCGCTCAGCAAGGAAGAAGCCACTTTTCCAAAACCACCATAAAAAAGCCAGACTACGGTTTGCAACTGCACATGGGGACATCATAATTTTTGGAGAAATGTCCTCTGGTCTGATGAAACAAAAATAGAACTGTTTGGCCATAATGACCATAGTTATGTTTGGAGGAAAAAGGGGGAGGCTTGCAAGCCGAAGAAAACCATCCCATCCGTGAAGCACGGGGGTGGCAGCATCCTGTTGTGGGGGTGCTTTGCTGCAGGAGGGACTGGTGCACTTCACAAAATAGATGGCTTCATGAGGGAAGAAAATGATGTGGATATATTGAAGCAACATCTCAAGACATCAGTCAGGAAGTTAAAGCTTGGTCTCAAATGGGTCTTCCAAATGGACAATGACCCAAAGCAAACTTCCCAAAGATGTGGCAAAATGGCTTAAGGACAACGAAGTCAAGGTATTGGAGTGGCATTCACAAAGCCCTGACCTCAATCGTATAGAAAATCTGTGGGCAGAACTGAAAAAGCGTGTGCGAGCCAGGAGACCGACAAACCTGACTCAGTTACACCAGCTCTGTCAGGAGGAATGGGCCAAAATTCACCCAACTTATTATGGGAAGCTTGTGGAAGGCTACCTGAAACGTTTGACCCAAGTTAAACAATTTAAAGGCAATGCTACCAAATACTAATTGAGTGTATGTAAACTTCTAACCCACTGGGAATGTGATGAAAGAAATAAAAGCTGAAATCAATTATTCTCTTTACTATTATTCTGACATTTCACATTCTTAAAAAAAAGTGGTGATCCTAACTGACCTAAAACAGGGAATTTTTACTAGGATTAAATGTCAGGAATTGTGAAATACTGAGTTTAAATGTATTTGGCTAAGGTGTATGTAAACCTCAACTTCAACTGTATACAAAAGTATGCGGTCACCCCTGCTATTTCAACCGTTGCTGACAGGTGTATAAAATCGAACACACAGCCATGCAATCTCCGTAGACAAACATTGGCAGTAGAATGGCCTTACTGAAGAGCTCAGTGACTTTCAACGTGGCCTCATCATAAGATGCCACCTTTCCCACAAGTCAGTATGTCAAATTTCTGCCCTGCTTGAGCTGCCCCGGTCAATTGTCGGTGCTGTTATTGTGAAGTGGAAACGTCTAGGAGCAGCAATGGCTCAGCCGCAATGTGATAGGCCACACAAGCTCCCAGAATAGGACTGCCAAAATCAGATGGCAGCTTTAACAAAGCTTGGTCAACATTCGGTGTAATGGCATACATAACCATATCGTCTGCATACAGATGAATATTACAGGATTTAATAAATAGACCAATGTCATTTGTGTAAATAGTAACGAGAACAGGTAACAAAATCAACACTTCATAATATCAAGGAATCTAGACTTGACACCATCAGAAGGCACACATTGTGTCATGTCTGTCAAATAGTTCTTAAACCATTTGCAAGACTCCTTATCCAGTTTTTGAATGATTAGGGAAGGGTCAATAGCGTCAAATGCCTTGGAAAGGTCTATAAATAAGGCAGCACAATGTTTTATATGATCTAGATGAACACATCTTAAACAAGCATAGTGGCTGAAACAGTGATATGTCCAGATCTAAAAACAGATTAGTACATATTTAAAATAGTGAGAAGTTAAAAAGTTATTAAAAAACGTACCCAAATGAAACTGCCTATTTCTCAGGCCCAGAATCTAGAATATGCATATAATTGTCAGATTAGGATGGAAAACACTCTAAAGTTTGCAATACTGTCAAAATATTGTCTGTGAGTATAACAGAACTGATATTGTAGGCAAAACCCTGAGGAAAATCCAAAGAGGAAGTGCCTTCTATTTTGAAAGCTCCCTGTTCCATTGCATGCCTTCCCTCCATATAAAGGGATATCAACCAGATTCCTTTCCCTATGCCTTACACATGGTGTAAACAGTCTTTAGACATAGTTTCAGCCTTTTATTCTGAAAAATTAGCGAGAACGATCACATCGCGTCAGTGGATGGCTGGGAGCCAGCAGAGTTTTGTATGCGCCAACAGCTTGGAGCAGACATTTTCTCACCTATTGAAAAAGCTACTGTCCGGTTGAAATATTATCGATTATTTATTGTAAAAACGACCTGAGGTTTGATTATAAAAAACGTTTGACATGTTTCTACAAACTTTACGGATACTATTTGGAAATTTCTTCTGCCCCGTCGTGACCACTCGAGCCTGTGGATTACTGAACATAACTCGCCAACCAAATGGAGGTATTTTGGATATAAAAATAATCTTTATGGAACAAAAGGAACATTTATTGTGTAACTCAGAGTCTCGTGAGTGCAAACATCCGAAGATCATCAAAGGTAAGTGATTCATTTTATTGCTTTTCTGACTTTCGTGACCAATCTACTTTGCTGCTAGCTGTTTGTAATGTTTTGTCTGCTGAGAGAGATGTCCTTACATAAACACTTGGATAGCTTTCACTGTAAAGCTTTTTTGAAATCTGACACACCAGGTGGTTTAACAACAAGCTAAGCTGTGTTTTGCTATATTGCACTTGTGATTTCATAAAAATTTAATATTTTTAGTAATTTAATTTGAATTTGGCACTCTGCAATTCAGCGGATGTTGACGAAAATGGGATGGGTGCATCAAGAAGTTGACTGGGATTTGGTCAGGGATTCTAATACCTTGTAGAGGAGGACATGAATGTGCCTCTTTCCAAATCTTAGGGATAACACCAGAAGCAATTATTAAGTAAAAAATACAGGTTAAAGATTCAACAATGAGTGGGGCAGAGAGCGGTAGTAAGAAGGGGTCAGATGAATCAACCCTGTGGATGTTTTACATCGATCTTTAGCAAGGCACTTAATACGTTATAGACATCAAATGGTTGAAATGAAAATAAATGATGCGAGTCTGTTAGAGCATCATTCTTTACAATCTGTTCTGAGTTGACAAAAGGACTGCCTGTTTTGGAATGACATACATTTTTATAGACTATCCTTTCAAACAGGTGGCCAGCTGAATCAAAATGGTTATACACTACACACAAACATTTGGTCTAGTATGGGACTATGTCAAAACCTGCGGTGGCAACGAGAGGGTGGGGTTTTGTTTCAAAGATTTGACCACTTTGCAGAAGTTGACTGGATTACCACCGCTCTCCAATACACAATTCAATAAATATGTTGATTTAGCTTTATTAACCAGAGATAAACCTGTACATCTATTTCTCAAATGTCTGAAGGACTGCCAATCAGACATAGAATCATCAGTCTAGCCTTAGCCCAAGCTACATTTCCTTACTGCAATTTCATGCATGAATCAAGGATCACATGTGTCTTTTATAGTTTTTTTGACGCCGTATATTTATCTGCAACAGAGTTAAACAGGGAAATAAAACAATTAACCTCTAGCGACGAGCAATCCCGTATCCGGGAGCGTAATCATAGCCTGAAGCTCATTACCATAACGCAACGTTAACTATTCATGAAAATCGCAAATGAAATAAAATAAATATTGGCTCACAAGCTTAGCCTTTTGTTAACAACACTGTCATCTCAGATTTTCAAAATATGCTTTTCAACCATAGCTACACAAGCATTTGTGTAAGAGTATTGATAGCTAGCATAGCATTAAGCCTAGCATTCAGCAGGCAACATTTTCACAAAAACAAGAAAAGCATTCAAATAAAATCATTTACCTTTGAAGAACTTCGGATGTTTTCAATGAGGAGACTCTCAGTTAGATAGCAAATGTTCAGTTTTTCCCAAAATATTATTTGTGTAGGAGAAATCGCTCCGTTTTGTTCATCACGTTTGGCTAAGAAAAACCCCCGAAAATTCAGTCATTACAACGCCAAACTTTTTCCCAAATTAACTCCATAATATCGACAGAAACATGGCAATTGTTGTTTATAATCAATCCTCAAGGTGTTTTTCACATATCTATTCGATGATAAGTCATTCCTGGCAGTTGGGTTTCTCCTCTGAAACAAATGGAAAAATACACGCAGGTGGAGATTACGCAATAATTGCAACGGAGGACACCAAGCGAGCACCTGGTAAATGTAGTCTCTTATGGTCAATCTTTCAATGATATGCCTACAAATACGTCACAATGCTGCAGACACCTTGGGGAAACGACAGAAAGTGTAAGCTCATTCCTTGCGCATTCACAGCCATATAAGGAGACATTGGAACACAGCGCCTTCAAAATCTGGGGCATTTCCTGTCTGAAATTTCATCTTGGCCTGTAGCATCAGTTCTGTGGCACTCACAGATAATATCTTTGCAGATTTGGAAACGTCAGATGCTCGACTAAGCTGTCAATTATATGCATAGTCGAGCATCTTTTCATGACAAAATATCTTGTTTAAAACGGGAACGTTTTTTTATCCAAAAATTAAAAGAGCGCCCCCTATATCAAAGAAGTTAAGGGCCTGTCCGAATTTGTGATAGTTGACACAGCACACCAGGCACTCAACTTCAGGTCAGACAAAAACATTTTGCTCATTAAAATTCCAATAATTTCTCTTTTTAATAATGCGTGAGCCAGTTTTAGGTAGTTTTGTAAGGACCGACGCTGGGAGACGAGAAGCAAGTACAGGGAGTGACCATTTAATGGATATTAGACAAGAAACAAACAAGGACAGCGTCTGGACAGGGGAAAATATAACAACGTGGCGCCCCCCGAGGCATGGCGCTAGACTAGCAGGCTGAGGCGTAGAAGCCCAACGAGCCGGCTGAGGCGTGGGAGCCCGACGAGCCAGCTGAGGCATGAAAGCCCTACGATCCCGCTGAGGCGTGGGAGCCCGACGAGCCGGCTGAGGCATGAAAGCCCTACGATCCCGCTGAGGCGTGGGAGCCCGACGAGCCAGCTGAGGCATGAAAGCCCTACGATCCCGCTGAGGCGTGGGAGCCTGACGAGCCGGCTAAAGCGTAAAACCCAACGAGCCAGCTGAGGCATGGCGCCTGCCGAGCCAACCGAGGCAAGGAATCCTCTCAAGCCAGCTAAGGCGTGGAAGACTCCACGATTCCATCGGCGGCAGCACCCGGACCCGACATCACCACCAAATCCATAAACAAGAACTCCCTGATTCTTCAAATAGTGGTGTCAGAATTCTGTAAGGACCGACGCTGGGAGACGAGAAGCAAGTACAGGGAGTGAACATTTAATGGATAGTAGACAAGAAACAAACAAGGATGGCGTCTGGACAGGGGAGAATGTAACAACAAAGTAAAGGAGGCCAGGTGAGTCCAATGAGCGCTGATGCGCGTAATGATGGTGACAGTTGTGCGTATTGAAGGGCAGCTTATTGCCCTCGAGTGCCAGAGAGGGGAAGCGGGAGCAGGCATGACAAGTTTAACATGTCTTATGCAGTAATGTTACAATGGTCACTGAACTCATTGGCAAATATCCCATTGGCTGTAAACTTATGAGGGGCATTTGTTAGAATAATATCTAAGAGAGTAGATTTTTCAGTGTTTAAAGTTGAGGCGAGTTGGTTTAGTTATTAACTGAGTTAGATTTAGCTCAGTACAAATATCTTTCAGCCCATCAAATACTAGCAACAACCAATCCAGATTAAGATCACCCACTATTAATAATTTGGATTTAGCATAATTAGACAATTTGCAAAGAGCACATAAGGAGGCCCATAAGGGAGGGCGATTATATTCCCACTTCTGTCGGATGAGCATTATTACCAATGCCCACATTTAAGACTAGAAATTCAAATTGCTTATGTACAGGGATGGTAATGGATAACAGAAACATTTAAATGGATCTTTATCTATATAGCGACACCACCTCCTCAGCCATCTCTGTCAGATCTAAAAACATTATAACCAGTCAGAGACCGGAGTCCGGCATAGACTTCTTTAGCCAAGATATGCAGCTATAACTAGAATGTCCACGTTGGTTTGAGAATCTGGAGTTACAATCAAATCCATTTTTGAAATCAAACTTCTTGCATTTACATGAATCAGTCCAAGGCCGCAACTGCAGGATTTAAGATCAGCAGGAGTTTCTAATACGAACATGCCACATTCAGCAGGCTCAGCAGGTAACTCCCTATTAGAAAATACCATGGTGTTGACTTTAATTGAAAATAGATACAAGATTTCTTAGAACTGAACCATTAGGCCTGTGCTTCGAACAAGGACGTGGATTAAAACAAGAGTCAATACGGTTTACTTGTTGCGGGCAAGGAATGATATCCCATCAAATTTGTAGTACCTATTTGATACTAGCACTAAGCATCCTAGCTCCTCCTGTTTGGTTGAAAGCCCTCGGTTTTTAAGAACGGAGGACATTCCCAAAATAAGTAGAAATTGTCAATAATATCCAACACTCTTTTGAGAGAAGAGTTTCGACTTCATCCAAGAGTCGAGCGAAAAAAAACAACAGGATAAACGAGCCTGTGGGACGTTGTCTGTGGGTTGCTCCAGGGGATGGCTGGCTCAGTAACCCAGGACCAGAATTTGAGTGGGAAGGACTTGGGGGGGGGGGGGGGGTGGAGTAGGTTCCTTGTTGGAGGCCCCTGAAGAAGTCAGGGGGCTCAGTGATGAAAAACGGTTAGAGAGCTGCAGATCTGGATGAGAGGGGAGATGGAGAATGCATTGGAGTGATCCTCCTCTCCTACTTCTAAGGATTCTACTTTGCTTCCGATGGTGTAGTTCTCCGGTTCTCGTTGGTGGGATGTGTTGATACAGGAAAGTGGCCCAAGGTAGTATACTCAGTAGCTATTGCAGAAGAGCCCAATCTCGTAGAGCAGGTATTCCCAGGGGTACGCGCAAGGCTGTCGGAGGTACGCCAAATAAAAATGTGATTGATTAAGAAAATATATATTTTCAAATAGTACATTCATATTTTTCAACGGGGCTACACATTTGGGTGAGGTTTTATTGTTGCCTGAGTAGCCTCGTTTCACTGCCAAAAATAAAATTTATCTATCTAGTGTTCAGCGAAATAACAACACAATGTCATATCCAGGTAGCCTAGTCAAATAATTAGCATCCAATCACATTTAACATTTACTCTCTCGTGGGAAATGTTCACTCCTGCTCAGACATTTCGAAACAAAACATGACAATTAAAAAAATTAGCCACAGGAATTTTTTGAGCGAGAATAAAGAGTAGTAAGAAGTATAAAAGCAACAGATACCATTAATAAGAAGGTGCAAGAAGCGTTTTATATTGTGAGCTACCGAGTGGCTAGGACAGGCAAGCCCCATGCTATTGTGGAGGACTTCATTCTTCCTCCTGCAGCGGATATGGCTGGGACAATGCTGGGGGAAAAGGCCCCAAAAAATGACTTCAAACAACACTGTTTCACGACGCATCAGTTTTTATTTATTTTTTTTTTTATTTTACCTTTATTTAGCCAGGCAAGTCAGTTAAGAACAAATTCTTATTTTCAATGACGGCCTGGGAACAGTGGGTTAACTGCCTGTTCAGGGGCAGAACGACAGATTTGTACCTTGTCAGCTCGGGGGTTTTGAACTCGCAACCTTCCGGTTACTAGTCCAACGCTCTAACCACTAGGCTACCCTGCCGCCCCAGTGACATGGCAGGAGATGTTTTGAAACAATTCACTGGCTTGTATGCGAAGCAGTAAATCTATGCGTTACAGCTGGATGAGTCCACAGACATGGCGGGCCTGGCACAGCTCCTGGTATATGTCCTTTACGTTTATGGGGTTCAATTAAGGAAGACATCCTCTTCTGCAAACCACTGAAAACCAGGACAACACGAGAGGATATTTTTAAAGTACTGGGCAGCTTTGTGACATCAAATGGACTTTGGTGGGATGCGTTGGTATCTGCACTGATGGCGCAAAAGCCATGACAGGGAGACATAGTGGAGTGGTAACGCGCGTGCAAGCAGTTGCTCCCGACGCCACTTGGGTACACTGCAGCATCCACCGAGAGGCTCTTGCTGCCAAGGGAAGCCTGACAACTTATAAAACGTTTTGGACACTACAGTGAAAATGGTTAACTTTGTTAAAACAAGGCCCCTAAACTCTTGTGTATTTTTCTGCACAATGCAATGATATGGGCAGCAACCATGTAACGCTTTTAAAACATACAGAAGTGCGCTGGTTATCAAGGGGCAAAGTAATGATACTTTTTTTTTTTTTAATTGAGAGACAAGCTTTTTTTTTACTGACCATAATTTTCACTTGTCTGACCACTTGCATGATGACGTGTTAATCACACGACTTACCTATCTGGGTGATGTTTCTTCTCGCCTGAATGATCTGAATCTAGGATTACAGGGACTCTCCACAACTATATTCAATGTGCGGGACAAAATTGAGGCTATGATTAAGAAGTTGGAGCTCTTTTCTGTCTGCATTTAACAAGGACAACACAGAGGTCTTTTCATCATTGTTAGAGTTTTGGTGCGCAAGTGAACTCAAGCTTACGTAAAATGTCAAATGTGATATAGCGACGCACCTGAGTGAGCTGGGTGCGCAATTACGCAGGTACTTTCCCAAAACGGGCGACACAAACAACTGGATTCGATATTGTCACGGTCGTCCTCCTCTTCATCTGAAGAGGAGAGGCGAGATGGATCTGAGGACCAATACGCGGCGTGGTAAGTGTCCATGGTCAATCTTTAATAAAGAAAGTAGTGAACACTGAACACTATACAAAACCAGTAAACAAAATAACAACCGTGAAGCTAATCATATGGTCTGTGCTGAAACAAGCCATCAACATAGACAATCACCCACAAACAAACAGTGCAACCCAGGCTACCTAAGTATGATTCTCAATCAGAGACAACTAATGACACCTGCCTCTGATTGAGAACCATACTAGGCCGAAAACATAGAAATGCCCCAAAACATAGAAAAACAAACATAGACTGCCCACCCAACTCACGCCCTGACCATACTAAATAAATACAATACAACGGAAATAAAGGTCAGAACGTGACAGTACCCCCCCCCCCAAAGGTGCGGACTCCGACCGCAAAACCTTGACCTATAGGGGAGGGTCTGGGTGGGCGTCTGTCCGCGGTGGCGGCTCTGGCGCGGGACGCGGACTCCACTTCATCATTGTCTTAGTCCGCCTTATTGTCCGCCTCCGTGGCTTTCTCACCATGACCACCCCTCTCAATGACCCCACTGGACAGAGGGGCTGCTCGGGACAGAGGGGCAGCTCGGGACATAGGGACAGCTGCTCGGGACAGAGGGACAGCTGCTCGGGACAGAGGGACAGCTGCTCGGGACAGAGGGGCAGCTGCTCGGGACAGAGGGGCAGCTGCTCGGGACAGAGGGACAGCTGCTCGGGACAGAGGGACAGCTGCTCGGGACAGAGGGGCAGCAGCTCTGGGCAGAGGGGCTCCGGCAGCGGCGCCGGACAGGCGGGGGGTTCCGGCAGCGGCGCCGGACAGGCGGGGGGTTCCGGCAGCGGCGCCGGACAGGCGGGGGGTTCCGGCAGCGGCGCCGGGCAGGCGGGGGGTTCCGGCAGCGGCGCCGGGCAGGCGGGGGGTTCCGGCAGCGGCGCCGGGCAGGCGGGGGGTTCCGGCAGCGGCGCCGGGCAGGCGGGGGGTTCCGGCAGCGGCGCCGGACAGGCGGGGGGTTCCGGCAGCGGCGCCGGACAGGCGGGGGGTTCCGGCAGCGGCGCCGGGCAGGCGGGGGGCTCCGGCGCCGGGCAGGCGGGGGGCTCCGGCAGCGGCGCCGGGCAGGCGGGGGGCTCCGGCAGCGGCGCCGGGCAGGCGGGGGGCTCCGGCAGCGGCGCCGGGCAGGCGGGGGGCTCCGGCAGCGGCGCCGGGCAGGCGGGGGGCTCCGGCAGCGGCGCCGGACAGGCGGGGGGCTCCGGCAGAGGCGCCGGACAGGCGGGGGGCTCCGGCAGAGGCGCCGGACAGGCGGGGGGCTCCGGCAGAGGCGCCGGACAGGCGGGGAGGCTCCGGCAGAGGCGCCGGACAGGCGGGAGGCTCCGGCAGAGGCGCCGGACAGGCGGGAGGCTCCGGCAGAGGCGCCGGACAGGCGGGAGGCTCCGGCAGAGGCGCCGGACAGGCGGGAGGCTCCGGCAGAGGCGCCGGACAGGCGGGAGGCTCCGGCAGAGGCGCCGGACAGGCGGGAGGCTCCGGCAGAGGCGCCGGACAGGCGGGAGGCTCCGGCAGAGGCGCCGGACAGGCGGGAGGCTCCGGCAGAGGCGCCGGACAGGCGGGGGGCTCCGGCAGAGGCGCCGGACAGGCGGGAGACTCCGGCAGAGGCGCCGGACAGGCGGGAGACTCCGGCAGCGGCGCCGGACAGGCGGGAGACTCCGACAGCGGCGCCGGACAGGCGGGAGACTCCGACAGCGGCACCGGACAGACAGGACCACCTGCAGGGAGGAGACAGAGACAGCCTGGTGCGTGGGGCTGCCACAGGAACCACCAGGCTGGGAAGACCTTCAGGAGGCTTGGGGTTAAGAGGAGGCACCTGAAAGACCGGGCTGTGGGGGAGCACTGGAGCTCTGGTGCGCAACCTTGGCACCACTTCCCCAGGCTGGATAACCACTCTAGCCCGGACCCTCCAGAGTGCAGGCACAGGTTGAACCGGGCTGTGGGTAAGCACGGGAGATCTAGTGCTTACTACACGCACCTCTCCCTTCGGCTCCATTCCCACATTCGCCCGGCACGAGCGGAGCGCGGGCAGAGGACGCACTGCACCCTCCCAGCGCCCCGGAGACACAGCACGCAGAGCCAGGGCAGGATACCCTGGGCCAAAACTGCGTACCGGCGACCAGACCCGCTGAGCAGGCACCATACGCCCTGGCTCGATGCCCGCACTCGCATGACACTCTCGGGGGGCTGTCCTATAGCGCACCGGGCTATGGACACGTACTGGCGACACCGTGCGCTTAACCGCATAACACGGTGCCTGCCCAGTATCTCGCTGCTTATAATAAGCACGAGGAGTGAGCGCAGGTCTGCTACCTGGCTTAGCTCCACCCCTCGTGTGCCCCCCCCAAAAAAATTTTGGGGGCTGTCTCTCGTACCTGTCGCACTGCCGTGCTGCCTCCTCATATCGCCGCCGCTCAGCTTTCACTGCCTCCAGCTCTGCTTTGGGGCGGCGATATTCCCCAGCCTGTGCCCAGGGTCCCTCTCCGTTCAGTATCTCCTCCCATGTCCAGGAGTCCTGTGATACCGGCCGCTGTTGTTGCTGCTGCTGCTGTCGTCGCTGTTTTCTACCACGCCGCTTGGTCCTTGGTTGGTGGGTGATTCTGTCACGGTCGTCCTCCTCTTCATCTGAAGAGGAGAGGCGAGATGGATCTGAGGACCAATACGCGGCGTGGTAAGTGTCCATGGTCAATCTTTAATAAAGAAAGTAGTGAACACTGAACACTATACAAAACCAGTAAACAAAATAACAACCGTGAAGCTAATCATATGGTCTGTGCTGAAACAAGCCATCAACATAGACAATCACCCACAAACAAACAGTGCAACCCAGGCTACCTAAGTATGATTCTCAATCAGCGACAACTAATGACACCTGCCTCTGATTGAGAACCATACTAGGCCGAAAACATAGAAATGCCCCAAAACATAGAAAAACAAACATAGACTGCCCACCCAACTCACGCCCTGACCATACTAAATAAATACAATACAACGGAAATAAAGGTCAGAACGTGACAGATATCCCTTTCATGCCCTGCCTCCAGTCCATTTACTGATATCTCAACAAGAGAGCCTCATCGAAATTGCATCTAACGGTTCTGTGAAAATTGAATTTAATCAGAAGCCACTGCCAGATTTCTGGAGTTTCTTGCCTTGGCAAATTGAGCTGTTAAGACACTGATGCCCTTTGCAACCACGTACCTATGTGAGAGGGGATTCTCGGCCCTCACTAGCATGAAAACTAAATACAGGCACAGACTGTGTGTGGGAAATTATTTAAGACTGGGACTCTCTTCAATACAACCCAACATTGCAGAGGTATGTGCATCCTTTCAAGCACACCCTTCTCATTAACCTGTGGTGAGTTATTCACGATTTTTTATGAACAAATAATGTTTTATATGTAAGATGGCTAAATAAAGAGCAAAATTATTGATTATTATTATATTATTATTTGTTCCCTGGTCCTATAAGAGCTCTTTGTCACAGCCCGGCTCGTGGGAAGTCACAAACTCACACTCATTCATATGTTTAATAAATGTGTGTGTGTGGCAGGCTTACAATGATGTCAAAAACAACATTTGAGAGTGCGCTGGTGCTAGAGTGGGTATGCAGCTGGAGGCTGCATGTTTGAAGGGGTACGGGACTATAAAAAGTTTAGAAACCACTGTCATAGAGCACCCTGGCTTTTCCTCTCGGTAATTTAGAATAGTTTTATCAAAAACAGTATGCAGTCTTGAAGTCTCCTTAAGGTGTCAGCATGCTTTAGTTCAGCTGGCACCTAGCCAAGTTCGACTAGGCGAAATGAATGAGTGTGCTTGCGTACTCCCTTCAAAGACTTTCGCTTGAAAAATGAGAATAAAGCGGCGATAGTACCATTTGTCCAATTTGAGACGCCGTAGCCAGTATACCATTTTTCTCAACAGGTATTTTTCTCAGCTCATACAGGAGTCATTTATACATATTTTTTTATATTCATTATTTTTCAATTGTGATTCATCATGGGGTGCTGCAACACCCTCAGCACCACTACTTCCTGCGGCTATGCTTCCACAGTTTAGTGGGCTATCCTTATCGCTGAGTGTGATATTGACCTGCCATACTGCTGCTAAGGAGTTGGTGGAGAGTTTGCTACAGTATTGCAGAAGAGTTCCACTGACTTTGCAGTTGATTCATCTGTGGATCCTTTTGAGAGAAAGCAGTAGCAGTATTACCTCTTTTGGAGGATACACAGTGCCTTCAGAAAGTATTCACACTCCTTGACTTGTTATACATTTTGATGTGTTACAAGGTGGGATTAAAATGGATTTAGTTGTCATTTTCTGTCAACAATCTACACTAAATAATCTGTACCATCAAAGTGGAAGAAAAATTCTAAAACACATAAACTAGTCTTCATATTTAAAAAAAATCTTAATTACATGAGTATTCAACCCCCTGAGCCAATACATGTTAGAATCACCTTTGGCAGCAATTACAGCTGTGAGTCTTTTGGGGTAAGTCACTAAGAGCTTTGCACAACCTGGATTGTACAATATTTGCACATTATTTAAAAAAAATCTTCAAGCTCTGTCAAGTTGACTGTTGATCATTGCTAGACAGCCCTTTTTAAGTCTTTCCATAGATTTTCAAGCCGATATATTGTAAGTCAAAACTGTAACTAGACCACTCAGGATCATTCAATGTCATCTTGGTAAACAACTCCAGTGTATATTTTGGCCTTGTGTTTTGGGTTATTGTCCTGCTGAAAGGTGAATTTGTCTCCCAGTGTCTGTTGGAAAGCAGACTGATCCAGGTTTTCCTTTAGGATTTTGCATGTGCTTAGCTCTATTCCGTTTCTTTAAATCCTAAAAAAAAAACTCCCTAGTTCTTGCCGATGACAAGCACACAAATCAAATCAAATGAAAGTTTGTCATGTGCACCGAATACAACAGGTGTAGACTTTACAGTGAAATGCTTACTAACCAATAGTGCAAAAAAGGTATTAGGTGAACAATGGGTAAGTAAACAAATAAAACAACAGTTAAAATACAGGCTATATACAGTAGAGAGGCTATAAAAGTAGCGAGGCTATAAAAGAAGCGAGGCTACATCCAGACACCGGTTAGTCATGGCTGATTGGGGTAGTATGTACATGTAGCTATGGTTAAAGTGACTATGCATATATGATGAACAGAGAGTAGCAGTAGCGTAAAAGAGGGGGTGGTGGATGGCGGGACAAAATGCAGATAGGCCTGTTAGCAAATGTGCGGGAGCACTGGTAGGTCGGCCTAATTGAGGTAGTATGTACATGAATGTATAGTTAACGTGACTATACATACAGTTTGGCAAAAAAGTATTTAGTCAGCCACCAATTGTGCAAGTTCTCCCACTTAAAAAGATGAGAGAGGCCTCTGTCACTTTAACTATGACAGACAAAATGAAAAGGAAAAAAATCCAGAAAATCACATTGTAGGATTTTTAATGAATTTATTTGCAAATTATGGTGGAAAATAAGTATTTGGTCACCTACAAACAAGCAAGATTTCTGGCTCTCACAGACCTGTAACTTCTTCTTTAAGAGTCTCCTCTGTCCTCCACTCGTTACCTGTATTAATAGCACCTGTTTGAACTTGTTATCAGTATAAAAGACACCTGTCCACAACCTTAGTCACACTACAAAATCCACTATGGCCAAGACCAAAGAGCTGTCAAAGGACACCAGAAACAAAATTGTAGACCTGCACCAGGCTGGGAAGACTGAATCTGCAATAGGTAAGCAGCTTGGTTTGAAGAAATCAACTGTGGGAGCAATTATTAGAAAATGGAAGACATACAAGACCACTGATAATCTCCCTTGATCTGGGGCTCCACGCAAGATCTCACCCCATGGGGTCAAAATGATCACAAGAACGGTGAGCAAAAATCCCAGAACCACATGGGGGGACCTAGTGAAGGACCTGCAGAGAGCTGGGACCAAAGTAACAAAGCCTACCATCAGTAACACACTGCCGCCAGGGACTCAAATCCTGCAGTGCCAGACGTGTCCCCCTGCTTAAGCCAGTACATGTCCAGGCCCGTCTGAAGTTTGCTAGAGAGCATTTGGATGATCCAGAAGAAGATTGGGAGAATGTCATATGGTCAGATGAAACCAAAATATAACCTTTTGGTAAAAACTCAACTCGTCGTGTTTGGAGGACAAAGAATGCTGAGTTGCATCCAAAGAACACCATACCTACTGTGAAGCATGGGGGTGGAAACATCATGCTTTGGGGCTGTTTTTCTGCAAAGGGACCAGGATGACTGATCAGTGTAAAGGAAAGAATGAATGGGGCCATGTATCGTGAGATTTTGAGTGAAAACCTCCTTCCATCAGCAAGGGCATTGAATATGAAACGTGACTGGGTCTTTCAGCATGACAATGATCCCAAACACACCGCCCGGGCAACGAAGGAGTGGCTTCGTAAGAAGCATTTCAAGGTCCTGGAGTGGCCTAGCCAGTCTCCAGATCTCAACCCCATAGAAAATCTTTGGAGGGAGTTGAAAGTCCGTGTCTGATCTGATCTTGATCAAACCTTGTGATCTTGATCAAACTGGCTAGAATGGTCCCACCTGATCTCACATCTTCCCACCTGCCTTCCATCTTTGAGGACATGTATTTCTTAATTCCTATGTGGAACATAAGGCTTCCACAATATATAATCATGTCCCCACATTGCCCAAGCTTAATCCAAGTGATTTTGAATCTTCATGTGGAAATACTCTTTCTCGTTGTCTGTTCCCTCAGGTCTGTCGTTTTGGCTGAACCTTAGGAACTCAAATCTTCCAAGACGTTGTTGTTGTGCTGTTAGCTTATCCGAATCTTTAAAATATAATTGCTGCTCAACATTGATAGGGCATATGTGCAGTGTTGATGTGTAATGTCTAATTTATTGTTGTATTGTTGTGGTTTGTGTATCAATTTTCACTTTATATACCTTTTCTGTACATCCTTGTGGTAAAGGAACATTGTAGATGCAAAGCGAAGTTATGTGCAAGCAGACAGTAAAGTATTATCTTATCTCATGGGTAATCAACCCATTTGTGTGTTGGTCCCACAGGCCTGAGGACGGAGAGATACACCCAGAGATCTGCAGGCTCTTCATCCAGCTGCAATGCTGTCTGGAGATGTACATCACGGAGATGCTCAAGTCTGTCTGTCTGCTGGGGTCCCTGCAGCTCCACAGGAAAGGTAGGGAATGCCTCACAAAAAACAACATGAAATTAAAACCTGACGTAGAGCCTTTATAGCACTATCATAGCCAGAGACGTGAAGCCTACATAGGTCTGCTTGTCTGATGGGATCAGGACAGCTAGAGAACACTTGATATCTTTACACAGATTCAAATCCAATCCAATTTCAGCTACAATTCACTGTTTACTAGGGCTGTAATGCTACACATATTTGTACCGATTGGTTCGGCACGAGGACCTCGGTTCGGTCCACACTGTGAACCTGAATGAATACATCATTTATTTTGTTTACAAAAAAAACAAAAACACTAGGCTTGTAGGCTTTGCCTACGCTGTGTTGCATGCCATTACCTCGTAAGTAAATCTGAGCTGAATACGTTAAAACAACTACAGCCTATGTGCACATAATGAAAAGGAATTAAAAGTTAAATGAGAAGTATATTCTATAACTAACAAGAGCCAACAGGTAGGCTGCTATTTAATCTGAATGGAAGTGTAGTTATTTGTAACTGTAGGACAGGAAGAAGGCCCATGCAGACTCAATTAGCCTGCTCTTCCTTGCACTGTATCAGGTCTAGTTAATAAAATAGCTTACAAATGGGCTTTTCTGCTGCTTCCCTCACTCGGATCCGACAACTTCTATTTTGAAAAATGTATTTATGCATATTTGTCCGAGTGGGAAAGCCCCATTTCCATTTCAGAACTAGTCCAACTTTTTAGACCTCTATTTGAGGCCCAAAATAACAGTCACTGTCACAATAGAAAATGCCAGGAACATTGTGAATGATGTCACATAAACTGGACTTGGGCCACAAATGGGGTGCTTTTTAATTTAACGTATTATGCCAAAGAAACAAAAATGAACTACAGTAACTGTTGAATTTCATTTTTCCACTGTATTGCAACCGTGACCCCAAAACCTCAATATATATATATATATATATATATATATATATACCGAACTTTGGGTTTGGTGAACTATTACACCCCTACTGTTTACTGTGTAAAACATGTAATTACTGTTACATTGCTATTATTAGTGTGTGTGTGTGTGTGTGTGTGTGTGTGTGTGTGTGTGTGTGTGTGTGTGTGTGTGTGTGTGTGTGTGTATTCCAGGGAAAGATTCCTGTGGGCCTTCCAGGATTGACAGTAAGGTAGATGAGAGCTCAGACATACCCATTCTAGAAGACACCTCCTCCTCCCCAATGGATTGTCATCAGCTCTGCTGGCTAGTCGCCACAGACATAGACAATACTGAGAGGTGGGCCTATTGTGTGTGTGTGTGTGTGAGCGTTGGTGTTATTACCATAATTCTGAATACATCAGCAAGACACATATTAGCACTATGTAAATATGATTTCATAGGGACATGAGAGAGATGAAGAACCTTCTCAGTAAACTCAGGGAGACGATGCCTTTACCACTGAAGAACCAAGGTAGGGCCTCGACTGGAGCGCACATATGGTTTCTATATGCTTGGATCTTATGTGCGTTAAATACACCATTGAAATGACTTTGAGATGAGTTTGAACTTATAATTGTCTTGTCTGTGTTTGTACCCAGATGACAGCAGCTTGCTGAACCTGACTCCTTACCCACTGGTCGGACAGAGGAAGAGGCGGTTCTTTGGGCTCTGTTGCCTGGTAACCAGCTAAGGGCCCCGCCTTCCTGGGTTGAAGGAGCAACGGTGACGTTTTACTTGAAGTGTAGTTCATGGCACAACCATAAGTGTCCAAAGAAGATCGTAGTGTCATAAGACATGCCAAAATGTGACAACATTTTTATAAAAACTTATGTTAACTAGAATGAATTATATTTGCCTGTCATGACCAATATGTTTATTTGCTTTATGACATAGTGTCATAAGATATTGACAGTCATAACAGTGCCCCATAACGGAAATAGCATAGTATGTCATGTTTTGGAATGTGTTATGACACTTTACGATGCAATTATGACACTGTTATGTATGTGTGATGAACAACACATCACGTGAAGCATTACTTTGGCAACAAAGACACCATTAACCACAATCCTTCACCACTTGTGTCTCCCACCGATCTATTACTGCCATTTCCAATATACGATTACATTTCTCTCTTTTGTTAAATAGGCTACCTACCCCATTTTATAATTTTATTTTGTAATACAAAGATGAATTGTAATTGCAATGTAATGAAACGAAGAGTCATAAACATATTTTAAATGTATTACAAGTGAGTTTTTTTGTTTGTCAGAGGTTTTCAGGAGAGAGGGACCATTTGAAACAGTAGGCAGGTTTCCATTGACCCAGGTTTATTCGACAAAGGCAAAGTCTCAAAAGAAAAATATTGCGACGTGTGTAATGGAAATGGCAGATATTGTCCTGACTTTCAAGAATACCTGAATTGTTTCGCCTTGCTTTTCTGGTTGGCAGGAAAGTTTCACAATCTACAGGAGTGAAAGTTTCAAATATGGCTAATATTAGTAATTATTGCATTCTTTCCATGCTGGCTTTTGCGGGCTACCTGAGACATGAAACAAATAGCTGGCATACAGGCTGTCGCCAATTTATTCATGTGTCATTTGCCTAAATGGGTAATGGAAACACTTCAACCACTACATTTTATTCAACACGTTAGGTTTTAACGGAAATAAATATATTTTTTAGGTGTGACGTCATTATGCCCAGCTGTTTTTATCGACACAAGATAGTAAAATTGAAACAAATTGACAAGTTAATGGAAACACAGCTACTGTCAACATTATTTTCTTCCATAAAGCTGAATTGATGAATGAATGGTGTGTCTGTGTGGGACACAATATGATCTGCAAGTTGGTGTCAAAAACAATGTTACAAAGTACAACACTTGCAGTATATATGGACACACTGCTAGATAGAAGGTATGGAGCAGACCAGAGCACAGAAAGTCTTGTGTTTCGCTCTCTGTTTTCCATTTCTTGCCGTCCCTGTACTTTCTGTACTGACCTTTTATTTAGTCTTCCAGGAACAAAAAACCTGCACCCAACTTTTACTTTCCATCTTCAAGGAGGAATATACTATACAATACTCAAAGATAAACTCCTTTGCACATGTAATATCTATCTTTAAATTGAGACCTTAGAATTGTGTATATACATACTTTCTCTAAGCGATGCGCTCTGAATTATTTTCCAGGTTGGGATAGTGTGGTGAAGTCTTGGTTGGCATAAGCAGGTGGCGTCTCCCTCTGTAAGGCACAGACAGTGCGGGGCAGTGGGGACTCAGCATGGGTCTTGCTTATTAATAATAGTGCTAAATGTGTAGGGCATGGAGAAGGTACAGTACTGTAGTCAAAGCTGAAATAAAAAGTTATGTTATTTTACATTGTTAATAAACTTTTTTATTTAAACTGACTGATCTGTTTTTTAGTCTCTTTTAATTTTTTATAAGGCCCTATTCAGACTTGAGATAAGTTGACCTTTACTTAAAAGATGCAGTCCAGGATCTTAAGACTTTAAAACCTCTACAGGATCGGCGTAACCCCTGTGGGACGGTTGAGCTAACGTAGGCTAATGTGGTTAACATGAGGTTGTAAGTAACAAAAAAAATCCTTAAGAGGTTTTAATATGACAACAATCGGAATAACATTAATTTTGTCTTTTATGTAAAGACACTATCAAAAAACTAACACCACAACAACAAAAAATATATATACTTATTATACTTATAAATATTTTTTTAAATCAAAAATGTGACCAGACAATATTCAGAAAGTATTTCAAAACCCACACAAAGTAGGCTACGTGATTGACAATGATTCTTACTTCTGTAACAATGTAAAAATGCTAACAACTATTCAGAGACTATTTTCAATAAGATTTAGTACAGACCAGGCCTGACACAAAATGTTGAAATGGTAGCCTACTTTGACAATTCAGTGAATGCCACAGGTATTAGATAAGGAGAGAAAATACCATACACAACTGTTCTAAGACCATTAAAAAAATTACCCAATTTACCTATACGATATGTAGGACAAATGTCACACGGTCACTTGAGTGTTTGCATTAAGTATTAAATAGGGAAATATTCAGAGAAAAACAAAAAAGTATACAAAGATGGACACTGATACAAAGAGAAGATACAAAACACAATTTCCCTATAAGATTTGGAGGACAAATTCATACAGTATTTCACACTGTCACATTAGTGTTTGCATTTTGCCTACATCATGTCATGAAACTTCTGGAAGCACATGGCCCCATCCTGCAAAGTGACACAGAACACGTAGAGCACCCAAAGGACGTTTATACACATCTCCCACTCTTTACCCTGCGTCCACTCCAGATGCACACCACACACCCTCTCTTGAGCCCTTCAAACTTCACCAGGGAGTGGCCTGCTTTCAAATGATGAGTTACAACTCAGTCCACACCCCCTGGTGACACACTCTTGGCTCCCCAGTTCCGGACACTGTATCCATCACAAAGTGAATGCATAAGCTGCATTTTGAATGCCTTCAGGGACCAGTGCCTGCATTTCTGGGAAGGGGCATTTGCATGGTCCCCACACTGATCGTCTGACACCGTCGTTAGGGTACCATACATAACTAGCAAAATGCCACGCAACCGCTTTAAGCAGCTATGTAGGTACATGCACTTTTCGGATCCAAACTCAACAAATGAGACGGACACATTGCATGAAGTAAGCTGTGTGGTACAAGGGTGAATGGTTGGACTTGGGGAAGATGCACTCCATGCACACTTTCTTTCTTTCTTTCTTTCTTTCTTTCTTTCTTTCAGCCATACATGTGCAATAGCTAATGGGGATCCTATATACCCATATATACTTCAAGTGTCGTACTAAACTAAATCATAATGCTATACAGCACTTTCATTCAGCCAATGAAATCCCATGACACATAAACACACACACACACATACATAGAGTATCATCATGAAGCTATACAGCACTTGCATTCAATCAATCAATCAAAATCATTTTAATAAAGCCCTTAGTGGTGAAGATTGTTTCTCTGTTCATTGTGTGCGTATTTGTTTTTTTCAGACTGATGGATAATCAGACAGGATAGAGCACACACAAATAAATAAATATGTTCATAGATGACCAGCAGAGTTAGAGTATAACCGTAAAGGCTATATCTGGTACTCACACTTCAAGACCCATGGTCAGATTACTTAGTTAGCTGGTAGTCTTTGTAGGGGGGAGTGAGACGATCAAGTGAAAGCGTTGCGAACGAAGCACAATGCTGCTGACTCCACTCAACTCTTGCTTTCTTGCCTAAATGACAACTACAGAGTTAGTTGAATAGTTACTTAACTGGGACAGTTTCCAATTGAATAGCACCGGGAGAAACAGGACAAAACAAACAACTTGTTAGCTGACTATGTAAATAAATATCACTGAAAATCAATATAATTTGAGCTCCACTGTGCGGGCTTCTTCCATAACACGACAGTTAAGCAAGCTGTCAAATAATAAGAAATATGAATATCTGTAACTAGCAAACATGACAAACCATGACAACCAAGTCCAACAGATAAACACAAATTACTCTAATCTCTATTTTGTGTCTAGTTAGCTGGTTGTCTGTATTGCTAATGTTAGGTAATGGAAGTGACAGCTTGATGCTTCGCAAGCAAAGCACACATTTACAGCCACACAGCTTTTCTAGCTAGCGTAGCCTGACAGACAAACCTGACAGTTAGCTAGCTAGCTAGCCAGCTATAGCAAGACGCTTGGGTTGTTTCCATGTGAATTACTTTGTTAGAACCAAGGCCAACCGGTTAGCTGACTATACAGGGCCTACAGCTAAACACTGCTCCACCGCTGATGTGCCCGCCTGTATCAACCTGTTGACGATGACAGGATTTAATCATCTGTGAGCTATTCCCCAAATTTCACAGCATCAAACATCAACAACAGCAAACGTATATCTGCTGTTTACTTACTTCACTCACCTCGACATCATCATCGCTTTCATCACCATCCAACATAGATACAGCTTCATGCACAGTGAAAAGTCTTTGCCGCTTCAGTGCTGTCATTTTGAGCATACCCTGTTTCCTGTTTCTGATCGATGACAGCATACCCTGTTTCCTGTTTCTGATCGATGACAGCATACCCTGTTTCCTGTTTCTGATCGATGACAGCATACCCTGTTTCCTGTTTCTGATCGATGACAGCAGCCACGCGAATAAGACAACAGGTTGTTAGCAAGTGCATTTGCAAATATTGACAAAGATATTATTATTAGAAAAACAAGGCCGTTCGCTATAGTAGTTCAAAGGATGGCCGTTGACGGCCGCTATGGGTTCTGAAGGGTCTTTAAGTGTCCATGTTAAGTGACATTTCTTTAAAAGTAGCACATGTTAAGTGACACATGTTGATTTACTTATCCTACGTCTGAATCGGGCCTTATAAGAAGAAACAATGAGGCACCACACATTTCTGGAACTATATTTTCATAGACAGCATTCCTCGGGAAGTATTGGTAGTATTTTCAAATGATATTACAATGATCAACTGGCTCAAATCAATTGAACGTACTACTTATTTTCTAGAAGATGTTCGGGCATGTTTGAGCCAAGTTGCAGTCTAGTTCCATGTCTCAGTGGCATGCTTTAAGATCTTTGTGTTGTTTCCCTGTTGTCTACATCATTGTCCCAATGACAGTGTGCACTGTCCCATGCATCAATTCCCAAAGGGCCCAGAAGCCCAGATTCATGTGAAGGAGTGTTCTATCCGCTGGGTGGAGACATCTCATCCATATTCAAAGTCATAGGCTCAGTTTAGATTTAGCCAACAGATGTGAAGATACAACGTAATGTCATGTGAACATCTAGCGATTATCAATTTGAATACAAATGTTATAAGAAATCCTCAGAATCATGTGTCAAGTTTAGATTGATACTGGGCTAATCCAAATGATCAGAACCAATGATACAGGAAGTAATGAGAAGACAATTTGTCTGGGAAAAATCCCACAAGGGCGTCTCAGGACAAGGGTTCGTGCTCTGGTACATTGCTCGCTTGAAACAAAAATGTTTGGTATCACTCTCTCACATGGGTCGGATAGATGATGCAAGCCGCACACACACGTACGCACGCACGCACGCACACACACACGCACACCCCCCCCACCCAACACACCCCACCGCCACTGCCCCCACCCTCCACTCCCCTCCACACAGACACACATGTCTGCCTGAGGTCAGCACAGCCAAGCCCACTGAGAAGGTCCAGCTGGCTTGGTGAATTACAGGACAAAAATATGCAGTATTTTGGAAGAAATATTGGACATCCATTGTTCAAATTATACATTGGCTAGCCTATTGGGGATAGGCCCTCATTTAGCTACAACATAAGTAAAAACACTATTGTCATTGAGTGTTTTTTCTTCTATTATTCTGCCTCTGTTAGTCAGCTCCTCTATTGGCCATGCCAGTCTTGCAGTATAGAGATACATTTTTTGTTCATAAGCAAATGTCACGCTCAAGTGATGCAAGCATATGCATGCAACAAAAAGCCCTGTAGTAGCTTATAAACTGTTGACCTTGACAAACTTAGCAGTGAGTGATGACCAATGAGTGATGTAAACACACAAGACTGATGGCTATAGCTATGTTTAACAAGTATATTATTCTTCTGGCTTTATTTAGCTCTATTTGTAATATTTTCCCCTGCTTGCTGGCTTGCTAGATAATCACAAGCCTTCGATGACATCTGCGATGGAGTAGATGATAACCAATTGATTACGTGTTTGCTAACTTGTATGAGCTGCATCTAAAGTCGGACGTGATTGTATTTACATACATTTTGATTTGATTTGATGTAAATAAACCGCTTTCTGATTTGGAGCTGTACGTGCAACTTTTCATGACGCAGCCGGGAAAAGGGTGTATATGAGTCTCCAGCTGCTTTCTGCACCAGTGCACAGAACTGAACATACCACTGGAGGTCACTGTGTGTCTGCATATTAGTACGAATCAGTCAGCCCCCTACCACCCCCCACACACACACACACACACACACACACACACACACACACACACACACACACACACACACACACACACACACACACACACACACACACACACACACACACACACACACACATACACACACACACATATATGCCTGGCCTGCCTTTCACAGAGCTAACAGGCAGCTAGTCAAGAACAGGGATGGAGTGTCAGTCACAGTGGCATTCTTGGCAGATTAAGGGGTGTCTGGGTAATTTGGAACAGGACAACACGTACAGAACATCCAATACTAAACCAACAGCATGCAGAGAGATGTGGGCAGAATGTGGTGCTATTCTATGATGTAATGATATGTTTACCTAAGATACATTTCTGCCTGCTGTGCCTTGTCAATCTTTTGAAAGGTTCAAGCAAACTGTTTATTTATTGTATGGAACTCTAAATTGGATAAGGCAAGAAATAAAAAATCTGACACATGGGTCGAGTAGAATTAGCTCTTACTCTACTGTTGTGACTTGTTTTTGTTTATTGGCACAAAAATAAGCATTATCAATCCATTCAAAAAGCATACAAAAAGAACAAGTCTAATGGGTGGTTAATATACTTCAATGGCTTGAATGTCTTCCAAGCAATGCTTTTGAAGAGTGATATAAAAAACAGAGATAGGGTAAAACAACTGAAGGAGGGTATTTTCTGTCATTATCACAGACATGGTGAGTCGGAGGAGAGGACACGATTCTTAAGCGCTACAAGGTAGTATGCTGACAACTGACACCTTTTCTCCTTTACACCTCCTCAGTCCTGCCTCACACTCGCTCAGTGTCTGGGTGGCACTGTTAGCATCATCCCCCATACGGACACAGACACTCAACCCTGGATCTGAGCACTCAGCCCAGTCCTTACAGCGACACTGGTTTGTTTGTCCTGTTAGAAGGAGACAAGGACAATGGCCTTGAGAACTGGTGCAGTTTGCACACATACATGGGAACACACACACGCACGCACGCACACACACACACACACACACACACACACACACACACACACACACACACACACACACACAGTGCAAGAGCATAGATCTACATATTACAGCCTTTACTTGTCTGTGTAACAAACATTTTGAATACAATTTAAATTCAAGTTAAACCAGAGTCGTACCGTCACAAGTCTCCCATAACTGGCAGTCGGTGCAGGGTGAAGTTGTGTTGGTTGGCCACTCGCAGGCGCTGTCCTCTGCCAGGTTGTAGCTCCTTCCCAGACAATTTAAGGTGTGCATCTTGCACACGCTCAGTCTATTTGTCCGACCATTCTCAAGATTGTTGGCACACACCTGTAGAGAAGACCTGAACAAAAGAGCAACATAGTTAGCTTGGGGTGAAACCCTGAAACTGCTGATGTGGGGTCAGTTTTGTGTTTCCTCTCCTAATGGTCAAGATTTTAGATCTGTGCCTATGGTAAAATTTGAGAAAGCATAGAGCATATTTAGAGTATGCAGAATATGCAGTCTAAAGGAGCCACTTCTCACATTTATTAAAGGGAGCTTACTTCCTCTATATCTGCAAGTAGTTAGAGTAGTTAAAGTTGCATATAGACAAAGGTTGGTAAAACATACGTGCACTCATAAGGCATTTTGCAGATACATTTGTCTTTGGCAAGTTTCTCCCATGGTTTGCATTGCCCTGCTGGGCCGTCAAGGTGATCAAGCGTTTTCGGTGCTGGATTCATAAAGGACAACAAAGAAATGTTATTTCATTTGGATTAGCCGAGGGTAGAGAATACCAACATTCAGGTAAACTGACAAATAGTAACACATTTCTACATGGGTTGATATCTGGGTAGGAGTTCAAAGTTGAAACAATTATGCATCAACCTACCCTGGCTACATGTGATGGTGTTGGGGTCCGGTGACCAGTGCAGACTGGAGTCACAGATGATCTCTTTGTCTCCCACTATGTGTCTCCCCTCAGGGCAGGACAGTGGGATACGTTCCCCTATGTCATAGGTGGGCTGCCAGGGAGAGCCTGTGACATCATTTAGAAGGGACGGGACATGGCACCTGGAGCCTGAAAGAAGGTGAGGGAAGTTATCATAATGATGTGTGTGTTTGGTTTTGTGTGTACGTGTGCGTGTGTTCCAGGGAAGGATTCCTGTGTGTGTGTGTGCAATAAAAACAACAACACAATAACGAAAGCGCCTGGGGAAACCAGTGGCGCTTTCCCCCCCCCCCCAATGCGGATTCCAGCTTCAATCTCTTGACAAATCAAAATGGCGCAAATGCAGAGGGCTGTTGTCACTGAAGCACTACTTACTCTTGCACTCTTTGGAAGGTGTGCTCCATGTCAGAGCAGCGGTGCACTCTGCGATCCTTATTCCAATCAGGTGGTAGCCCTCTATGCAGGTGTATTCAATCTTACTGCCCACCAGATACACATCTTTTGGATCCTGAGTTTAACAGCACAGATTATGGTCAAACACAGTCCAACCTATCCAGATGACGATGTCTACAAACGGAGGAACGGCGTTATAATAAGGAGGTTAAACGGCTACAAAACAGCAGGATGATGTTCAGGCTTTGGAGCCAGCCTTGCGCAACGACATTGGGATTAGTTGAATCCCTGAATCAGTCGTGTTAGTGCAAGGTTAGAGCAAAAGCCTGCATGCCCTGTATCTCTCCAGCAGCGGGACTGAAGGAAACAGGCAGTTTAGTGGTTATCTGTCCATCAATTCCTACCAGGACATAGCCATTAGGGAGAGGAGGTGGGCTCCTGCAGGTCTCCTTAGGTGGGACGGTCAGGTCAAAGCACTGAGGCTCCATGGTCCTGGAATTAATCACAAACAAACAGGCATTCAGCAAGGTCAGTAACAGTGGGATAATATTTTTTCATTTGTACCTTTATTTAACTAGGCAAGTCAGTTAAGAACACAGTGGGTTAACTGCCTTGTTCAGGAGCAGAACGACAGAGTTTTTCCTTGTCAGCTGTCTTTGTTATCGTTAAGTATGCCTTGTAATTTATTTGTTGTGCAGTGTTCATGTATAAAGTCTTATCACTAAGTAAGTAGAGAAGCAGCAGTAGTTCTGACTGGAGGTATTGCAGGTCTTGGTCGTCATCGCAGCCAGTCGTCTCCCTGACCTCTCCGTTGCAGTGACGGCCGCCTCTCTGAGGGGCGGGGTTACTGCATGCACGTGTTCGTGACCTCTGACCTCCGGAGCAAGAAGTCCAGCCAGACCAGCAAGACCAGCTGCCATGTATCACCCCTTAGGGAGGGAGGGAGGGGGACAGAGAGAGTGATGGAATGTAGAGTTGGGGTGAAAGAAGGACACAGAGTGAAAGGGAAAGGAAGGGCGGAGAGAGAGGGGATATGGGTCCATATGTAATCTGGATGTGAATGTAGAGAATGCCTGCAAGCGCCCAAGCAAACTTCAAGTTTGCGAGAAATGAATACACAAATGCCATCATCTGGAGTATCCACACGACGTGTCAAATGTCACCTACCCTCCTGCCCCTCCACCTCCTTCCCCTTCTCACAGGCCAGTCCGTCTGTCCCAGGTTTACAAATGCAGCTACACTTATCCCCAGCCATCACCACTAGGCCGTTGTTCCTGCAGGGCTGGCAGCGGCATGGGTGCCTCTCATTCAGGTACTGCTCTATGGCACGCTTCAGGTGGAGCCTCTTCATCCCAGCACACTGCACCTCCTTCACCAGCTCATACAGAGGCCTCATCTGGAACCATTCACACCAAACACAGGGAGGAACCAATATAGCAAGCCTTTTCCCAAGACAAAAGGATGAACTATCGTTTCAAAAGCTGTAACGTGACTCTGTAGTCCTTTTTAAATGTATAATTTCATTACTTAACCTGTTTTGCTCTACCTTGTGTAATTCACGGCTTTGCCCTCAACCAATGACGCCAGCTCAGATATCGTTTTCATCCACCAATAATCTTTCTCCTGTACCTCTCTCACCTTTCGTTTGATGACTGCAGGGAAGGTCCGCACAGACTCCGCCCAGTTCTTGTACATATCCCAGTTTCTACCTGGAGTGTTGAGGTCCAGAGCCTTGAGGGCTGCGATGTGTGCAGTGGCCCCTCCCTCCACATCCACCTTCTTTACCGTGTCAGACCTACTGATGGCTATTAAAGCAATAAAGGCATCAGTGATTAGAGTGGTCAGGATTTCATTGCAGAAGCATTACATGATGAGCTACCACAAGGGCTTCTGTATGGTGAATATATATAGAATATTGACTGTAAATATCAATAAATACTGTTGATTCATTTGATTCCATTGAGTCTTGAGCCTTCAGAATTACAGTGAGACCACTTGATAGCCATTGTAAAATTTCACACATCTTACATTGTACATCGTCAATTCTTTTGGTTTTTACATTGTTGCTTAAATAAACTTACATGGGGGGTTGGGTAGTGTATATTCCTTTTCATCCTTTCTACATTTCTCGGTTGTCCATGAAACGAACAGAATCCGGTGTTTGGTCTTGGTACACTCATTATACTTCCACGTGACCTTGGCTGCAGAAGCAGAAGGGAGAACGGTAACAACAACAAAGTCAGCACTTGCCAAGGAAAAGTTGGAACCAAACTATACTATATGAAAGGACATCCAATTCAGCTCTGACGGCTTAATTGAACAGTTATGATTTACTTTGTTCAAAGTCTTCTTCTCACCATCTGTTGCGAGCCTCATCTTCCAACCACTTGGGCCATTGGACCAAACAATGTAACCAACAGAGTTGATGTGTTCAAGCTATTGCACTGTAACTCCCAATACTGTTGTCACAAGAATGATATGCCTGCAGTGTCAACATTAGGGCAGCCTCAGTCTCAGCTGGAGATGCCTCAATTGTCTCACCCATCTGTGTGGCTGTTTCCTGGTCGATGCTGAGTAAGGCTTGGAAGTATCCACCCAGGGTCCCCTCAGACAGGTAGTGGGTTCCAAACCTCTCCACCACCATCCTATAGGTAGCGTAGTCGTACACAGTGGGGAGCGTGGCCAGAACCTTCCAGAACTCCTCAGACAGAGAGAGGTATCCTGGGGCCTGGTTCTGGAACTGAGCCACCTCCACGTTGTTCTTTACCACCAACAGGTGGTTGTTCTACAGAGCAAAAACAAACCAAAATAGATCATCTCACAATACCTTTATCACAGTTTTGGAAAATATTTGTTTTAAGTAGATTAAATAATGAGTCAATAATTCTAAACTCTGGAAGACAATGAATGAAAACAATGATAACAATGGATATCAGGTACATAGTGGATGTGAAATAAAATGGAGTCCTCCTCACACATGAACTGCTATTGCAAAGGTCAGGGGTCTGTTGAAAGGCATCTCTTAAGCTCAGCATATCTCCTAATTAAAACTAAGATTTATAGAAGACATTTCATCATACAGCTCCAACAGACCCTGTTTTTTTCCTCCGTCTGATGTAAGTCATAGTTGTTGAATCCTGTGGTTGTACCCGTCGTTGTTTCTCTCTTGACTACGTCCTTGGCGTAAGACCAGGAGCTGGTGTAGAATTCATCACTGAAATCATTCTGAACTTTGACCTGTACAGATAGGAATCATATACAGATGTAGGATCTTAATTTGATCACCCTGTTGCAATTTATATTCTTACATATATTCAGTCCTATGTGCTCTCTTTACAAATGTTTATTTTCACAAGTATGTTAACTGTGGGACTTTTTACCTCAAAGTTGTACCTCAGAGTGCTCTGGGGCAGCCTGTAGAGGACCTTGTTGTCCCCACTGAGGACAGTCCTGCACTGGCCTCCATAGCTCTTAGTGTTGATCACACTTCCTCTCTGTTTTCCTGTCACTGCATCAAACCTGGAAATTCAAGGAGAAGGCACCGCACATCACCACAGATGCCCAGGATTGTGTGTGTGTGTGAGAGAATGCGCGAGAGAAAGAGAGCGAGCGAGAGAGCGAGAGCGGGGGAGGGGATGAAGGAGAGAAAGATACCCCAGCTCTCACCCCAGTCCTAGTTGCTCGACATTGGGTGGTGGTTTGTCATTGTTACAAACAGGGAATGTCTTGTCTGGGCCACACTTCAGTTCATCCTGGTTGTCTTCCTCACAGTCCTGATCTCCATTACACACCATAGACTGGCTGATACACTTCCCTGTAGCACACAGGAAACACACACACGCACACATGTTAATATTTCATGTTCTGTGCTCAACATTTTTCTTACTGACTCTATTTTACATTCTGTTGTAAAACTGACTGAGGATTTTAAATGCATTGTTAATAACGTTTGATTTAATTACCTGAGCGGCAGCGGAACCTCCCTCCACAGCCTTCCTTCAGGGGGCAGCCTCGAGCAGTCTGACAGGGCTGGGTCTGAGTGGCCCCTCCACTGCATGGGCTCCCCCCAAACTGGGCATATACCACCATGGCACGAGTCCTAGACTAAAACACATCGATATACCCCA
Organism: Oncorhynchus clarkii lewisi; assembly: GCF_045791955.1. Lineage (NCBI taxonomy): Eukaryota > Metazoa > Chordata > Actinopteri > Salmoniformes > Salmonidae > Oncorhynchus > Oncorhynchus clarkii. The sequence continues at coordinate 41,763,415 of NC_092152.1, read as the reverse complement.
ACATTGGTCTAATTTCAATAAAGGGTAATACACAGGCATGACTTCGGATGATTGGTTTGATTTCTAACCTGTGTTTTAGTGCAGCCATCACACTCTGACCAGTCTCCGTAGGATCCCCACTGGCAATGCACTGGCTCCACACAATTACTGGGTGAGAACATCCCAAAGAAGAGCCATGACAGACAGATCAGAGAGACTGACAGACGATCCTAAGGAGAGGAGAGGAATGCTGCAATTCAATTCTGTTTGTATTTCACAACTTTCCAACAGCCTGAGCCTAAATTCCTAACGACTATACAGCAATATTGTTTTTACCTGCGAAATCAACTGAGTATATTAAAAGGAGTAAATAGTGTATCGATGTGAATCATCCTACCTTCATGTTGGGAGTTTGCATGAGCTTTCTGTGGCTGTGGACATTCCAGAGTATTATATCTCTCTCTCTCTCTCTCTCTCTCTCTCTCTCTCTCTCTCTCTCTCTCTCTCTCTCTCTCTCTCTCTCTCTCTCTCTCTCTCGCACGCACGCACGCACGCACACACACACACACACACACACACACACACACACACACACACACACACACACACACACACACACACACACACACACACACACACACACACACACACACACACACACACACACACACACACACACACACACACCTGACCCCTTCCCCCAAAGGGGTCAGATACTTGTGGGAAGGGATTCTTGTAAGGAACTTTTTTTTCTCCTTTCCAAGGAACCAGGAGATTTATTTACAATGTGTTGGACAGAAAGAGAGAGAGAGATTCCTGTGGAGAAGGAGAACATACAGTATTGCATCACAGTTTTTCTGCCAAAATCTCTCTCTTTGTGACCCTAGGATAATACAACTATAATTCTGAAACAGAAACAGTCTGAAGTGGTTTCCTCGTTTCCTCTGAAAATAGAGAATAAGGTAAAGCAATATGGAGGACGTCAAGCAGGTATTTCACCTTCCCAGTTCTCATAAAATTAAATCAAATTTTGTCAGGGCAGACAAGGGAAAGAACTCACAGAGAGAGGAAACAGTTTTAGACTATTACTCGACAATAGTCCAATTGTATGTGCCTGCCCCAATGCATTTGCTGCCTGAGATAAGAAACACTGGAGGGCAACAGAGAGCTGTTTCCCCCTCACATGTCTGGCACTGCTGGCATCTCCACCAATTACAGTGTGCGGGGTCAAGTATGTATGTTGACAAAGTTGCCTTTTTTTTGGTTTGAATTGTGTTGTTGTTGTTGACGTCTGTAAGAAGGCAGTTGTCCTGATGTTTATGGTGATGTCATATCATTGAATATACCTTTAAATATATTGTTTCATGTGACAAGGTTTGACCACTGAGGATCTTTAACTCCAAGCTACAGACATAGACACACACACACACACACACACACACATGCACACACACACACACACACACACACAACAGTGTTGCCAAGTTCTACACTCTAAACTGATAATTGCTCAATGAAATAGCCTTCTCATGAAATAGCCATGAAATAGCCTTCTCATGAAATAGCCATGAAATAGCCTTCTCATGAAATAGCCTTCTAGTATGGTTTTGATAAAAGCCTCCATAAAGAAACCCAGAATGGATCCCCTACTGTGTTATGGAGGGAGCTTACCGGAATGTGCAAGTGTGTGGAAACTACATCCACTTATAATTGTGGACATAGATCAGCTGTCAGTGTGTCCTTGAAGGAGGAGGCAGCTGGCAAGTTTGTATGCATATCTATCCCCTGCAGGCTGCCAGTATAATGGTTGCTCTGAATAAGCAGGTGGGAACTCTGCTGGAATATGCATCTCATATTTGACTAGGGATGTGAATGTATCCCCTCTCGTCTGGCAGTCTGTCTGTCTGTCCATCTGGCAGTCTGTCTGCCTTCCTGCCTGCATGTCTTTCAGTCTGTCTGTCATACACTGTAACTGGTTCAGGGTTATGGCTAGGTTTATGGCTAGGGGTTGAGCTGGGAAGTGGATATGAAGCTAGGTTTAGGGTTGAGCTGGGGAGTGGACATGAAGTTGTTAGGGTTAGCCATAGAGATAGATAGAGGACTCATCTTCATATCTGTGCCATTATAGCATCTGCGACAGCATGAGCAGCATCATTAAGGCTACAACTCATAAGAATCTCCACCCAGTTGATTACTTTGTCTGCTTTAAAATGGCGGAAGCATGTTGGAAGCCCTCAATGCCACTAGAGGCCTCTATCATTCTCTATGGTGTTAGCCTAAAAAACGAATTCTAACCCTCTGAATTCCCAATTTAACCCCTGAATGTAGCCTTATGTGTAGTGTGTGATGTGACTCAGCTACAGTGACTTCAGAAAGTATTCATGCCTCTTTACTTATTCACATTTTTGTTGTGGTACACCCTGAATTCACCCACCTACACACAGTACCCCATAATGACAAAATGAAAACATGTTTTTGGAAATGTTAGCATAAACAAATGAAATACAGGTTACAGCTACGATGTGGAGAGGAGCAGCAGCTAACTAAAGAGGCTGTGTAGCTTCAACTATATTCGAACTAATTATTCAATGCCTCACTTCAAACATATTTTAACTAATTATTCAAAGCCTAGTTACACATTTTGTTAACTAATTGTCCAATATATCAGTCACATGGAAAAACGACTTAGAAACGCAAAAAAGCAGACACTGCAGGTAGAGACGACACGAAAATGTCTTCTCTACCTGCAGCTAGCAAGGAAAATGGCGGAGAAGAACAGCCGGATGACCCAGTTCGAAATGAGATTCGTAAAATCAACAAAAATCTTGAACGGAGAAAATTGCAAAAGTGGGTGAAGGTGTGGCTGAAATAAAACATGCAGTGGGCTCATTGTAAACAAAAGTCAATATTCTCGACAACATAGAAGAGAGGACATCAACCTTGGAGGGCAAGAACAACCGCCTAAACGACACTGTTGAAAAAATGGAGACGGATCGAAAAACTCGAATGACTTTAATACAGGGAAAATTACAGTCCGGAGAAACACACTTCGGATCAGTGGGGCTTAAAATTCACATAAATATGGTGGGTTGTGTGAAATACATTTTACTCAATCTATTTGATAACACACAGGAGGAAGTGAACATGACCATCAAGAGAACCCATCGGCACTGCGCCCAGGACCAGCCCCACGCACCCCCAGCCTATCCTGGTGAAATTCTAACGATACACTGACAGGGAGAAGGTCCGGCTCAGAGCAAAATAACTTAGGACTTTTCACTGGAAAGGGACAAAGGTTTTCCCTGACTCTCCCAAGGAGGTTCAGGACAAGAGAAATGTGTCCACGGAGGTGAGGCATGTGTATGAAACGGGGGCTGAAATACTCGTTGCAATATCCTGCCGTGTTCTGGGTTACAGTTACGTCGTTTCACAAACCCAGAGGAGGCAAAGAAATGTGTGGCGGACGTCAATGAGACCTAACAAATTGAGTAGCGGGGTATGCTATGGAAGATCCACATGGTGGCGGTGGTTCATCACGGACAGACTACCATTTTTCTCTAAGGTGATAGGAGAACTTCCTATGTTGTGAGTAACAGTCTCATTGAGTATTTCAAATCAAATCAAATTTATTTATATAGCCCTTCTTACATCAGCTGATATCTCAAAGTGCTGTACAGAAACCCAGCCTAAAACCCCATACAGCAAGCAATGCAGGTGTAGAAGCACAGTGGCTAGGAAAAACTCCCTAGAAAGGCCAAAACCTAGGAAGAAACCTAGAGAGGAACCAGGCTATGAGGGGTGGCCAGTCCTCTTCTGGCTGTGCCGGGTGGAGATTATAACAGAACATGGCCAAGATGTTCAAATGTTCATAAATGACCAGCATGGTCAAATAATGATAATCACAGTAGTTGTCGAGGGTGCAGCAAGTCAGCACCTCAGGAGAAAATGTCAGTTGGCTTTTCATAGCGGATCATTAAGAGTATCTCTACCGCTCCTGCTGTCTCTAGAGAGTTGAAAACAGCAGGTCTGGGACAGGTAGCACGTCCAGTGAACACGTCAGGGTTCCATAGCCGCAGGCAGAACAGTTGAAACTGGAGCAGCAGCACGGCCAGGTGGACTGGGGACAGCAAGGAGTTATCATGCCAGGTAGTCCTGAGGCATGGTCCTAGGGCTCAGGTCCTCCGAGAGAGAGAAAGAAAGAGAGAAAAAGAGAATTAGAGAGAGCATACTTAAATTCACACAGGACACCGGATAAGACAGGAGAAGTACTCCAGATATAACAGACTGACCCTAGCCCCCCGACACATAAACTACTGCAGCATAAATACTGGAGGCTGAGACAGGAGGGGTCAGGAGACACTGTGGCCGCCTCCGTTGATACCCCAGGGCCAAACAAGCAGGACATATACCCCCCCCACACACTTTGCCAAAGCACAGCGCCCACACCACTAGAGGGATATCTTCAACCACCAACTTACCATCCTGAGACAAGGCCGAGTATAGCCCACAAAGATCTCCGCCACGGCACAACCCAAGGGGGGGAACCAACCCAGACAGGAAGATCACGTCAGTGACTCAACCCACTCAAGTGACACACCTCTCCTAGAGACGGCATGGAAGAGCACCAGTAAGCCAGTGATTCAGCCCCTGTGATAGGGCTAGAGGCAGAGAATCCCAGTGGAGAGAGGGGAACCGGCCAGGCAGAGACAGCAAGGGCGGTTCGTTGCTCCAGAGCCTTTCCGTTCACCTTCACACTCCTGGGCCAGACTACACTCAATCATATGACCCACTGAAGAGATGAGTCTTCTGTAAAGACTTAAAGGTTGAGACCGAGTCTGCGTCTCGCACATGGGTAGTCAGACAATTCCATAAAAAGGGAGATCTATAGGAGAAAGCCCTGCCTCCAGCTGTTTGCTTAGAAATTCTAGGGACAATTAGGCCTGCGTCTTGTGACCGTAGCAAACGTGTAGGTATGTACTGCAGGACCAAATCAGAAAGATAGGTAGGAGCAAGCCCATGTAATGCTTTGTAGGTTAGCAGTAAAACCTTGATCAGCCCTTGCCTTAACAGGAAGCCAGTGTAGGGAGGCTAGCACTGGAGTAATATGATCAATTTTTTGGGTTCTAGTCAGGATTCTTGCAGCCGTATTTAGCACTAACTGAAGTTTATTTAGTGCTTTATCCGGGTAGCAGGAAAGTAGAGCATTGCAGTAGTCTAACCTAGAAGTGACAATTCATTTTTCTGCATCATTTTTGGACAGAAAGTTTCTGATTTTTGCAATGTTACGTAGATGGTACGAATCAGGTGAAAAAGCAGGAAAACTGTTGGCCTGTCAATTGAAATCTAGAGAAACAGATCAGCAAGTAGGTTGCATCAGAAATAAGACAGGCAAGCTGATTACCAATCATAAAGAAATAAACAATATATTTTGAGATGTCTATCAGGAACTTTATACTTCAGACGGTCCTTTAGATATGCAGAAATCAGAGACATTCTTTCAGAATTTGAACCTTCCTCAACTAACAAAGGAAGACAGGAATTGACCGAATCTATAAGACAAGCACCCAGTCGTAAAACTCCAGGGTTGGATGGGATACCCAGTGATACATGTGCTTTTCTTATAACTCATTTATATGTTCTATTCATGTGCTGTTCTATAAACCAATTGTTGTGTTCATGCAAGTGGCTGAATGAACAAATCCTCATTATCAGTAGCTGCAATATGACAGTACGCCCAGACCTTGTTTTGAGAACGAAAGATATATCTCAGTTTCAAGGTGTTAGCTTGGAGAGAAGAAGCCTCGTGCAGTATTGGTTTGTTACATGTTATGAACCAGTATTGGTCGGTCACACGAATTAAACAAAATAATAAACAATGATTCATATTAAGATTGACTTTGAGTGTCCCTGTGTAAGAATTTCCACAACAGCAGCTTAGCCGAGAAATATTGAAAACATTGAACACATTGATTGACACAGGTGAGCTCCCACCTTCTATGGGTGATGCAGTAATAACCCTAATCCTCAAAAAGGATCCCCATGAGCGTGGGAGCTACCGTCCAATTTCTTTGATAAATTGTGATAAAACTTTTGACTATGAGGATGAATCATATCTTTAAGAAAATCATCCAGAGCAGGTGGGATTTGTGAAAGGCAGAACTTCATCTGATAATCTTAGCGCCTATTGCATGTTGTCTGGAATGCAAAAGATTTGGATACTTCAGTGGCAGCCTTATCCCTAGACGCAGAGAAGGCCGTTGATAGGGTGGGTTGGGAGTGGGATTACCTGCATTGTACTATACATACATTTGGATTTTGTACAGGGCTTTCAGAATATTTTATTTATTTATGTACAACGACCCCAAACGATCATCTTCATTTTCAATAGGATGAGGCCCGAAACAAGGTGACTGTCTCTCACTTCTCCTATTTATTATAGTGTTAGAACCATTAGCCCAAGCCATTAGGCTGCATCAGTCAATGAAAGGGGTTAATATGGGAGGTAGGGAGAATAAACTACTGCATTATGCAGACAACATATTACCATTAATATCAGACCCCCAACTCTCCATACCGCCTTTACTGGACCTTGTAAATATCGGGCTATAAAGTAAAACTGGACCAAATCTGAAGTAATACCCCTATCAAAACATTATCTGAGAAATGACCTCCTCAGCTGGAGGTTTCAATGAGTCCCTCAAAACTGGAGGTACCTGGGGACCGTGATCTAGAGAACATGATTTCTGAAAACCTTGACCCACAATTGAACAAAATTCAACTCCAGTTTCAGAGCTGGGATAAGATACAAATCTCATTATGGGGTAGGATACAGGTTATAAAGATGGTCATAGCTCCTAAACTGAATTGCGTCATCAGCATGTTAACACTATCCATACCTGTCTATACGTCTAAATCCGTAGACAAAATTATTAGAGGTTATTTGGGTTGGTAAAAGGGCCAGGGTGAAACTAGCGAGATTACAGGCAAAGACTGAGAAGGGAGGATTAAAGCTCTGTCGTGACTTTACCTTCATTAATCTGATGACTGTTATTTATTTAATCCACTAGTAATGTAATAATGTAACAATTAACTCATTAGGATTTGGGGCACCACGAAAGAAGTTGTTTAAAGAGTTACCATCTCCCGAATTAAACTCTATAAGGTCTTTACCTATAACATCCATAAAACAGTCAACATATTAATCATAACCTCTTATCATATCCTCATTCTGAACAATCGTAACCTTCTTGGATCTGCAAAAATGTCAGCCCTCCCCATGATTCAGTACTAAATCATAACACAGAATAGACATACATCATTTACATGAGACAAAGGTCCCTAGTGGGCTGACAAAACATGACGCTGATTACACGGAGATGGGGGAAAAAGAGAGATAGAGAAAAATGGACACTTATTGTGGATACATTCTGTAACTATTCTCCCATTAATCATATACTTTGCGCACGAACCACCGCCCATTTGGAGTAAGAAATCATGAAGGTGTTTACGTGTGAAATGCCTTTGTTCGTCGTTTATTTCTGTGGGAACCAAGCAGAAAGGGGTTCGGTTGGCCTTTCCTGGACTTTCCTGGACTTGAGGTCACAATGTCCTTCTTGTCCGTGGCTTCAATGACTTGTTATGTAGTCTGGAGCAGAACTAAAAGGTGGTGTTACCTTCCACTCATTCTGGAAGATTGGTCCTCTGAAGATAGGCTAATCAGCCGTGTCGATGATCCCCAGTGGGGTGATGAGAGGAACATAGTAGATGATGGTTTGAAGAGAGTAATAGGATAGTTCTACTTGAATTCACTTTCCTAGATACCATACTTAGGACAGCTAATTAGATCCTCGTGTTGGTATTCAGGATTCGGACCACAATGGACATTAGCTGAAGCTCTTCGTCTCTCTGGTCTAAAGAAAGGTGAGTTTATTTCTTCACCTTGTGTTGAGGTTCAAAGTTTCAACCCTTTCTAACATGTAGCTAATGCCTCAGAAAGTGGTCTAAAGGTTGATTTCTCTTCCAAGCCTTTATGCACTCTTGGTCAAAAGGGGTGTTCCGTCATGCTGACATGCTCTCTGATCTCACTCTGGGCATGATTACTTATTGTGCAAAGGATATCAAAAACTATTATCTCATTAAAAAACGAAAATCATATTCCTATCTTAAGAAAAATACCTTCATCACTTTTCATATTATATGCTCAGCACATCGGATGAAACCTCATACCTGTAATGGCCATACTTTCCAAGTTACAGTATTTCCTCCATAAGATTTTTAATGACATCACAAAATAATCAACCATATGACATTGGTTTTCCATATCTCCCCACTGATCATTCCCAAATTCTTTATGTTAGAATTATTGTTCCATTATCCACTTTTTGGAAATTATAATTTTGGACAGGTAAAGGTCTCTGGAGACAAAGGGATATTCCTTCAGCCAATACTGGAGGGTATAGAGAGAGTCCTCTCCTGCTTAATTTACGACCGGATGTGGAGGTGTCAAAACTAGCCCAGTACTGGGACACATAGTGGGACAAAACATTTTCTGGAAAGATTTGGGAAAAAAGGGGATACAGATCGTTGGTTGTCTATATCAAGAAAACACTTACCTCTTTTGAAGAACTAAGGTCCAAGAATAATTTACAGAAACAAGACTTTTGTAGATATTTCCAGCTTAGTGAATGTATGTTTAAGGTAGGACAGAATAACAAAAATTCCATATACATTCTGATATAAGTGTTAAGATTGAAATCCTTTGCAAATGTCCACATATAGCAGGGCTTACAGTGGAAGTCAGAAGTTTGCATACACTTAGGTTTGAGTCATTAAAACTAATTTTTCAACCACTCCACAGATTTCTTGTTAACAAACTATATTTTTGGCAAGTTGGTTAGGACATCTACTTTGTGTACATCTACAATTGTTTACAGACAGATTATTTCAATTATAATTCACTGTATCACAATTCCAGTGGGTCAGAAGTTTACATACACTAAGTTGACTGTGCCTTTAAACAGCTGGGACAATTCCAAGAAATTATGTCATGGATTTAGAAGCTTCTGATAGGCACAGGGCTGGCAGCATCATGTTGTGGGGGTGCTTGTGGGGGTGCTTTGCTGCAGGAAGGACTGGTGCACTTCAGAAAATAGATGGCACCACGAGGGAGGAAAAGGATGCGGATATATTGAAGCAACATCTCAAGACATCAGTCAGGAAGTTAAAGCTTGGTCGGAAATGGGTCTTCCAAATGGAACTGAAAAAGCGTGGACGAGCACGGAGGCCTACAAACCTGACTCATTTACACCAGCTCTGTCAGTAGGAATGGGCCAAAATTCACCCAACTTATTGTGGGACGCTTGTGGAAAGCTACCCAAAACGTTTGACCCAAGTTAAACAATTTAAAAGGCAATGCTACCAAATACTAATTGAGTGTATGTACACTTCTGACCCACTGGGAATGTGATGAAAGAAATAAAAGCTTACGTAATTGCTGGACTATTAAGCACACCTGAATATAAACCGCATCCACTGAATTATAAAAAAATATGTATTTTGTACATAAATAAGCCGCACATGTCTATAAGCCGCAGGTGCCTACCGGTACATTGAAACAAATGAACTTTACACAGCCTTTAAACGAAACACGGCTTGTAACAAAAATTAAACAGTAGCCTACCAAGAAAGTAATTGGTCACTATCTTCCTCCTCCTGTGCACTGAAACCACTGAAGTCATCTCCTTCGGTGTCGGAGTTGAATAGCCTCAGAATTGCTTCATTCGATGTTGGATCGTTTTCATTGTCGCTCTCGTCACTTTTATCCGGAGGCAAATACCCGCCGAGCTCATGCTGCCCCTTCAACACGCAGCAGTCCAGCCTTTCGAAACCTGTTGATGATAGTGGATTTTTTTGACAATGCTCCACGCTGTCAGGACCCACTGGCAGACTTGACCATAAGTTGCTCTTCGCATGTTTTAGTGAAGGATTTCTCCCCACTTGTCATCCAAGCCTCCCACTGAACAAGGAGCGCCACCTTAAATGCACGATTTACACTGTCGAGTGGCTGCAAATACTTTGGGCCATCTGCTTTTCTTCCCTCTGAAAGCTTTTGTTGTCTTTTTGCACTGAGTCAGTTCCTCACGCTGCTTTCCAACGTCTTATCATCGACTCATTAAGGCCAAGCTCCCGTGCAGCAGCTCTATTTCCTTTTCCAACAGCCAGATCGATCGCCTTCAACTTGAAAGCTGCATCATATGCATTTCTCCGTGTCTTTGCCATGATGAGGGTGACAAAATTACTACTGTAATCAGAATGATGGGAAGTTTGAGCGCGCTCGATTTACGTCACATTATGTGACGGTGCTCAGTTTTTTGGCGGCATGAATCTTGTGAAAGCGGGAAAAATCCATAAATTAGCCGCGTCATTGTATAAACCGCGAGGTTCAAAGCGTGGGAATAAAGTAGCGGCTTATAGTCTGGAAATTACGGTAATTAAATCATTCTCTCTACTATTATTCTGACATTTCACATTCTTAAAATGAAGTGGTGATCCTAACTGACCTAAGACAGGGAATTTTTACTAGGATTAAATTGTGAAAAACGGTATATTTGGCTAAGGTGTATGTAAACTTCCGACTTCAGCTGTATATACAGTGCATTCGCAAAGTGTTCAGACCCCTTGATTTTTTCCACGTTTTGTTACATTACAGCCTTATTCTAAAATTGATTAAATTTGGGGTTTATGGCCTCCCCGGTGGCACAGCGGTCTAAGGCTTGAGGCGTCACTACAGTCCCGGGTTCTCAGGCTGTCACAGCCGGTTGTGACCTGGATACCCATGAGGTGATGCACAGTTGGCCCAGCATCGTCCGGGTTATGGGAGGATTTGGCCGACTGGGATTTCCATGTCCCATCGCGCTCCCGTGACTCCTTGTGGCGGGCCAGGCGCCTGCAGGCTGACTTCGGTCACCAGCTAGTCGGTGTTTCCTCCTATACATTGGTGCGGCTGGCTTCCGGGTAAAGCGAGGAGTGTGTCAAGAAGCGGCTTGACAGGGTCGTGTTTCGGAAGACGCATGGCTCTCAACCTTTGCCTCCATAGGGGAGTTGCAGCAATGGGACAAGACTGTAACTACCAATTAAATATCATGAAATTGGGGAGAAAAAGGAGTAAAAGTACAAAAAAATACAAACAATAGCCCATAATGACAAAGCAAAAACAGGTTTTTAGAAATTATTGAAAAAACTGAAATATCACATTATTCAGACCTTTTACTCAGTACTTTGTTGATGCACCTTTGGCATTGATTACAGCCTCGAGTTTTCAGCCTCAAATGGGAGTTTCTCTGTTTCTCTGTTCTTCTATGCAGATCCTCTCAAGCTTTGTCAGGTAGGATGGGGAGTAGCTGCACAGCTATTTTCAGGTCTCTCCAGAGATGTTCGATCGGGTTCAAGCCTGGGATCAGGCTGGGCCACTCAAGGACATTCAGAGACATGTCTTGAAGCCACTCCTACATTGTCTTGGCTGTGTGCTTAGGGTCATTGTTCTGTTGGGAGGGGAACCTTTGCCCCAGTCTGAGGTCCTGATTGCTCTGGAGCAGATTTTCATCAAGGATCTCTCTGTACTTTTCTCCATTAATTTTTCCCTTGATCCTGACTAGTCTACCAGTCCCTGCCGCTGAAAAACATCCCCACAGCATGATGCTGCCACCACCATACTTCACCGTAGGGATGGTGCCAAGTTTCCTCCAGACTTGACACTTGGCATTCAGGCCACTCTACCATAAAGGCCTGATTGGTGGAGTGCTGCAGAGATGGTTCTCCTTCTGGAAGATTCTCCCATCTCCACAGATGAACTCTGGAGCTCTGTCAGAGTGACCATCGGGTTCTTTGTCATCTCCCTGACTAAGGCCCTTCTCCCCGATTGCTCAGTTTGGCCTGGCGGCCCGCTCTAGGAAGAATCTGGGTGGTTCCAAACTTCTTCCATTTAAGAATGATGGAGGCCACTGTGCTCCTTCAATGCTGCATACATGTTTTAGTACCCTTCCCATATCTGTGCCTCGACACAATCCTGTCTCGGAGCTCTAAGGACAATTCCTTCAACCTCATGGCTTGGTGTTTGCTCTGACATGTACTGTCACCTGTGGGCCTTAAATAGACAGGTGTGTGCCTTTCCAAATCATGTCCAATCAATTGAATTTACCACAGGTGGACTCCAAATTGTAGGAACATCTCAAGCATGATCAATGGAAACAGGATGCACAATTTTGAGTCTCATACCTAAGGGTCTGAATACTTGTGTAAATAATGTATTTCTGTTTTTTTCTTTTTTTTGCAAAAAGAATCTAAACCTGTTTTCGCTTCATCATTATGGGGTATTGTGTGTCGATTGATGAGGATTTTTATTAATTCAATCTATTTTAGAATAAGGCTGTAAGGTTACAAAATGTGGAAAAAAAGAAGGGGTCTGAATCATTTCCGAATTAACTGTATAGCCACCGTTTGTTTATATGTGGATTTAATGGAAGTTGTAAGGGCCTAAAGGCCGTATGGTGAAAAAGACTTGGAGGTAACATTTGGAGAGGAGGAATGGTATATAATAGTACAACAGATGCTCCTCCCTATTAGAGATGCCCGGTCAAAGCTGATTCAATTTAAAGTGTTCGATAGGATTTATTGGACACCTGAGGTTGAACAGAATAGGTTTGATAGAATCCAACCTATGCTGGAGATGTCAGTCAAGTACAGGAGGCATGATCCATATGTTCTCTAACTTTCCAAGCTTACATACCTTTAGACAGAAGGTATTGGAAAAGATTGGGGATATTCTGGGTACCACAATACTTGCAAATCCTGCTTTGCTATTACTGAATATCACTAAGGATATTGATGGACTGAGAAGCTCATGTTTAAACTGGCTAAAACTTGCTCTAACCACAGCCAAGCGAGTCATATTGAGACACTGGAATTTATATACATTCATTGTCTGTCAAGATATTGTTTAGTGCCCAATGTAATTCAATTGCATTGTTGTTATATCGTGAAAGGAAACAATACAAACTATAATTACAAAAAGAAAATTAAATACAGAAATACCTCATTTCCGTAAGTATTCACACCCCTTTGCTCAGAGACTCCAAATTGCGCTCAGGTGCATCCAATTTCCGTTGATCATCCTTGAGATGTTATTACAACTTGAGTCTACTTGTGGCCAATTCAATTTGGACATCATTTACGAAGAAACTATACCACGAAGTCCAAGGAACTGGCCTTAGATTGCAGAGATTGTGATGAGGTACATACAGTATCTAGGGAAGGGTATAAAACTATTTCTAGACTGTTGAACGTTTCCAAGAGCACAAGGGTCTCCATCATATGGAACTACCCGGCCTCTGCCTAGAGCTGGCCGTCAAACCGAATTGAGCAAACGGGGCAAGAAGGACCTTGGTCAGGGAGGTGAACACGAACCCAATGACCACTCTGACAGAACTACAGAGTTCCTTGGCTGAGATGGAAGAACCTGCCAGAAGGACAACAGTCTCTACAGCACCAATCTGGGCTTGATGGGAGAGGTGCCAGACAGAACACCTGGAATTTGCAAAAAGGCATGTAAAAGAATCTGAGGTCTGGTGTGACAAAATGTTTACTATTTGGCCTTGATGCAAAGCGCTTCCAATCCGGAGAAAACCAGGCACAGCTCATCAAACTTCTAACACCATCCCAACTGTGAAACATGGTGGCAGCATCATGCTATGGGGATGCTTTTCAGCAGCAGGGACTGGGAGACTGGTAAGGATAGGGGGAACAATGAATGGTACCAAATACAGGCAAATCCTTGATGAGAACCTACTTCAGAGTGCAACCTACCTTAGACTTGGGGGGGCGAAGATTTACATTCGAACAAGACAATGATCTTGAACATACAGACAAAGCAACGCTGGAATGGCTTCAGAACAGGAATGTGAAAGTCCTTGAGTGGCGCAGCCACAGCCCAGACATGAATCCCATTTGTGGAAAGTAGGGATGCACCGGTATGACATTTTTGGCCGATACCGATATCCAATATTTTCCTTGCCAAAAAATCTGATACCGATAACCGATATTTAACATTTTTGCAACCTTTTAAGCATTCTAGTACAGTTAAATAGTTGACACACACACACACACACACACACACACACACACACACAGACCAAAAAGTTATTTTGTTGGCATTTACGTATGTCCCCATTACCAGTAAAGCATAATCAAAACCTATTTCTTTCAACAAGGAATTCATCATACCTGTCAATGAAGTTTCAGCTCTGTCTGTCTGCGGCCTCTCTTCCATCTTGTCCAGCTGTGTCTGTAACATTTCACATAAACCCTGTTTCTTGTCTGCATCGAAGTAGCGGTCCTTGTACCTAGCATCTTTGCACAGTAATGAGGCTCAGAGAGAGTGCCACCGAATCGCTTGTTCACAGACATACCCAAGACAACTCAAAGCTGTAAAAGCCGCCAAATGTGATTTTTCAAATGATTGACTCGGGGGTGTGAATACTTATGTAAATAAGATATTTCTGTACTTCAATTTCATTACATTTGCGAAAATGTCTAAACATGTTTTCACTTTGTCGTTATGGGGTATTGTGCGTAGATGGGTGAAAGAAAAAAATCTGTTGAATCCATTTTTAATTCAGGCTGTAACACAACATGTGGATTAAGTCACTGTAAATACACCAGTCCCCATGCCTGGGCTAGGTAGAGGGTTTATTAAGCTGTCAGCCAGCAGAACATGTCTTCAATTGGAACTTGTCTGAGGGTTTGATTGCCCTTTTTAAAGTGTCATATGGCCTGCATAGGCTGGAGGCAATATTTTTCTGCTTTGAGTACGTTATAATTTTTTACATTTTATTCTAATAATTTAAAAAAAGCTTTAACTAGAAATGTCAGTTAAGAACAAATTCTTATTTACAACGACAGCCTACCGGGGAACAGTGGGTTAACTGCCTTGTTCAGGGGCATAACAACAGATTTTTACCTTGTTAGCTCAGGGATTTGATCCAGCAACCTTTTGGTTACTGGCCCAATGCTCTGACCACTAGGCTGCCTGCCGCCCCAAATATAAATACAATTTAAAACTGCTTTTCAGGTGGAGTCTTTATTTTTTATCTTTTGCAATCTATCCATTTCTCTCTCTCTCTCTCTCTCTCTCTCTCTCTCTCTCTCTCTCTCTCTCTCTCTCTCTCTCTCTCTCTCTCTCTCTCTCTCTCTCTCTCTCTCTCTCTCTCTCTCTCTCTTTCTCCCTCCCTCCCTCCCTCCCTCCCTCCCTTTTCTCCTTGGGAGGTTTGTTCCCTATCAAGCCATGTGTCAATATTCTTAAGGAACTGTCATTCACTTTACATGTTAACTTTCCTCACAGCCCCTGAAGTCACACTTGTCTGGTTGGCTTCATAATTAAAACTCCAGAGCTAGTTTTCACTTGACTCTCTGGGGCTAATAGGAATGGCAAGGTTTTATTGACAACCTCGTTATGTTCAGATTAATCTATATTTTTCAACGCAATATTTGGCGGGCCCTTAACTCTTAACTTGGAATGCAATATTCACTCCAGTGCTGATTCTGTTAGCACACAGATTGCCAGTCTGAGCAAAGTCAGCCAGATAATGTGACAAGCCTTCTAATCAACTAGCATGAGGAAGTGCCCGATGGAACAATTTATATTACAGACCCTCCTGTTACAGAACACAGTACTTCTATCCTCTCACTCACTTCCCTCCTTCTAACCTCCCTCTCTTTCATCATCTACTATGGCCATCTTTCATTCTCTTCCTTTGACTTCCCATTCCTCCTTTTTCCTACCTTTTATGCTCTTTTTCACTTTCCTCCCATCTGTCTGTTCTTCTGTTATTTTCATTCTTAAAAGTATAAGCCATTGGAGGGGGATCATTTAGCTATTTGATGTGGAATATTAGGACCCCTTTAGGTATAAAAGAATACACAATTATTTGATAAAATATTGAATTTAGGCTTTGCTACTATTGTCCAGAGAAACTCGATGAATAACATATTCATAAATGGACCCTAAACAATTCATATACCTGTGGAACTGTCGTTAAGACACTAACAGCTTACAGACAGTAGGCAATTAAGGTCACAGTTATGAAAACTTAGGACATTCAGAGGCCTTTCTACTGACTCTGAAAAACACCAAAAGAAAGATGCCCAGGGTTCCTGCTAATGCTGCAAGGAGGCATGAGGACTGCAGATGTGGCCAGGGCCATAAATTGAAATGTCCGTACTGTGAGATGCCTAAGACAGCGCTACAGACAGACAGGACGGACAGCTGATTGTCCTCGCAGTGGCAGACCACGTGTAACAACACCTGCACAGGATCGATACATCCGAACATCACACCTGTGGGACAGGAACAGGATGGCAACAACAACTGCCCGAGTTACACCAGGAATGCACAATCCCTCCATCAGTGCTCAGACAGTCCGCAATAGGCTGAGAGAAGCTGGACTGTTGTAAGGCAGGTCCGCACCAGACATCACCAGCAACAACATCGCCTATGGGCACAAACACACCGTCACTGGACAAGACAGGAATGGTAAAAAGTGGTCTTCACGGTTTTGTCTCACCAGAGGTGATGGCTTATTGTCGAAGGAATGAACATTACACCAAAGCCTGTACTCTGGAGCGGGATCAATTTGGAGGTAGAGGGTCCGTCATGGTCTGGGGCGGTGTGTCACAGCATCATCGAACTGAGTTTGTTGTCATTGCAGGCAATCTCAACGCTGTGCGTTACAGGGAAGACATCCTCCTCCCTCATGTGGTACCCTTCCTGCAGGCTCGTCCTGACATGACCCTCCAGCATGACAATGCCACCAGCCATACTGCTCGTTCTGTGCGTGAGCCCAGATCTCAATCCCATTGAGCACGTCTGGGACCTGTTGGATCGAAGGGTGAGGGCTAGGGCCATTCCCCCCAGAAATAACATCTCACAGCAAGAATTGGCACATCTAGTGCAGTCCATGAGGAGGACCCCCCCCCCCCCCTTTGTTCAGGGACAGATTATTCCATTTCTGTTAGTCACATGTATGTGGAACTTGTTCAGTTTATGTCTCAGATGTTGAATCTTGTTATGTTCATACAAATATTTTCACATGTTAAGTTTGCTGAAAATGAACACAGTTGACAGTGAGAGGACGTTTCTTTTTTTGCTGAGTTTATAAGAAAGCTCAGGATATATATATATATATATGTGTAATATATATATATATCTAATGTGTGTAATATGTGTAATATATATAAATATCAAATATATACAGTTGAAGTCGGAAGTTTACATACACTTAGGTTGGAGTCATTAAAGCTCATTTTTTCAACCACTCCAAACATTTCTTGTTAACAAACTAAAGTTTTGGCAAGTTGGTTAGGACATTTACTTTGTGCATGACACTAGTCATTTTTCCAAAAATGGTTTACAGGCAGATTATTTCACTCATAATTCACTGTATCACAATTCCAGTGGGTCAGAAGTTTACATACACCAAGTTGACTGTGCCTTGACTGTGCCTTGACAGCTTGGACAATTCCAGAAAATGATGTCATGGCTTTAGAAGCTTCTGATAGGCTAATTTACATAATTTGAGTCAATTGGAGGTGTACCTGTGGATGTATTTCAAGGCCTACCTTCAAACTCAGTGCCTCTTTGCTTGACATCATGGGAAAATCAAAAGAAATCAGCCAAGACCTCAGAAAAACGATCGTAGACCTCCACAAGTCTGGTTCATCATTGGGAGCAATTTCCAAATGCTTGAAGGTACCACGTCCATCTGTACAAACAATAGTAACCAAGTATAAACACCATGGGCACACGCAGCCATCATACCGCTCAGGAAGGAGACGCATTCTGTGTCCTAGAGATGAACGTACTTTGGTGCGAAAAGTGCAAATCAATCCCAGAACAACAGCAAATTACATTGTGAACAGACTGGAGGAAACGGGTACAAAAGTATCTATATCCACAGTAAAACGAGTCCTATATCGACATAACCTGAAAGGCCGCTCAGCAAGGAAGAAGCCATTGCTCCAAAACTTCCATAAAAAAAGCCAGACTACGGTTTGCAACTGCACATGGGGACAAAGGTAATACTTTTTGGAGAAATGTCCTCTGGTCTGATGAAACAAAAATATAACTGTTTGGCCATAATGACCATTGTTATGTTTGGAGGAAAAAGGGGGAGGCTTGCAAGCCAAAGAACACCCTCCCAACCGTGAAGCACGCGGTGGTAGCAACATGTTGTGGGGGTGCTTTATTGCAGGATGGACTGGTTCACTTCACAAAATAGATGGCATCATGAAGAATGAAAAATGATGTGGATATATTGAAGCAACATTTCAAGACATCAGTCAGGAAGTTAAAGCTTGGCCGCAAATGAGTCTTCCAAATGGACAATAACCCCAAGCATACTTCCAAAGTTGTGGCAAAATGTCTTAAGGACATCAAAGTCAGGGTATTGGAGTTGCCATCACAAAGCCCTGACCTCAATCCCATAGGAAATTTGTGGGCAGAACTGAAAAAACGTGTGCAAGCAAGGAGGCCTACAAACTTGACTCAGTTGCTCTAGCTCTTTCAGGAGGATATGGGCTAAAATTCACCCAACTTATTGTGGGAAGCTTGTGGAAGGCTACCCGAAACGTTTGACCCAAGTTAAACCTTTTAAAGGCAACTCTACTAAAAACTAATTGAGTGTAAGTAAACTTCTGACCCACTGGGAATGTGATGAAAGAAATAAAAGCTGAAATAAATCACTCTCTCTATTATTATTCTGACATTTCACATTCTTAAAATAAAGTGGTGATCCTAACTGACCTAAAACAGGGAATTTTTACTGGGATTAAATGTCAGGAATTGTGAATAACTGAGTTTAAATATATTTGGCTAAGGTGCATGTAAACTTCTGACTTCAACAGTATATATATTTTTTCACAACTATTTAGGCCCTTTTTTGTGGACACAAAACTGCTTTCATACTTCCATACATTTTTTAAAACCGGCACCGGTTACCTTCAGATGAGTCCCGTGACACTTGTGGGGGTCGTAGAGCAAAACGGTAGGTCAAATCGCTACAGACGTTTTCATTACAAGACCAATTTTCATTATGTCTCATGGTCTGACAAACATCGCTCTCGCTCTGCCACCTTTCACTGCAGATGCGGAAGTGCAAAATCAGACGCATCAGATATCTGTAGCGTAAACTGATTGATTTTGATGGGTTGTTTTTTGTATTATGTTACTAGGGGGTTAACCTGGTTCTCTCAACCCCCCCCCCCCTCCTAACAAAATCTCCGCCCAACGCAATCACCCTCTCACTCGCTTTTCTGAAAACGTCGGCTCTTGCATCCACCCCTAAAGCAGAATCTCCTGCCTCCACTCTCACATTAGAGGAAAGAACATGGATTACCTAGAGAGGTTGGATTAATGTAGGTATCTGGCTGAAACCTAACATCCATTTTAATATCACCCCCACATCCTCCAGTGAGGGTTAGATACTGTATGTCTGCACCAAAAGTCACAGATGAACATGTGACATGTCTACCGTTTCGTTGGAATGTTACAGTGCAAGAGAGGTGAATTTACGTTGTGAACTGAAGCACCCTTGTTTCCTTTAACATTATGGTTTCAGACAAGTGAAAGGAGTGCATTGGTCCTCACTGTGTTGCATTCGGCTGTCCTGTCAGTTCCTGGTAGCCTAGCATAACCCAGCACAGCTTAATTACTGAGCACATGCTTTTTACTGAAAGGGCTATATTTAGAAACACACACGTGCATGGACAAACAAGTAGCACACACACAAACAACCAGGGCCAGCGCATCAGTAAACAGACAGGACTCTTTCTTGTCTGCTAGGAGTTAATATTCATCAGTGTTTGATAAATACACCTGGCTGCCCGTACGACGGGGTGGAGATTAGAGGGAACACACCACAACAAGGTCACAGCATGTGCCTCTCCTGGTGACCCTGGTAACTGGCAAGGATGGTTCCTGGAGGCTCTTTTTGAGTAGGTAGAAAATCAAGGCAAATCTGGAGATATGCTTCTGATGTGAACCATCTAATTGTGAGCAGTCGAAGTCAGTCCCTCAGCTCAGAAGTCTCTTATCTTTTGTTTTTCCCTCCCATGTGAAATAATGAAAGTAGGATCATGGAGAGTCTCATCAACATACTGTACAGGCTTAGAAGCTTTATTTGATTAGTCATCTTCCACTTAAAACAGAATCAGTTTCATTGCAACACACAAGGTTTGGTCTTTACAACAATTTCACAGCAATGTACTCATCACACCAAAAATGGACAGAAAGGTAAGGACTACAATATGGAGGGTATAATTATGTCAACATTAGGTGACTTATAAATAATCATCTTTATAAGTAAATACATGTATGTAGGTGTCTTTTTACACTGTGTATTGCACTAGTTTGTTTGCTAGGTATATTACCGTCTCAGAGTTTAAGCGAAACATTGGACATTACCTATTTGGGACTGATAATAATTGTTGTTGTTGTTATTGAATATCCTAACTTATCATGTTTGCAGTGCAGTGTACACATTTTGGTGATAAATGTTAAAGGGTCTTGAGTATTTTCTTACTTGAGATGAACACAAACAACTCAAGTAGTTATAGTCAGGTTAGGATAGCATCCAAACGTATTAATCCGCTAAGTGACAAGAAATATATTTACAAATATATTTTGATTCTTGCACATAGTTCATTAATTACAAAAAATATATTTTGGAAGTGTATTTGACTTTCAGAGATATGGACAAAACTCGTATTGGCCATATATTTGTGTGTTATTACAACTGAGATATTTCTGTAGAAGCCTTTCTTATGGATAATTCTTGGCATTCATTTTCATTTACAATTACATGGCAGTAAATCCATTGCACTTTATATACAAACTTTTCACATGATATAAAATATATTTTAAGATTAAGTGATAAGGATGAAGTCATTAACACATACAAATTGTATGAAAATGTTCATACCTCTGAACAATACACACAAAACATACAAACACTCAATTAAATCCTTACTCTCTGTCTGTCCTGTCTGTCTGTCTGTCTGTCTGTCTGTCTGTCTGTCTGTCTGTCTGTCTGTGTCTGTCTGTGTCTGTCTGTGTCTGTCTGTGTCTGTCTGTGTCTGTCTGTGTCTGTCTGTGTCTGTCTGTGTCTGTCTGTCCCTCTCTTACATAAAAACACACACACTGAAAAAAGTTGGAAATGGCACAATTTCGTACAGGACACACATTCACATATTCAAAATGTAACATTTCCTCCTTTTTTTGGTTCACAATAAACATATTAGTTTACATAACAATTTATCAGAATACATTCTCTGTAAAAGATGCACTAATAATCGTAACATTTTTTGGGGGGAGAAATGAGGCAAAGCTTTTGATATATATGCGAAGTTCTTGCATAATGTGCAAAACAAATTTTAGCAAAGGAAATGTGACACGTATTGTAGTCTTCACTACGCCGCAAGTGCCACTTCAAATATAACTTTTCTTCCTAGTTTAGCATTTACAGTTTGTCCTGAATAGGTGCAGAGTAAAGCAAGGGAAACATCTTTCTACTAGACTGAATGCAATTAAGCAGGCAAGCACATGAGTAATAGAGAAGCAACAGATTGCAACAACAGATTCTATTATATTCTATACAGGTAAATGAACAGAAGAAAAGTTCAATGATTTTAAAAAAGTATCTAATATTGTGGTGAATATTTCAGTACAACAGACACCTACATGAGATTAGAATGATATCAAGCCCATTACGAGAAACATGAAATGAAACCTGTTTTATGGTCATCTACAACAGTGTTTCCCAACCCTGGTCCTCAAGTACCCCCAACAGTTCACAGTTTTGTTGTAGCCCTTGTCAAACACACCTCATTCAACTCATTGAGGACTTGATGATTAGTTGACAAGTTGAATCAGGTGTGCTTGTCCAGGGTTACAATACAAATGTGTACTGTTGGGGGAGCTTGAGGACCAGGGTTGGGAAACACTGATCTACAATACGCTACAGAGGGCACTCGGGAGAGGCAATCAATCAAAAGACACACAAATATCAATCGGTCTGGCAATCTGTCACATAGGGAAAGTGCTGTTACAGGTGGTCTAGGAGCTAAATCAATGTACTGCAAGGAGAAGTTAGCAATTTACGCATTGTGGTGACAGGACTGATACAGAGACAAAATAATCAATAAATGTAGAAAGAGATCGAAAAACTATAATAACTATTTGGGAAGCTCCATCCATCAATCAACCAACCAATCCATCCATCCATCCATCCATCCATCATAAAGTAAATTCTACAGCCATGTGTGAGTAGTTGACATGCTAATCAGGTTGACGGCAATCAGATGTATTACTGGCACCAATGAAAATTAGTTTTGATGTAGGTTGGCCATCACTGTCACTAAAATACGAACAACATTTATGTCTGTAGAATATGCTAATAAACTAGCCTAAGCCTCACAAGAGATGGAAATGCCAGAAACACGAGCTTGTGTGATTGGAGGATAGAAGCAGTTATCGTTACAGCAGATTTGAAGCGAAGCCAAGCGAAGCGTCGTTAAAAACCAATTGCCCTTTTGACCCCCAAAACAGATAAAACCAAACATTTCTCATTCACTTTCGGCGCTCTAAACGAGCACCAAAGTCCATCCTCCCTATCTCCACCTTCACCTTCCTTTCTCCTCCTATCTTAACGTCTCCTTCTCCCTCCTCCCTCTCTCTCTCTCTCTCTCTCTCTTCCTCTGTAAACTCTGATAGCCCTATACAATAAGTCAGAGGAACGCCTCTCCTGAAAATGAACACCAAAGAGAAAGTGAGACTGAGCTGAGGACTTAACTCTTTGGCACCCCCTGTCTTTCAGTCTCAGGTGGCATTTTCCTCCTCATCATCCATATGATAGTTGAGCGTGATGACAGCGCTGATGAAGTCTCCCAGCTCAACAAAGTCAGCTGTGATGATGTTGATGCCGCTCTCTCCTGGCCTCTGGGCCCGAATCCACAGCATCATACTTGGAAGAGCCCTGCAGGGGAGTCCATGTGGAAGTGAAACCATGTACAAACACACACACAGTTGCATCTCTGTATTTTTGTCTTTTGTGCACTCACGGTGTTATGCATAGTATAGGATGGGGTTAAGGAAAAGGAAAGAGAGTGAGAGAGAGTGACAGAGCGAGATAGAGAGAGGTATGTACTGTTTGATGATTCACAGTTGGTTGGTGTAACAGTGAGCTGGCTGGTGAGCAGCTAGACCGGTTAAGGGCCAGTATGAGTCAGCATGATAAGGGCTGTCTGCGCTGTCTGACAGACTGCTGGGTGCAATCATGTGGGGGGCGAGATATTATTATATACTCTGTACACATGTAGGATCTTAATTTGAGCCAGTTTGCTGCAGCAGGACAACTATCCTGCAGCAACAGGAAATGTGAATTGTTATGTGGATTACAATTTATGGAAATATTTGTAGGGGTTGATACATTTTTGGTAAGGGAAAAGTGAAAATGACAAACTTCACAAGCCTTTTGAAACCTCAAATAGAAATCAAGTTGTACATTTCTGCCATTGCAGAAAGTTCTCCTGCAACAGGGTGATCAGATTAAGATCATAGCTGGTGTCTGCTGTGACAAAGCTCTGTCTGACTGGTTACAATGCTACAGTCCTGGATTTGAATGCACATTGTTCAATTGACAGTAAACCCAATGTTCTTCTTGAGATCAATTGGAATTAGTCCACAATTTATGAAAATATTATATTAAACAATCATCACAGTTATTGAATGCAATATTTAATATTTCATCTCCAAGCAATGAAATGGGAAAAATTTGAGAGAAAAAAAGGCTATACAGAGAAAAAAAAAGAGACGATAGAAATAGGGCGAAAAAGTCAGTATCCCTACAGTGTTGTCATCATGGAGCAAGTGAGGCCGGTGTCATATTCCTGAAGATACATATATATACACCTTTTGCCACAGTGACTCATAGTGTGTGTGTGTGTGTTGTTTCTCGTCTCAATTTCTCTCCCACATTGAACATGAAATAACTCACAAATGTCCTTTATAACCACACACACACACACACACACACACACACACACACACACATACATACATACATACAGTTGAAGTCGGAAGTTTACATACACCTTAGCCAAATACGTTTAAACTCAGTTTTTCACCATTCCTGACATTTAATCCCAGTAAAAATTCCCTGTCTTAGGCCAGTTAGGATCACCACTTTCACTTTATTTTAAGAATGTAAAATGTCAGAATTTATTTCAGCTTTTATTTCTTTCATCACATTCCCAGTGGGTCAGAAGTGTACATCCACTCAATTACGCAATTAGTATTTGGTGGCATTGCCTTGAAATTGTTTAACTTGGGTCAAACGTTTCGGGTAGCCTTCCACAAGCTTCCCACAATAAATTGGGTGAATTTTGGCCCATTTCTCCTGACAGAGCTGGTGTAACTGAGTCAGGTTTATAGGCCTCCTTGCTCACACACGCTTTTTCAGTTCTGCCCAGAAATTTCATTTGGTTTTGAGGTCAGGGCTTTGTGATGGCCACTCCAATACCTTGACTTTGTTGTCCTTAAGACATTTTGCCACAACTTTGGAAGTATGCTTGGGGTCATTTTTCATTTGGAAGACCCATTTGCGACCAAACTTTAACTTCCTGACTGATGTCTTGAGATGTTGCTTCAATATATTCACATAATTTTCATTCCTCATGAAGCCATCTATTTTGTGAAGTGCACCAGTCCCTCCTGTAGCAAAGCACCCCCACAACATGATGCTGCCACCCCCATGCTCCACGGTTGGGATGGTGTTCTTCGGCTTGCAAGCCTCTCCCTTTTTCCTCCAAACATAACGATGGTCATTATGGCCAAACAGTTCTATTTTTGTTTCATCAGACCAGAGGACATTTCTCCAAAAAGTACAATCTTTGTCCCCATGTGCAAACCTACGGTTTGTAGGTTGACTTTTTTATGGCGGTTTTGGAGCAGTGGCTTCTTCCTTGCTGAGCGGCCTTTCAGGTTATGTCGATATAGGACTCGTTTTACTGTGGATATAGATGCTTTTGTACCTGTTTCCTCCAGCATCTTCACAAGGTCCTTTGCTGTTGTTCTGGAATTTATCTGCACTTTTTGCACTAAAGTACATTAATCTCTAGGAGACAGAACACGTCTCCTTCCTGAGCGGTATGATGGCTGCGTGGTTCCATGGTGTTTAAACTTGCGTAGTATTGTTTGTACAGATGAACGTGGTACCTTCAGGCATTTGGAAATTGCTCCCAAAGATGAACCAGACTTGTGGAGGTCTACAATTGTTTTTCTGAGGCCTTGGCTGATTTCTTTTTATTTTCCCATGATGTCAGCAAAGAGGCACTGAGTTTGAAGGTAGGCCTTGAAATACATCCACAAGTACACCTCCAATTGACTCAAATGTTGTCAATTAGCCTATCAGAAGCTTCTAAAGTCATGACATCATTTTCTGGAATTGTCCAAGCTGTTTAAAGGCACAGTCAACTTAGCGTATGTAAACTTCTGACCCACTGTAATTGTGATACAGTGAACTATAAGTGAAATAATCTGTCTGTTAACAATTTTTGGAAAAATGACTTGTGTCATGCACAAATTAGCTGTCCTAACCGACTTGCCAAAACTATAGTTTTTTAACAAGAAATTTGTGGAGTGGTTGAAAAACGAGATTTAATGACACCAACCTAAGTGTATGTAAACTTCCAACTTCAACTGTATTCATACATACATACATACATACATACATACATACATACATACATACAGAGAGAAACAAACCAGCTCACCTCTCTGTAATGGTCTCCCTCAGTCCGCTGGCTACTCCTTTCATGACTGTGCTGGCCTTAGGTGTGAGGACCACTTGGGAGACAAAGAATGTTCCCTTCCTCCTGCCATTACACAAATCACATCAAACTTCACTATACAGGCACAATTAAAGATGAAAGTAGGATCTTAAATGGAGCCAGCTTTCTACATCAGGAACATCATCCTGCAGCAACAGGAAATGTGAATTATAATGTGGACTATAATCATTTTTGTAGGGGTTGATAAATTTTTAGTAAGGGCAAAGTCAGACATTTCAAAAGCCTTTTCAAACCTCAAACACACTACAAGTTTAAAATGTCCTGCATTGCAGGAATGTTCTCCTGCAACAGGGCAATCAAATTAAGAGCCCACATCTATCTGGAAGTGCTTTTCCCAAAGGTTTAACACACTGTCCAGGAATAGACGGATAGGTGAAAGATAGAGGGCCATACAGACCTGCGGTCAGCCACAGAGGCCTGGAGGAACTGGATCAGCTTTTCAGGGTCAGTGGTGTTGGCCCAGGGAGCAGGCATCATCTGACCAGGCCATAGAAATGGCACTTCCAGGGCCATAGGACTGTGGTAGAACACCAATACCTGGTACTCTTTCTCCCACAGGTACTGGAGACTCACCTAGAGGGAGGGAGGAGTGTAGGGAGGGGTTTTGTCTTTAGGAACCTCCATGGCCATAGGGCTGAGGAGCCAAGGTGATCACCATATGCTCTTGAGGGAGCACGGAGATTGAAGGTGTTTCATTTGTTTGTACAGTAGAGTATCTTACCTCCTGAGCGAAGACGACGGGGGCGAGTTTCTCCCCGAACACGTCTCTCAGCATTGAGACCAACTTCTCATGGTGCAGGTTCTGAACCCCGTAGAAGTGGTTAAAGTCCAGGAACACAACCTCTCTGGCATGGGCCGACAGGAAGGAGCTGATCTGCTCCAGACCTTCTCTCACCTGGAAGCACAACACACACCCCACAAGGGAGCAAATATGGTGTCAGACCAGTACCCACTGAATAAGGTCCAGAGTTTTTCCTGACCTCTTGACCTGTATAGAAAATAACTATGGTCCAGAGTTTTCTTTCTGGTCAGGTCAGGCGGTCAGGAAAAACACCTGAGGTTCTGTAGGAGGAAATAGAGTCGTAGGGAGTAATTATATTCACCGTGGCGCTGAAGAGGCCATGAGCGAAGAAGAGTTCGTTGTCTGGGTCCCGGGGCTTGGTGGAAATGCGCAGGTCAAAGAAGCGGACGCCGGCCTCCAGCTGGCTGGAGAAGTTCATAGTCTGAGTGGCCAGCCATTTACGCATCAGCTTCTTGGCCACCGTGCCAAAGACCGACACAAAGTTTTGGACAGCGTCAGTCTGCTCAGGACCCACCGGAGAGGACTCGTCTATGTAGAAACTGAAGGAGTCGTGGGAACCTGGAGGGAATAGAATTATTATTATTATTATTATTATATAACGCTTTTAATTACATAAAGAATCTCAAAACAAACAAGCTATATGACAGCGTAGGCCTGGGCTACGATGTTCAGCCACAGTTGGACATTTTCTTTTTTCAATCCTCCAACAGATGGAGTGGCAGTCAAGAGGGAGCCACATGACTTGAGCAGAGGGAGGAGGTGGTCAACGGGGGAGAGGAGCAGGTCCTCCGGAGGCAGGCAGGCAACACAATATAGAGTATGGGTTATGGCTGAGCGGAGGAAAACGTGTGTTAGCATTTGTGTGTGTGTGTGTGTGTGTGTGTGAGTGTGTATATAGGGACAGTTGTGACTTGACTTGACAAAGTGAAGAACAGTATCTCAGTGATAATAGAACAATGCCAGTGGGTTGAGAGGAGTGAGTAGTGCCCTCTCCCCCTGTCCTCCTGTCTAAACAGAGAAGTCAACTCTCTAATTATAGTCAGCCCTGAGACGCTCTCCTCTCTGTCTCCCCCTCTTCTCCTCTCCTCTCGCCTGCCTCTCCATCCCCTCTCCCTTCCTCTCCCTCTCCCTCTCCCTCCCACCCTTTCTCTCTCCTCTCCCTCTCCTCTCCTCCTCCTTTCCTCTCCCTTTCCCTGTTCTTTCCTCTCCTCTCCTTTCCCTTCCCTCTCCTCTCCTCTCCTCTCCCACTACAAGGCAAACCCACACTACAGGGCTGACCACACTACACTTCTTCCATACAAAGCCCAAAGAGTTTCCATAACCACAACTGAGACGATCACTGTAGCTTGAACTTCACTGAGCTTCACTCAGTTTCACTCAGTGAAGAGGACGACAACCTCTCCACAGGCAAACAAACTGCATGTGTTATCATCAGCAATGTTATGTAGGAAGAACAAGACATAGTTGTTTCTAAACGGCTCAGGTTTATTAGCTACAACTCTAACATCCTCGCGTTCGTGAGCTAGCATACAGGGCTAGCATGACAACAACTCTTTCGCCAACGTACGCTGGCCCATGTAGGACATCAGCGGTGAGTCAAAAGGAACACACAACAATAACTCCCAGGGGCTACACAGCAAACATAACAGCACGGTCACGGAACACAGAGAGAAACCTTCACCCTACACAGACCGTCAGACACGGACACTCGCTTGACTGCACATCAACCATACAGTCGGCATCCTTCTAAGACTCACATAAAGCAATGTCTTCTGCTCCAACACAAGGCCTTGGAGTATAATAGAGACAGCCGTATGCCTTTTTGGCAAAGCGTCCTTTTATGTTTCTGTACAAATACACCTGTGACATCTATAGAAATGTCCTGACAATATTCATCTGTTGGTCCAATGGAGAAATGATTCGGTACAACAATGTGAGCTCAGGTCCAAACATAAAAAGACACTTTGGAAACCATGCGTTTGATGTATTTGACATCATTTCCACCCATTCCGTTCCAGCTATTACCACGAGCCGGTCCTCCCCAATTCAGGTGCCACCAACCTCCTGTGTGTCAAATACACCTAGAGCTTTTATAGAGATGTTCTGGCAACATTCCTATTGGCTTATCAAAAGGTATGTTATGGAGTGAGTCAGTGTTCACAGATGGCGCATGTAGTTTAAAAAGGTGTGCAAAACAAAATGGCACCGACACATCGCTTCTGTAACCCCAAGTTACCATTCATCACTCCGATATGAAATGTCAGCTCTACCTTGTATGACCAATGAATTCAGCAACACATCCTGGGGGAGGGAGAAGCTACGTACGAGAGACGATGGCTTTATCAAAGACACTGGAAATTACAGCTGCGTTTATCTCTCAACTCTCAGGTACTGTGTGATGATAACGAGAGAGAAAAGCAATCCATCAAAATGAATCCATTAATCAATTTAAGGCTGTGGAAATCAAATGTGTAATGAACAACATGCTTTTCATTAAGCCTAGAAGGTCAGACTAGCTGTATGTCAAATTAGAATGAAATGAATCACATTCATCAAAAAATCAAATGGGGGGGTGACGAAGACCATTGAGCATTGGTGGAGAGGCGGGCTCTAAATATCACCGCTCTTCATCTCATGAAACAAAATGGATTCCCTGCCTCTCCACCTGCTCACCACTCTTGTAAGCTGATGGTAAAAATGTCCAGGTCGAATATCAACACTAGTCTCATTAGTTAAACAGAAGACGAAGGTCATCGTGCCCTGGCTGGGCTCATCAACTAGATCCGGCTGCGGGACGATTTTTTTTCTTGAGCGGATGGTCAGGGGCCAGAACATAATTACAATGACATTTTTAGACTGCACAGATGTAACAGATGTAATATTTGACCAAAACATAATCATTTCAAACCTTGCTTACATTTGTAAACGATCACATATCTCTCTGTTGTGCATGGGAATACTTTTGAACAGATTTCCAAAATCACTTTTCTGATTTGCTGGTGTTTTTACAGTCTTATGTCCAACAACAAAATATTATTTAAAAATATATTATTTAAAAAAGTGGGCCCACAGGCCGCCATTTGGGTAACCCTTCCCTATGGCCTCTGGTTGTGTCTTATTTAGCTAGTTCATCTGTAACACCAAAAAAAAGTGTAACCTTGAAGATGACAATAAATGACTTTGACAGTCCTCTGTTTACAGCACTAGAGGGATGCATTAGGGATGAGGCAATTACACAAATAAACAAACAAATCCCTCGCTCTCACTACTTAATGGCTTAATGAAGGAGATTAGTAACAGAGATTTGTTGTTGTTTTTGTTGCATGTCATTGCTCTGTCTTTCCCCCTGATAGGGCCAGATCTACCAAATGTTTGCAACAAGTTTAAAGATAGTAGTTGTACCTGTTTTAAACAGAGGGAACAATATCAAATAAAGTGCAATTCTAAAATGTAAAGTGTAATTGAAAACGTATATTTCTTATGGTTTACGTTCATGGTTTCGTTAAAGGGTGGTATGATATACTGACATCTGCATCCATCTGATACAGATGTTTACTAGCAGCCTACCTGAGCGCTCGGAGGGATCCGCATGGTCCTAAAGTACACCGGTGCCTCGTTTTGTATCACATTCCAATGATAAACCTGGGGGGGGGGGCAAAAATGCCATTTCAGAATGTGGGGGGGCATGTTCCCCCCCCCCCATCCCCAGTGAAAGTCGCGCCCCTGCGTACTACAACCATAGGAAGTCAAAGACCATTGGGAGCTGGAGGAATGAACACAGAGGACAGGATTATGTCCGTTAGAGAGTAGGGCAGGGAATTGCCAGGGACCTCACAGTACGATATTATCACGATGCTTAGGTGCGATATGTTTTGCGATTCTCTATGTGTCACGATTCTATATTCATTGCGATTTTATTGCTTACTATGTCTACTGAAGAGGGACAAGAGAGAGCCCTAAGAAAACAAGTTTGAGATAAGTGTCCAAAACATGTTGGCTCAACATTTAAAACATAAAAAAGAAGATGAAGAACAAGCTATAGGATAAAAAATACCAGAATTTTGGAACTATAGTGCTGACTAACGTTAACTACCCAGCAATTTTTTTAATTAAAACTATATTAGGAACACCTGCTCTTTCCATGACATAGACTGACCAGGTGAATCCAAGTGAAAGCTATGATCCCTTATTGATGTTAAATACAATTCAATCAGAGTAGCTCAGGGTTTTCAAAATTCGGTCCTCTGGACTCCAAGGCTGCACATTTTGGTTTTTGCCCTAGCACTACACACCTGATTAAAAGAGTCAACTAATCATCAAGCTTTAATAATTTGAATCAGCTGTGTAGTGTTGGGGCAAAAAACTAAACGTGCACCTCTTGAGGTCCTGAGGACCGAGTATGGGAAACACCGGTGTAGATGAAGGACTGGTTAAAGAAAGATTTTTAAGCCTTCAGACAACTGAGACATGGATTGTGTATATGTGCCATTCAGAGGGTGAATGGGCAAGACAACAGATTTAAGTGCCTTTGAACGGGGAATGGTAGTATGTGCCAGGCGCACCAGTTTGTGTGTCAAGAACTTACAAGGCTGCTAGGTTTTTCACACTCAACAGTTTCCAATGTGTAACAAGAATGATCCACCACCAAAAGGACATCCTGACAATTTGATACAACTGTGAAAAGCGATGGAGTCAACATCAAATCAAACCAAAGTTTATTTGTCACATGCGCCGAATACAACAGGTGTAGGTAGACCTTAGAGTGAAATGCTTACTTACAGGCTCTAACCAATAGTGCAAAAAAGGTATTAGGTGAACAATAGGTAAGTAAAGAAATAAAACAACAGTAAAAAGACAGGCTATATACAGTAGCGAGGCTATAAAATCAGCGAGGCTACATCCAGACACCGGTTAGTCAGGCTGATTGAGGTAGTATGTACATGTAGATATGGTTAAAGTGACTATGTATATATGATGAACAGAGAGAAGCAGTAGCGTAAAAGAGGGGTTGGCGGGTGGTGGGTGGCGGGACACAATGCAGATAGCCCGGTTAGCCAATGGGCGGGAGCACTGGTTGGTCAGCCCAATTGGGGTAGCATTTAAAATGACTATGCATATATGATAAACAGAGAGTAGCAGCAGCGTAGAAAGAGAGGTTGGGGGGGCACACAATGCAAATAGTCCGGGTAGCCATTTGATTACCTGTTCAGGAGTCTTATGGCTTGGGGGTAAAAACTGTTGAGAAGCCTTTTTGTCCGAGACTTGGCACTCCGGTACCGCTTGCCATGCGATAGTAGAGAGAACAGTCTATGACTGTGGTGGCTGGGGTCTTTGACAATTTTTAAGGCCTTCGTCTGACACCGCCTGGTGTAGAGGTCCTGGATGGCAGGCAGCTTAGCCCCAGTGATGTACTGGGCCGTACGCACTACCCTCTGTAGTGCCTTGCGGTCAGAGGCCGAGCAATTGCCGTATCAGGCAGTGATGCAACCAGTCAGGATGCTCTCGATGTTGCAGCTGTAGAACCTTTTGAGGATCTCCGGACCCATGCCAAATCTTTTTAGTTTCCTGAGGGGGAATAGGTTTTGTTGTGCCCTCTTCACGACTGTCTTGGTGTGTTTGGACCATTCTAGTTTGTTGTTGATGTGGACACCAAGGAACTTGAAGCTCTCAACCTGCTCCACTACAGCCCTGTCGATGAGAATGGGGGCGTGCTCGGTCCTCCTTTAGTCTTCAATCATCTCCTTAGTCTTGGTTATGTTGAGGGATAGGTTGTTATTCTGGCACCACACGGCCAGGTCTCTGACCTCCTCCCTATAGGCTGTCTCGTTGTTGCCGGTGATCAGGCCTACCACTGTTGTGTCATCTGCAAACTTAATGAAGGTGTTGGAGTTGTGCCTGGCCATGCAGTCGTGGGTGAACAGGGAGTACAGGAGGGGACTGAGCACGCACCCCTGGGGAGTTCCAGTGCTGAGGATGTCAGATGAGGCAGATGTGCTGCTGCTTACCCTCACCACCTGGGGGCAGCCCGTCAAGAAGTCCAGTATCCAGTTGCAGAGGGGGTTGTTTCGTCCCAGGATCCTTAGCTTAGTGATGAGCTTTGAGGGTACTATGGTGTTGAACGCTGAGCTGTAGTCAATGAATAGCAATCTCACATAAGTGTTCCTTTTGTCCAGGAGGGAAAGGGCAGTGTGGAGTGCAATAGAGATTGCAACATCTGTGGATCTGTTTGGGTGGTATGCAAATTGGAGAGGGTCTAGGGTTTCTGGGATAATGGTGTTGATGTGAGCCATTACCAACCTTTCAAAACACTTCACGGGTCTGTAGTCATTTAGGCAGGTTGCCTTTGTGTTCTTGGGCACAGGGACTATGGTGGTCTGCTTGAAACATGTTGGTATTACAGACTCAATCAGAAACATGTTGAAAATGTCAGTGAAGACACTTGCCAGATGGTCAGCACATGCCCGGAGCACACGTCCTGGTAATCCGTCTGGCCCCGCAGCCTTGTATATGTTGACCTGTTTAAAGGTCTTACTCATGCCGGCTACGGAGAGCGTGATCACACAGTTGTCCGGAACAGCTGATGCTCTCATGCATGCCTCAGTGTTGCTTGCCTCGAAGCGAGCATAGAAGTGATTTTGCTCGTCTGGTAGGCTTGTGTCACTGGACAGCTCGCGGCTGTGCTTCCCTTTGTAGTCTGTAATAGTTTGCAAGCCCTGACACATAAAGACGAATGTCGGAGCCGGTGTAGTATGATTCAATCTTAGCTCTGTATTGACGCTTTGCCAGTTTGATGGTTCGTCTCAGGGCATAGCAGGATATCTTGTAAGCTTCCAGGTTAGAGTCCCGCACCTTGAAAGCGGCAGCTCTACCCTTTTTCTCAGTGCGAATGTTGCCTGTAATCCATGGCTTCTGGTTGGGATATGTACGTACAGTCACTGTGGGGACGACGTCCTAGATGCACTTATTGATAAAGCCAGTTACTGATGTGGTGTATTCCTCTATGCCATCGAAAGAATCCCGGAACATGTTCCAGTCTGTGATAGCAAAACAGTCCTGTAGTTTAGCATCTGCTTCATCAGGACACTTTTTTTATAGATTGAGTCACTGGTGCTTCCTGCTTTAATTTCTGCTTGTGGGCAGGAATCAGGAGGATAGAGTTGGTTTACCAAATGGAGGGCGTGGGAGCGCTTTGTACGCGTCTCTGTGTGTGGAGTACAGGTGATCTAGATTTTAACATGTTGATAGATTTAACATGTTGATAGAAATTTGATAGAACTGATTTAAGTTTCTCTGCATTAAAGTCTCCGGCCACTAGGAGCGCCGCCTCTGGGTGAGTGGTTTCCTGTTTGCTTATTTCCTTATACATCTGACTGAGTGCGGTCTTAGTGCCAGCATCTGTCTGTGGTGGTAAATAAACAGCCACGAAATATATGTCTGAAAACTCTCTAGGCCAGTGGTGTGGCCTGCAATTTATCAAAATATACTCTACTTCAGGCGAGCAAAATCTAGAGACTTCTTTAGAGTTCGTGCACCAGCTGTTGTTTAAAAATATGCACAGACCGCCCTCCCTCGACTTACGTCTCGTGTGTTGTTCTATCTTGCCGGTGTAGCGTATATCCGCTAGCTGAGTATCCATGTCGTCATTCAGCCACGATTCCGTGAAACATAGGATATTACAGTTGTTGATGTCCCGTTGGTAGGATATTCGTGATCGCACCTCGTCTAATTTATTGTCCAATGATTGCATGTTGGCGAGTAGTATTGACGGTAATGGCAGCTTTCCCACTCGCCTTCTCCGGGTCCTGACGAGGCATTTGGCTCTTTGTCCTCTGTACCTGCGTCACTTCCTCTTGCAATTAACGGGGATGTCGGCCCTGTCGGGTGTTTGGAGAATGTCCTGTGCGTCCTCCTTGTTGTAGAAAAAATCTTTGTCTAATCCGAGATGAGTGATCACGGTCCTGATATCCAAAAGCTATTTTTTGCCATAAGATACGGTTGCAGAGACATTATGTACAAAATAAGTTACAAATAATGCGGATAAAACACATAATAGCACAATTGGCTGGGCGCCCGTAAAACTGCTGCCATTTCTTCTGGCGCCATTTATAACATAGTGGACAAATATCCCTGTGGAATGCGTTGCACACCTTGTAGTCCGACAAATTAATGCTGTTCTGAGGCCAAAAGGGGGTGTTGCTCAATATTAGGAAGGTGTTCCTAATGTTTTGTACACTGAGTGTACATAAATATATATACAGTGCATTCAGAAAGTATTCAGACACCTTAATTTTTTCCACATTGTTACATTACAGCCTTATTCTAAAATTGATTCAATTGTTTTTCCCCCCTCAATCTACATGCAATAATGACACTTCAAAACATTTTTTTTTTACATTTTTGCAAATGTATTAAAAATAAAAAACTGAAATATTACATGTATATAAGTATTCAGACCCTTTACTTTACTTTGTTGAAGCACCTTTGACAGCAATTACAAACTCTAGTCTTCTTGGGTATGACGCTACAAACTTGGCAAGCCTGTATTTGGGGAGTTTCTCCCATTACTTTCTGCAGATCCTCTCAAGCTCTGTCAGGTTGGATGGGAAGTGTCACTGCACAGCTATTTTCAGGTCTCTCCAGAGATGTTCGATCGGGTTCAAGTCTGGGCTCTGGCTGGGCCACTCAAGAACATTCAGAGATTTGACCCGAATCCACTCTTGCGTTGTCTTGGCTGTTTGCTTAGTGTTGTCCTGTTGGAAGGTGAACCTTCGCCCCGGTCCGAGGTCCTGATCGCTCTGGACCAGGTTTTGATTAAGGATCTCTCTGTACTTTGCTCCGTTCATCTTTCCCTCGATCCTGACTAGTCTCCCACTACCTGTCGCTGAAAAACATCCCCTCAACATGATGCTGCCACCACCATGTTTCACTGTAAAGATGGTGCCAGGTTTTCTCCAGACCTGACGCTTGGGATTCAGGCCAAAGAGTTCAATCTTGGTTTCATCAGACTAGAGAATCTTGTTTCTCATTATCTGAGGGTCCTTTAGGTGCCTTTTGGCAAACTCCAAGCGGGCTGTCATGTGCCTTTTGCTGAGGAATGGCTTCTGTCTGGCCACTCTACCATAAAGGCCTGATTGGTGGAATGCTGCAGAGATGATTGTCCTCTGGAAGGTTCTCCCATCTCCATAGCGGAACTCTGGAGCTCTGTCAGAGTCACCATCGGGTTCCTGGTCCCCTCCCTGACCAAGGCCCTTCTCCTCCGATTGCTCAATTTGGCCAGGTGGCCAGCTCTAGGATGAGTCTTGGTGGTTCCAAACTTCTTCCATTTAAGAATGATGGAGGTCACTACTGCAGACATTTTTGGTATCCTTCCCCAGATCTGTGCCTCAACACATTCCTGTCACGGATCTCAACGGACAATTCCTTCGACCTCATGGCTTGGTTTTTGCTCTGACATGCACTGTCACCTTATATAGACAGGTGAGAGCCTTTCCAAATCATGTCCAAACATTTGCATTTACCTCAGATGAACTCCAATCAAGTTGTAATAACATCTCAAGGATGATCAATGGAAACAGGATGCACCTGAGCTCAATGTTCAACCATTTCTAAATACCTCAATTCTAAATTGTGTGTAGATTGAGGAGGAAATATTGTATTTAATCAATTTTAGAATATGGCTGTAACGTAACAAAATGTGGAAAATGTCAAGTGGTCTGAATACTTTCCAAATGCACTGTATACATGTTTTAATTTTACTTTGAGTCACAGTGTTGATATAAAATCATGAAAAATAATATTGTGATACTCTACTGCAGGGTTCCCCAATAGGTGATTTGTGTTTTTATTTTTTATACAATTTTCGTTGTTGGACATTAAAGGCTCTAAAATCACCCAAAATCGGTCCACAAAAATAAGACTACAAAGTGAGGAATTTTTGTGTGGAGGGCAATGAGTGTCGAATTTGGCATACAAAAAATGTAATTGCTAATATTCTACGTGAGGCTTATTTGATCAAATAAAAGGTTTGTATTGTTTAGGTTGTTGTCAATGGACTGATATACACGTGGACTCACGTGGCACTTCGGCAACCTTGGGAAAAAAAACTACTTTACATCAGCGTTGTGCCTGTTGTTCACTATCTGTTTCACGACTTCCTCCTTGTTCGGGAGACGTTCGGCGGTCGACGTCACCGGTCTTCTAGCCATCGCCAATCCACCTTTCATTTTCCATTTGTTTTGTCTTGTCTTCCCACACACCTGGTTTCAATTCCATCAATTACATGTTGTGTATTCAACCCTCTGTTCCCCCCTTGTCCTTGTCTGGTATTGTTTGTTGTAAGTGCTTGTGCACGTTATGTCTGGTGTGCGTCGGGTTATGTACCCATTTATTGATTGTTCTGTTTTCCGGTGGGATTTTATTATTAAGCTGTTGGAAACAGTTTTTGCTCTCCTGCCTCTGACTTGTCTGCCGCCACCCCTTACAATCTGCCCTCTCATTGGCTGGAATGGTCCCTCCTGATCTAGCCTCCTCCCACCTGCCTTCCATCTATGAGGACATGTATTTCCATTGTTAGAGAGCTCCGTCTACTAACTTGTCAATGTAATAATACAAATATTTGCTAATACTCGTTTCATCATATACAATTACTGCTCGGGCCGCTCACTTTTTCACTAACTCCCCTCAGGGCACAGGAGAGGAGCCTGCTTCCCCTCACTTTCTCTACTCCGTTCTTCATTCTTTTCCTATTCCATCCCTTTGCTTCGGTCTGACCCTCTCTCTCTATCCATCTCTTTCCTACCTCTCCCTCCCTTTTTGCCAGTCTCTCTCAAACCCATTCTTCCTCGCTTCCCACAGTAGGTCCCTCATCAACCTCCCTCTTCTGCCCTCCTATCCATTCCCTCTATCAAATGATCTCTTTCCTCCCATGTTCTTACTCTTATCTCGTCTTTGGTACGAGAGTCATTGTGGACACAGTGTGCAGCTAAAGACTGGTGTGCACATTTTTGTTTTTGGCAACAAGATAAACTTCTTTCCTCTGTAAACTCAATTGACTGCCAGCAGAGTACTAGCACGGCTACCTGATTTGTTCTGCATTCAACAATGAGTTATCAATATAGCCTTGTTCAGTAAAACTATGTTAAATGACAGACTGACATTTAACTTCAGTGCAATTTCATGTCCTCAAATCTCCTCAATACCCACTGTCTATGTTCCTCTTAGGCAGTATATCCTCCCTCCCCTGGAGCTCAAGTGGTGGATGAGAAAACGGACAAAGGGCTGGATGAATGGATAGATGGATAAAGCAATGGATGGATAGATGGATTGTCAGATTAACAGATAATCCTGTGCCAAGGCCCATTTCAGAACCAGAGGATGCTGTTCTTCAATGGTTTTGTTTTTACTGGTCTCAGGGGGCTGGCCGGCTGGTTGCCTGCCGTGACGACTCGTGCTGAATTGAATTCTGCTGCTCCATCGATCGCTCCAAGCTAGCGGGCGTGGCGTTTGGCCGGAGCGATGTGGATGGGTGGTCAGGCTAGCCGGCTGGGGTAAATAGATTGCCCATTTGAAAAAAATACTTGACATGTTACAACCACCTGTGGATTGAGAATGAATTCCAGGCCTGACCTGCTCGTGTATCAGTGGGTTTCGAGAAACCCCCAGAAGATCTATGGCTTCAGTTCACCCCTGGTCTAGTAAGACTTTCATCCGGCGATACACTTCAGATTCTCCTGACGTGTGCTACCCATTCCCTCCAAGTCTTTCCTGTTTGACATTAGTCACTGGAAAGCCGATTCACTTCTCCGAGGTGCAGTATTACTAAGTGTGTATTACACTCATTGGCAACACTCAGAAAAAGTAGCCTAGCTCTCTGTGTGGCAGAGCTAATAGAATGCATCTTGCATATATGATGAACATACAGTATTGACTTTCTCATTTAGAGAGCTTGGGACTACAAGGTTCTATCTGCAAAAATATGATTCTGATATAATTGGTTTTAAAGTTCCGAGCCTTCATTGGTTTGAATGGTGTTCGCAATTTTATATTGTATGAATTGAGGTATAGTATTATAGTATTATAAAAGTAAAGAACATTGAACATAACAAGGCTATGTCAATAACAACATTTTGAGAAAAATGCAGATAGAGCCTTATAGTCCAAGATCTCCTGCAGAAAGATGTTGGTGTAGAATAATGCAAACAAGGTCATGACTTTAGATTAACTCATAAAATGCTTGAATACACACACACACACACACACTCGCTTATTTTACTATCCTTGTGGGGACCAAACAATTGATTCTCATTCAAAATCCTATTTTTCCTAACCCTAAACCTAACCCTAACCATAACCTTAACCCCTAACCTTAGTTCTAACCTTAAAATAGGCTTTTTCCTTTTGGGGACCAGTGAAATGTCCCCATTTGTTTGAATTTTCCTTGTTTTACTATCTATATATAGTTAAACCAAACACACACACACACACACACACACACACACTGACTCAGTAGTATACAGAAAGCCTGTTTTATGCTGACATCACAGCCCTGTGTAGTTCATCTGTCTCCTATTTTCTTCTAGAACCTCTCAACCTTGTCCTTCTCTTATCTGTTCTATTTGTTGCTCTAGTTTATGTTCATGACCTCTGTTGGTCAGGGTGGAGGCTGGCGCCGGCTCAGCTGTACGGAGCAGAGCTAGAGTCAGAGCAGGGGGAGGCCAGTGTCACCTGCAGGGCAAACACACAGACGTTCTCATTATGTCAAGCTGCATCCATTTCCTGTACCAGCTGACATGACAAAACAACCACAGTATGGCGTGTGTATCTATGGGGTTCAACCAGGGCAGGGTTGATGTCTGCAGTAGCCAATGCGTTGACTCTTGGAACTCCCTAAGAATAATACTGGGCTAGCCAAATGTTGACGTCGTTCATCTGGATCGAAAATGAGTTTCACCACCTCTGGATACACAGATAAACAGTAGCATGAGTTTAGGTTATTTGAGAGCAGCTCTGTCACCTGTAAGAGCCCAATGTAATGCCTGGGTAGCCTAAGCTCCTGTAGGTGAGGAGATCAGAGGGCAACACTGGGAATGAGGGATGGAAAGACTAAGGGGGAAAAGTGCACACAGCTTTGTGTATATATGGTCTACATAGGCTGTTCCCGAGAGAGAGAGAGACAGAGTATGTGTGTCTGCATCTGAAGAAGGAGGACGAGGTGGCGACACTGGGAGAGTTAAGATCTGTTCCAGGGACAAATCAACTGTAGCCACAGGTAACCTTTTTCATTAGGGGGGAAATACAAAAAAACTGTCCTTAGTTCAGTGTCTACTAGACTAGAGGCAACTTTATACTCCATCTGGCCTACCCAACACTATAAGTGAAAGAACTGTTCAGAATCGCCACCTCACTCTTTGCAGATTGTGTTGACAAGGGAATCAGCTAAGATTCAATGTGGTATCCATTTACAGTAACATACTGTAATACTAATACTGTAGCACCATACGGATAACACATAATACTGTAGCACCATACAGATAACACATAATACTGTAGCACCATACAGATAACACAATACTGTAGCACCATACAGATAACACATAATACTGTAGCACCATACGGATAACACATAATACTGTAGCACCATACGGATAACACATAATACTGTAGCACCATACAGATAACACATAATACTGTAGCACCATACGGATAACACATAATACTGTAGCACCATACAGAAATGCAATCGGGCCACTGTCTCACAGTGTTTACAAAATTTGAATTGCAAAGTCTACATCCTAGGCTGGGTGCCAGTCTGATTGTGCTCTAGGCAGTTTTGGGGTTGGGTAACAGCGTAGCGCCTCTGTTAAATGCAGAAACACTTCAATGGATCCCCATCCCCAGGCATTATAAATGTCGAATTAGAAGTATAATCCTCTGGAGAAGAGGACTGTACTTGTGGATGAAATGATCACATTCATCCTCCCATTCGTTCCTCTCAACTGGTTCAGCGCTTCACTCTCTTTCGCTGGGAAGAGAAGCATGTGCTGTAGTGCTCTAACCCTGCAGCAGTAACACATATAGCTGTTGCCTCCCCGAAACATCCTCGACCAAATCAGCAGCCGCCAGGTTTGTCACCAAAAACTGGAGGAGGAAATTGGCTTCTGGCAAGGAACACACACACGTGCACACGCACACACACACACCAGGAGTAATCAATAAGTGACTGGCTTATGGCTTTCTGGTTTCAGGGACATTGGAGGAGACAGAAGAGTTTTACAGTAGCCTGTGTCCAAATGGAGTGCATAGGCTACACACCAGTTTAAGATGCTTGGAGCAACTGGGCACATTAGGAATAATCATGGTTAATTACAGTGGGTTATAGTGAGCATGCTGCTTCTCCAGGCTGTCCTATGAGAAGGGAAAGGCAGGTTCAAATGCAGGTGTTGTGTGTGACTTAACTGGACCTCTTGGCTCCATGGCGATATCCTGTAGTTTTCATTTCCCAGTCTTTCATATCACGCAGCCGATGCTTAATCGAAAATCACATCCCAAAATACCCTGAAGATGAATTAATTGTGTGTGTTCCCCATTGAGAGCAGTGGAGTATGCCATGCCACACCTCTTGAGTTTCCATAGATCTGAGAAACACAGCTTTGTGCTCCACCTGCCTGCATGTGTGTAGCCAGTGAATGAAGCTAATCACTAGAATTAGCCAGATGTTAATTGGCCATTCCACAAGAGTGAAACCAGCGACCGGGTCTTATTCCAGACCTCCAATCAGAGTTGACGTCTCAGGAGACCTGCCGCGTGATTGGCCGAAACCTCCAAACAGCTGGTACCACTTTTAGACGCTGATGCCAAGACAATGGCCCGTTCCAACACTGCCAACATACAACTTTTCTAACCTTCGTTCCTAGAAGGGATCGCAGAGGATCTGATGTGAACTAGGCAGGTTGTATGCACATTTTGCTATTGAGATTTGACCCGTTCCATCATGTCATATCACTGGTTTCTTCAAGGAAGGAAATAAGGTCTTTGAATGAGGAATAGATGTCGAGAGTCTGCAAACACAGACCTGAGCGGCCCGTCTAAACTTTTCAACACTTTGAATAGGGATTTAGAGATCATTGTTAAACAATAAACCCATCCAATTCACACTTGTAATACGTGACGGGGGGTTAGGCTCATTAGAGGCACATGGGCTGTCCTGGTTGCAATGCAATGAACCCTGAACTATATGCCCCGTTTAGGCTAATACGCACCGCCAACAATCACATCGATAACACATAGCCTGCCAAAAAAGTGACTAGATTCACTTATATATATATATATATATTACAACATATTTTAAGGAGCACAATGGGCCATCTGTGTAAATGCCATTTTAGTGTATTATTTTGAATTAGCAATTTGCAAGCTTTTTGTAAGATCATTCATGCCCTTCCCTCAAGGAGATTTGAATTAAAACAAGCCGATGGAGACCTAGAGACACGTCTCTGCTTTTGGCATATAGCCCATCGAGCCCTAACCAGCTAAACTGTAGCTTACTTCTTTGATGATGGATCCTTTGTGCTACCGAATAGGGCAATGGACTAGTGTTGCACCTACACATAGGTTTCGCCTTCCCGCAACAGGTGCCATCTCGAGAGACTACTGTAGCCTATAGGCCAGAGAGAGGCAACTAGATCCAGCCAGTGGCCGATTTATGTTGGAGCGAATGGTTGGGTGACAAGAAAATAACTATAATAACGTGTACGCTGCAAATTGACCACAACTAAGCCCAAGAAGAGATGATTGTTATTTTAAAATACAATTTCACACCTTGATTACATTGAGACACGACACATATACAAATATATATATATATTTCTGTGAATACTTGAGAACAGACTTCCTAGATTAAACTACATTTTTGCTGAATTCCTGGTGATGTTATATTTTTTTACCCCAAACTTTAAATCCTACATTATTATTATTATTTAATAAAAACTTCA
The DNA here is from genome assembly GCF_045791955.1 of Oncorhynchus clarkii lewisi. Taxonomy (NCBI): domain Eukaryota; kingdom Metazoa; phylum Chordata; class Actinopteri; order Salmoniformes; family Salmonidae; genus Oncorhynchus; species Oncorhynchus clarkii. Next base: position 41,720,689 of record NC_092152.1, on the reverse strand, counting down.
GGACAAAAAAAATAACTTGTGGACCAGTTTTGGCCCGCGGGCCACCTGTTGATGACCCCTGGTAGGCTATAGCATAAACTGTAGCTGGAATTAACAGTCTTTGCACGGAATATGATAATTCTGTGTCGATAATTCGTCTGAAGACAGTCTGTCGGCTGGCTAGGTCACTCGCCGTCAGTTCTACAACATTCACATCTGGATTTCTATCTTCTATCGAAGCAAATTATTTCACTGCATGATCAACAAAAGGTTTCCAACATTTCCACACGCAACAGTGCAAACTACGATGTGACTCTTACCTGGAATGGCCAGGTTGGTAAGCGGGATGTTGTGCATGCTCTCCGGTAAATTCGCCATCCAGTCGGCGAACCGGTGTTCGTTTTTCCCGTGAGACGAAGCCATGCCGCCGCGCACTATATCCCCACTTTCCGGTGCCTGCGCGAGCTTTGAGTGCGCTTTCTCTGTGCTGCGTTCGCTCCACTCACCATACACACACCAGCGTGACCGGGAGCGAGTGAGTTCACACCACACCCCCTGAATGGCGTGCACACATAGATACGGAACCCATTTTTTTTATAGGATATATCGATAGAGTTGTGTTTTCGATAAAGTTGTGCTTTTAGGATGGTCTCATGGCAGGCGAGTGATGTATTCAGCCATTAGTTCTTGAAGTCATTCAAATAAGGGTGCGCCCAGCTAGCCACTCAACTTAATTCAATAATCAGTCCCATGTACCATTCTACAACAATGTCTGTCTGGCTCTCCACTACTGCATCCACACGCCTTGCGTTTGCCTGTCCGTGTATAGGCTAGTGGCACTGTCCACACCTGTGGTGCTGAATTGATCAACTCCGCTTTCCCGACAATAGCGCTTCTGGAGGAGAGCATTTGGAAAGGACACGTTGTTAACCGATTGATTTTCACTTCTCGCTTGTCTGGATTAGTTATTTTAATGCATAACAGTGGACATATTTGACACTTTGCCAGGGTTGAAAAATAAACCTCACTGAATATAATAGGGTTTGTCTAAATAGTCTGGCAGGAACATATATTTTTTATTTAGAAATGTCTACCCTTGATGAACAAGTCTATTTCACAACATATTCGCAAGAACAATTTGACATGTATGGGTTTCCCATTTATGATACATCCTCTATATTCTCTTTGAACCCAAGCGTGAAGAAGCCCTCCAGTTTCTGCTACATAGAGCCCAGGGTAACCGCACCCTGCGCTCTTCTCAAGTGGACAAATCGAATCAAGAATGTCATTGCACGCCCCTCATCTGCATGGCAGCCCGAACCTGCTGTGTGTCGACTTAATTTGCTTTAGTTGCTCAGAGGTACATAATGTCAAACCTGGCTAATGGGAACGTTGGGGCAGAACATCATGAGCGATATGATGGGTTTGAGTCAGAGAAGCTTTGCGTCTCTGAGGGTAGATGGAGCCTTCATTCAGTGTGTGCCATAATACAGAGCTCAACTCGTGAAGAGATCTCCTTGTTCCAATACTCTCATAATGCTTAATTCCTTCCTTCACAGTCACACAGAAATGATGAAGAAAGATTTGAGGTGTCATAAATCTCAGAATTCCTTAGGAAGTAGTGCAGATTATTTCTGAAGAATTTGGAAAAGTGAGCGTATTCCTAATCATACATATACTACATGTTCAACACACTGTCTCCAGACAACCTTGAAGTAACCACTGATATGTGACCAGATGGGATAGGGAAAAGCAAGAACACATTCCACATATTACTACTACGTACTTCTGAGTGCCAATACCAGTGCAGAAAATGGACACCAATATATTTTCCTCAAGGTAACACACAGTTTAATTTAATATATAAATACATGGCACAGAAGTAGTCCAGGTAGAAAATGGAAGGCCTCATATTTTGTAGTAGCTAAAATATCTGGAACCATATATTTTTTATGAAGAGTGTGTTTCCACGAGGGTAACCTTTTAAACTAAAGCACCAAACTAGGATGAAATGTAGAGGCTCAAATGCAATTCAAAACAACATCATATCAGTTTTCACAGCAGGGCTGCGTTTCATACCATCAAGTTGCCTCCACCCTTCTTCTCCTATTCACTCCCATTTCACTAAATCAGAGAAAGCAGTGTGTCTGAAAGTAGATGGAGTTATTGCTTATAAGGTATACATATCTACCAGAAAGAAACCAGCTGATCCACATCCAAGGAAGGGCTTGAACAAGTGTAGAAGGGAGGACACAACTTTCTGGGATGAAATGCAGTCCATAATTGTTTGTGTTATAAGTCTGGGAGAAACTTTAACATAGCATTAAAACACATGATTAAAACATAACATTATTACTAAATACATGTTTAGACAGTTCCTCTTGAGTTATGCCAGGGATACCAGTCCTTCACGTCAATTGTTACAATATGTTCAACATCATAACTCAACCCGAGTATTCGTTATGAATCTCACATGTTACATTCATTGACGTTACAGTAATGTTATGATTCAGTGTACAGACGTGGTGTTCAGTAACATTAGGATGAGTTCATAGTTTGTGTTCCTTCCAGCGTACATACGGAGAGATTAAAACAGCCTTCAAGTCATAGCTCCTCTCCTCGGACACTTCCTCCCCCCAGCTTCTAGACCTGCTGCATGGACCTCACGTTTGGAGACACCTGTTGGGCATCAGAGAGAGTTTTGAAAGGAGAGAAACCATCTGTGTTACTATTGATGGTATTCCCACCGAGCATGCTCAATAGCTTAGTCAACTGCTTTTGATAAACGCTCTGTTTTTTTACGAAGACGGTTCAAGTTAAATATGGATTTACTGAGAGTATCGTGTAATTCCATGCCCGTTTCAAGATTATATTTTTGAATGAGTAGATATGGAAAAGTTGGCTGGGGGTTGAACAACACAACCCTGAAGTGGCCAGTCAGTATATTCCCCGTGGCCAGACTGGCTGTCCCTGTATGACTCACCGCAAAGTGTGCTCCAGTGCATGCCTTAATGTCCTCTAGAGTGAGTCCCTCCCACACCTCGATCAGTGTCAGACCTTTAGTCTTGTCCACATCAAACACAGCCTGGGAGAGAGAGAGAGACAGAGACAGAGAGAGAGTGAGAGAGAGAGATGGATTTAATAAAACAACATCTGAAATGTTGGGTGGAGGCCTAGAGGGTTAGACCTGTACCTGTTGAGTTCTCTGACAGATGCAGTTTACTTCAAACAAAACTCAAAGTCTGGCAATGCACCCTGGAGATTCCTGCATTTCAGCTCAGAGTCTGTACTTGTTCTAATCGTCAGAAAATGATTGAAATGAAATGTTACTATTCTCACATCAACAAAAACATGGTAAGAAAGCACTAGCTGTATGAGCGACGCCATCTGAAACAATAGGAATACCTTCATCTCCCAGCCGGACCACAGACACTAAAATCTACACGGGTCCCACTGTCTGACTTTTCTCTGTGTTCACAAGGCCAGACTGACAGTTTGGTCTGAACCGAGACTCACCCTAGCCACATTCTGTCAGGACACCAGAGTGGTTGTGCAGGTCTCTCCTGCCCTTTTGGACTGGCCTCCACAATGACTCTGGCTGCGTCTCAAATCACACCCTATTTGTGACAGCACTTCTTTGGACCAAAAGCTCCATTTGAGATAAATCTTGTTGTTGTAAGATATGGGCTTTGTCTCAACAACACTCTTAAAAGATTCCTATCCTCTTCTCGTTTCTTTCTTTCAACACCACTGACTGATATAATTTTACTGTATCGCTGCCACCTGGCATGTCCTACTACGTCAGCGATGGAGAAAAGGACACAGTTGGTTAAAAATGATTGAGACACTGCCGGAGACACTGCCATGGGCCCGTTAAGATATATATTTTTTAAATGATTTTTGTGCAATTTCTCTGTTGCCATAGTAATCTACAATGAGCATTTGGCTGCTCAGTGGGCAATCGGCCGGCACCCCTACCAACATGGGCCGGCCCGGCTTTCTGATTGGCTGAGCGGAGGTCGTTCAAATTCACATTGAAAGTAAAATGCTCAGAGAGACCCGCCCCGACTCTCTATCGTTAAATCAGCCAAGAGAGCACTTTCTAAATTGTCACCTCACTCAAAACATCCTATTCGTTGGATGGCTAAATTGAATTGGTCAAACAGTAAAGTGCATTGTCCTCATGATTCCTGTAATGAAAGTGTCTGTTTTGCTCCTGTATCTGTTTGGTTGGGGCCTGCTGCTGTGACGAGTGAGCCACTCTCCCCTCCAACCCATGCGCTCCAAAGGTCAATGCAGTCTGATCACACACACCATTTCAAAATTACAATTGTAGGGGAAAACATCGTTCTGGAAGCTTCGTCCCAGTGTCTCTGTTGAAGATGAGCGTCTAAGCTTTCTGTAGGTTGCATTTATATTTCTCAACTCTCAATATTCAGCTCAACAACAACTATTTTACAACCAAGATATTTGAGATGGCTTTGAAATAGGGAGCGGCACGACCATTGCGAGGGCATAGGCCGATAGGTAGCCTACAACTGCAAAACATTTTTATAAAATCACATTTACTGTTGGATGAATACATGGCTACAAGCAGTGAGCATTATATTAATAGTTAGCGATCTAGTCCATGTGTTTTGAGTTTCCACTTCCTCAGGTGTTAATCCACATATTAATTAGCCTATGAAATTAGTGGACATAAATATGTAATTCATCTCTATTTTTACAGTAAAATATAGCAATTATGGTCTTATTGTCAACCCAAACACATATGACAGGCACTGATTTGCATTATAAACTGGGTGGTTTGAGCCCTGAATTCAGATTGGCTGAAAGCCATCTTATTTCAGAAAATAGTTTTACTGGTCTAATTACGTTGGTAACCAGTTTATAATAGCAATAAGGCTCCTCGGGGGTTTGTGATATATGGTCAATATACCACGGCTAAGGGCTGTGTCCAGGCACTCCGCGTTGCGTCGTGCATGGGAACAACCCTTAGCAGTGGTATACTGGCCATATACCACACCTCCTCAGGCCTTTTTGCTTAAATATAGCTTTTATAAACGTGGCTTAAAAGACGCACTCTGGGATCTTAAACACAACAAATTTGTAACATATTGCACAAATTGAATTTGTAACATCACACGAATTGCGGAATTCGTATCGTATCACAAAATGGATGACGTAGCGCACAGAAAAATGTAAGAGTTGACGGTGTGCACAGTGATGTGGGCTGGTGTGGATAAACTGCCAAGGCCGAATTCTTGTCCCAGTCTGTCCCTGGTATGTAGGGCCGGCCCAGCCCCTGACATGACTCTTAAGACACTGTATGCAAGGATTATTTTGTTTCTAGGAATGCTGAATTATCTGTGTTGCTCTCAACAACCCCCATTCTGTCCCACCTCTGCGAAGCATTGGCGCTGTTGTGATTTGATTGGAAGTTCACTTTTAGTGTCTCTGCCATTGATCAACAACTCATATTTTGAATACAAACAGGTCATAGGGTTAAAAGAGGGTCTTAGATTCATTGTTTTTTTTTGTTCCTGTCCTGCTTTGGCGAGGCACCTACCATGGACTTCTTGGGGCATGGTCTTCTAGGCCACGACTTCACCCTCTCTCCCTCCCTCTCTGATCATGACTAGATTATGAATACTGCCGTTTAGCTCATGGAGTCAGATAATATGCATTCTAATAGACTTTGTTTGGCATACTCTTATTATGTGTCGCAGGTCTAAGAATATATCACAAAAACATTACCCAGCAACACTCTCGGGAAAGCTGTCAGAACCTACAGCTCATTAGTAGGATGGGAGTGACAGGGAGATGCAGGAGGATGGATGAGAGAGAGAGAGAGAGAGAGAGAGAGAGAGAGAGAGAGAGGGAGAGAGAGAGGGAGAGAGAGATAGAGAGATAAATAATGTGGGAAAGGAAGAGTGTGGGAAAGGAAGGGGAAAACTTGGAAAGAAAATTAGAGTAAGGGAGAGCAAAGGAAGGGAGGCAGAGACTTGTCTTGGACTGTCTGTGACGTTAGTGACTGGACCACAGCACTGGGCAACAGCATAAAGCCATCATCACATTGTACAATGGATTAGCGTCTTCTAAACTGAGGCAAGTTCTGTTATTCACTAAGCCTGTGAAATTAGCTGGTCTTCTCATCATAATTATCCCTAGTCTGATCTCATCAGTCTGATGACTCCTTCTGTACAGACTCTCCCATTCCTCCATCTCCCTCGCTCTCCTACTCCCTCTTGGCATCCCTTCCCTCTCTCCCACAATCTTTCTTTCCACTTTTTCATTTCCTAATGTTTCCTCTTTAACCTACACTCTCTTTTCCCTCTCTGCCTTTTCCGATAACTGCAGGCTTTTGCACCATCCCATCTATAATGCAACTGATTCAGCTCATCAACAAAACCTTGTTGCGTTGCATAACGTGTGTTAGAGCTAGGCTTGAACAAAAGCCTTTCCACAATTGCGTTCTCCTGGAACAGGGTTAAATAACAGTTTTAACAGAAGTAGACATAGAAAGTGGGGAATAACCAGAGAACATTAAGTACAACTCTGGGAATAGACTGCCAGAGGTAGCAGTTTGCTGCTGCAATTACTCTGAACCAGGGGAATGTCTGTTTCCACTGTGAATAAATAGGTAATTATTTTGGGCTGATTTCCATTTCAGAGGGGAACGCTGTTTCATGATTTACTGTTTACCAAACCAAGCACGTTCCGCAGGGTTACTGTGCGGAGCGCTGCCATCTAGCTAACACACATTGGCAGGCTGCTGTGAAGAGTCCTCATATGAGAGGGGCACAGAGGATCATGTGGCTACCTGATCCACCCAGAGGACAGAGAGGGGGAAGGAAGGAAATAGGGAATAGTAACAGGAGAGGATACCGGGAAGAGAGGGAAAGGTAGAGAAGAGAGTGGTGGGGGTGAGGAGAGAGAGAGAGAAAAGAGAGAGAAGAGGAGCGAGGTAATGAGAAGAGACAGATGGGAGGAAAGAAAACAAGGATAAAACAGAGAAGGGCACAAAGGAACGGGAGGAAAGGATGAGGATAGAAGAGGGGGTAGAGCAGAAAAAGAGGGATAAAAAAAGGGGGAGAGGGAGGTGGTGATGACAGTGGTGGGTAGGGGACGCTTTAACCTTTATAAATGTTGGGAAGCATCTTGCGCAATCACTCTAAAACGCACCCAGGCAAAAATGTACGGGTGGAAAAAAAAAGAGAAGCACACACTGTTTCTGGTCATAATTCTACAGCCGCCTTTAGAGAAAGCGAGAGAGCGAGAGAAAGAGAGCGAGCGGGAGAGGCACAGACAGACAGAAAGGAAGAGATTGAGAAAAGGAAAGATACTGGCGCGATAGGACGCCGAGAGAAACACGGCTACATGGCACACCAGGCTCCCGCATCGATCTGCCTCTCTACACCTGGCACAAACCCAAACTATCCCCTATAATACTGAATAGACACACACACACACACACACACACACACACACACACACACACACACACACACACACACGCGCACAATCAATGATCCTGTGCAGGCCTCCATTACACCTCTGTGCCCCCTGTGTAGAAGCCAGCTGAGCTGCTAATGGAGCCAGCGATGACTGCTGAAGCCTTTTGTCCTGCTGAGCACAGTAGACAGCAACAAGCATTACCCAGGGTCACAGGATGTCTGCTCTGGTGTGCTCAGATAGGTTAGAGTACAGATTATAGGGCACATTAAGCCATAGAGCCCATCAGATTAAACTAAATACGGCACAAAAAGCATTGTCAATATTTTAACACTTACAGTACCTTCAGAGAGTATTCCCAACCCTTTGCTTTTTCCACATTTTGATGTGTTATGCAGTAGGATTCAAATGGATTTATTTTGCTTTTTTTTTTGTCAACGATCTACACAAAATACTCCTAATGTCAAAATGGAAAACTAACATTTGTAAAAATATATATATATTAAAAAAAAACTATATGAAAAATAAAACACTAATATATCTTGATTGGATGAGTAATCAACACCCTGAGTCAGAATTAGAATCACCTTTGGCAGTGATTACAGCTGAGTCATTCTGGGTAAGTCTAAGAGTTTTGCACACCTGGAGTGTACAATATTTGCACATTATTCTTTTTTAAATTCTTCAAGCTCTGTCAAGTTGGTTGTTGATCATTGCTAAACAGCCATTTTTAAGTCTTGCCATAGATTTTCAAGCCAATTTAAGTCAAAACTGTAACTAGGCCACTCAGGAACATTCAATGTGGTATTGGTAAGCATATTTGGCCTTGTGTTTTAGGTTATTGTCCTGCTGAAATGTGAATTTGTCTCCCAGTGTCTAGTGGAAAGCAGACGGAACAAGGTTTTCCTCTAGGATTTTGCCTGTGCTTAGATCTATTCCGTTTCTTTTTATCATAAAAAACTTCCTAGTCCTTGACGATGACAAGTATAATGCATAACATGATGTAGCCACCACCATGCTTAAAAATATGAAGAGTGGTACACTCTTGTGATGTGATGTGATGGATTTGCCCCAAACATAACACTGTATTCAGTTCATTTCTTTGCCACATCTTTGCCATTTTACTTTAGTGCCTTATTGGAAACAGGATGCATGTTTTGGAACATTTCTATTCTGTACAGGCATCCTTCCATTCACTCTGTAATTTAGGTTAGTATTGTGGAGTCATTACAATGTTGTTGATCCATCCTCAGTCTTCTCCAAGCATAGGCAATACACTGTAACTGTTTTAAAGTCACCATTAGCCGCATGCTGAAATCCCTAAGCGGTTTCCTTCCTCTCTGGCAACTGAGTTAGGAAGGACGCCTGTATCTTTGTAGTGACTGGGTGTATTCATACACCATCCAAAGTGTAACTAATAACTTCACAATACTACCAATAGCTTCCCTTCTTTGTGAGGCATTGGAAAACCTCCCTGGTCTTTGTGGTTGAATCTGTGTTTGAAATTCACTGATCGACTGAGGGACCTTACAGGAAATTGTATGTGTGGGGTAGAAAGATGAGGTAGTCATTAAAAAAAATCATGGTAAACACTATTATTGCACACAGAGTGAGTCCATATGACTTGTTAAGCAAATGTATACTTCTCAATGTATTTAGGCTTGCCATAACAAAGGGGTTAAATAAAATGGGACTAATACAAAAATGTGCCTGCTTGCTACAGTATGCGATATTCAGATCGAAACATCTACCAGTAAGGCTCTGGGCCAAATTCTGACTGATACGCTTACCTGCTGCTAAACTGTGAAATTGTATTACAGGAATTGTGCTATGTAACCCTGTAGGGGATGAATAGACATGCAGAACAGGCGCAGAACAGCTGGTAAACATGAGCAGGAACAGCAAATGTATTGAGCCATCTGTCAGAACACTGGAATCACAACACATGTACAGCCCCATGCTGCACACATACAACACTACAGTAATAATGGCCCAGGCTTTGGAAAACATTGTAAGAATGTTAGGCATCCTCCATGTATCTCATTTAGAACAATCATGGTAAGATAGCCTCAGAGTTGAACATTTTATAATCCTACCATAAAAAAAATAACTTTGGCTTCTCAAACAGTATATCCTTTGACTTACTTTTTTACTAAAGTAAAATGTACAGAGAACAAAAATATAAATGCGATAGGCAACAATTTCAAAGATTTTACTGAGTTCCAGTTTTAATAATTTAATTTTAAAGTAATTTTAAATTTTGTTTGTTGTTTTTTTACCCCGCTTTCTCCCGAATTTCGTGGTGTCCAATTGGTAGTTATAGTCGTCTCATCGCTGCAACTCTCATACGGACTCGGGAGATGCGAAGGTGGAGAGCCATGTGGCCTCCGAAACACAACCCAACCAAGCCGCACTGCTTCTTGACACAATGCCCACTTAACCCGGAAGCCAGCCGCACAAATGTGTCGGAGGAAACACCGTGCACCTGGCGACCGTGTCAGCGTGCAATGCGCCCAGCTCGCCACAGGAGTTGCTAGTGCGCGATGGGACAAGGACATCCCTGCCGGCCAAACCCTCCCCTAACCTGGACGACGCTGGGCCAATTGTACGCCGCCACATGGGTCGACAGAGCCTGGGCTCGAACCCAAAATCTCTAGTGGCACAGCTAGCACTGTGATGCAGTACCTTAGACCACTGCGCCACTCGGACGGCAAGTTGCTGGATATTGGCGAGAACTGGAACACACTGTCGTACACGTTGATCCAGAGCATCCCAAACAGTCTCAATGGGTGACATGTCTGGTGAGGACATTTTCAGCTTTCAGGAATTGTGTACAGATCCTTGCGACATGGGGCAGTGCATTTTAATGCTGAAACATTAAAAGGTGATGGCGGCGGATGAATGACACCACAATGGGTGTCTCTTCACGGTATCCCTGTGCTTTCAAATTGTCATCGATAAAATGCAATTATGTTCGTTGTCCCTTGCTTATGCTGCCCTTACCATAACCCCACCGCCACCATGGGGCACTCTGTTCACAACGTTGACGTCAGGAAACCGCTCGCCCACACTGTCTGCCATCTGCCCAGTACAGTTGAAACTGGGATTCATTATTGAAGAGCACACTTCTCCAGCGTGCCAGCGGCCATCGAAGGTGAGTATTTGCCCATTGAAGTTGGTTACGAAAACACACTGCAGTCGGGTCAAGACCCTGGAGCGGACGACAAGCACGCAGATGAGCTTCACTAAGACAGTTTGACAATTTGTGCAGAAATTCTTCAGCTGTGCAAACCCACAGTTTCATCAGCTGTCCAGGCGGCTGGTCTCAGACGATCCTGCCGATGAAGAAGCCGGATGTGGGGGTCCTGGGTTGGGCGGTAGCGATCATGAAATGTTGTCAGCTGGTGATTGTCAAACAAATAACTGCCGGGCTCACGGTAATTGACAATTAATTCAAATAAACACTTCTACGCATAGCCGTCAAGCCACTGATGTAGACCTTTGGAACATCGACATTTTAAAAAAGTTTAATAAATCCATTTAATATAGCCTACACCATCACAACAAATCCATTATTTATTTTAGACAGGTCTAAAGAAATATGAAGAAAATGTAGTCTATTTAAGAAGAACAGAATAGCATACTCTGAGTTGTCCTTATGTTAGGCCCTGATATGGCTATGCCATAGGGCTGTGGGCTACACTAGTTCATTGAGCAGACAAGATTTACTAAGAATTACGTTACATTATTTTATAGTGTGAAGAATACAATTGAATATAGCTGAATAAAATAGAAAAGGATGTTTTCTCAAAACGATTTCTGAGGTAGTGCGCACATGCGGCTATTCTGTGTTGAGCAGTTAACAAAGAAACAGGTCCTCCTATATGCTTAATTTAGAGTTATTTATGCAACTTTAGATGTGATACAAACATTGGGCTATATGTTTTGATTCGTAATACATTCTAAGGCTGCATGATGCGTCTAGGATTGATTTGAAAAGTTGCATGAAAGGCATGAGCTCGGCGTTGTTTCTTGCACAGGCTGCACACACTCCATCAATCTCTCATTCACAATTTGACAAGCACTTGATAATGCCTCAAATTTCAACCCCTAACGTGGCTGTAATGCCCCCCCAAAAAAATCCCTCCTCCCGGCTGAGTATTCTGAAGCACCTCTCACTCACATGGCTCTCTCAGATATCTCAATTCTTATTAGCAAATTTCCGTCACGTGATCGTGTTCTCGTCACAGGCATCTATCTCTCCTCCAAAGTAGGCTACAAGTGAAGACCGACACATCCGAGACACAACTGCAGGGCGTCCTTCTTATCGAATTCTGAGGTGCATATTGAAGATGTTAGAAGAACTGTCGACATTTACTTTTCATCAGCCAACAAGATGAGTAGTCCTAATTTAGTACAAAAGTGTACCTATTCTATTGATCAATTTGTCCTTCTGTCCGAGAAATAAATATTCCAAACATAGTCTGGGACAGTTGTGGGATGCGATAGATCCCAAACTGATACAACCACTCACATCAAAAAATATTTTAAAAGCAATGAGGATGATGCAACAGATCAAAACATTTAGCTTAAAATGTTGATAAACTATTAGGCTATATCTCACATTATAAGCCCAGCAATGCGCACACGGCAGTAGGCTATCAGAGCGAATGTTCCAAAATGCAATCAATTAGTGCGAAAACACCATTCTCAAAAGTGACCCCAAATGCGATTATGCATGTAATGCCTTATTATAAAGGTGCCTTTTTATGGTGAAAATGACCTTCCCCAAACTTGAAACTCATGTGCCTCCTATTTATACCTGTTAGGCTCTACACCGGTTGCAAAGCGGATTCATGTGCTTAATTTTAAGAAGTTATTTGGCCACTTTAGTTGTGATACAAACCTTATCAAAACATATAGGCCTATGGGCTAGGCTAAGTTGTTTTCATGCAGGCCAGGTAGGCTACACTCCTGTAATGTGAAGCAATGTGCTTAATATTCGTAAAGTTGATAAATAAATATCGTAGGCCAAGCCAATATAAAGCTGACGGGATCCTCCTCTTTTTAAAAACTCCGTTCTCAGGCAATTGCATAGCCTATAGAAATGTGGCGCATCATGCGCTCATGGGCTCTCATGAAGTGTTCGATTTGATTTTTTGACTACATTTGTATTGATGTCAGAATGATTAGAGGGACAATAGAGTGCTGAGTACCAGGCAGTTAGCAAGTTTGGTGGGCTACTAATGACCATCAGCAGCATCAGAGCTTGGAGAAGCCTAGTTACCGTGACTAAACGGTCACATGGAATCTGACTGTGGTCATAACTTGTGGCTGCCGGTGTTGTGGTGATATGGTCACTGTAACAGCCCTCGGCCGGCGTGGTAATACGTGGTCTGCGGTTGTCAGGCCGGTTGGACGTACTGCCAAATTCTCTAAAACGATTTTGGAGGCGGCTTATGGTAAATAAATTAACATTAAATTCTCTGGAAACAAATCTAAATTGTATTTGTCACATGCGCCGAATACAACACGTGTAGACCTTACAGTGAAATTACGAGCCCCTAACCAACAGTGCAGTTTCCAAATATACGGATAAGAATGAGATAAAAGTAACAAGTACTTAAAGAGCAGCAGTAAAACAATAACAATCTATACAATCTATGCCGGTACAGAGTCAATGTGTGGGGGCACTGGTTAGTTGAGGTAGTATGTACATGTAGGTAGAGTTAATTAAAGTGACTATGCATAGATGACAACATAGAGTGGCAGTGATGTGGAGAGGGGGCAATGCAAATAGTTTGGGTAGCCATTTGACTAGATGTTCAGAAGTCTTATGGTTTGGGGGTAGAAGCTGTTAAGAAGCCACTTGGACCTAGACTTGGCGTTCCGGTACCGCTTGCTGTGTGGTAGCAGAGAGAACAGTCTATGACTAGGGTGGCTGGAGTCTTTGACAATTTGTAGGGCCTTCCTCTGACACCGCCTGGTATAGAGGTTCTGGATGGCAGGAAGCTTGGCCCCAGTGATGTACTGGGCCGTTTGCACTACCCTCTGTCGTGCCTTGCGGTCGGAGGCTGAGCAGTTGCCATACCAGGCAGTGATGCAACCATGCTCTCGATGGTGCAGCTGTAGAACCTTTTGAGGATCATGCCAAATCTTTTCAGTTTCCTGAAGGGGAATAGGTTCTGTCGTGCCCTCTTCACAACTGCCATGGTGTGCTTGGACCATGTGATGTTCCTTGGTGATGTGGACACCAAGGAACTTGAAGCGCTCAACCTACTCCACTGCAGCCCCATCGAGGGGGTGTGCTTGGTCCTCTTTTTCCTGTAGTCCACAATCATCTCTTTTGTCTTGATCACGTTGAGGGAGTGGTTGTTGTCCTGGAACCACACGGCCAGGTCTCTGACCTCCTCCCTCAAGGCTGTTTCGTTGTTGTCGGTGATCAGGCCTACCACTGTTGTGTCATCTGCAAATTTAATGATGGTGTTGGAGTCATGCCTGACTGTGCAGTCATGAGTGAACAGGGAGTACAGGAGGGGGCTGAGCACGCAACCCTGAGGGGCCCCTGTGTTGAGGATCAGCGTGGTGGATGGGTTGTTACCTACCCTTACCACCTGGGGGCGGCCCGTCAGGAAGTCCAGGATCCAGTTGCAGAGGGAGGTGTTTAGTCCCTGGGTCCTTAGCTTATTGATGAGCTTTGAGGGCACTATGGTGTTGAACGCTGAGCTGTAGTCAATGAATAGCATTCTCACATTAGGTGTTTATTTTGTCCAGGTGGGAAAGGGTGGATTGCAATAGAGACCGCATCATCTGTGGATCTGTTTTGGTGGTATGCAAATTGGAGTGGGTATAGGGTTTCTGGGACGATGGTGTTGATGTGAGCCATGACCAGCCTTTCAAAGCACTTCATGGCTACAGACATGAGTTCCGGGTTAGAGTCCCACTCCTTGAAAGTGGTAGCTCTACCCTTTAGCTCAGTGCGGATGCTGCCTGTAATCCATGGCTTCTGGTTGGATTTGGACGATGTTATCGATGCACTTATTGATGAAGTCAATGACAGATGTGGTGTACTCCTCAATGCCATTGGAGGAATCCCGGAACATATTCCAGTCTGTGCTAGCAAAACAGTCCTGTAGTTTATCATCTGCTTCATCTGACCACTTTTTTATTGATCTAGTTACTGGTGCTTCCTGCTTTAATTTTTGCTTGTAAGCAGGAATCAGTAGGTTGGAATTATGGGCAGATTTGCCAAATGGAGGGCGAGGGAGAGCTTTGTATGCATCTCTGTGTGTGGAGTATAGGTGGTCCAGAGTTATTTTCCCTCTGGTTGCACATTTAACATGCTGATAGAAATTTGGTAAAACTGATTTAAGTTTCCCTGCATTAAAGTCCCCGGCTTCTAGGAGCGCCTCCCCTGGGTGAGTGTTTTCTTGTTTGCATAGGGTGGAATACAGCTCATTCAATGCTATCTTAGTGCCAGCCTCTGACTGTGGTGGTATGTAAACTGCTAAAAAGAATACAGATGAAAACTCTTGGTAGGTAGTGTGGTCTACAGATTATCATGAGAAACTCTACCTCAGGCGAGGAATAGCTCGAGACTTCCTTAGATATCGTGCACCAGCTGTTGTTTACAAAAATACATAGACCGCCGCCCCTTGTCTTACCAGACGCTGCTTTTTTATCCTGCCGGTACATCGTATAATCAGCCAGCTGTATGTTGATATTGTCGTCATTCAGCCACTACTCCGTGAAGCATACGATTTTACCGTTTTTAATCTCCCGTTGGTAGTTTCATCTTCCCAGTAACTCGCCCATTTTATTGTCCAAAGGTAGCATGTTTGCTAGCAGAATTGAAGGTAGTGAGGGTTTATTCGATCGCCTCCAACTTCTCAGAAGGCAGCCCGCTCTCCGGCCTCTCTTCCTCCTCTTCACACAGATCACTGGGGTCGGGGCCTGTTCCCGAGGGAGCCGTAAATCCTCCGCCTCGTGAAAGAAGAAAAAGGATTCTGCTAGTCCGTGGTGAGTAATCGCAGTCCTGATGTCTAGAAGTTATTTCCGGTCATAAGAGACGGTAGCGGCAACATTATGTACAAAAAGAGTAAAAAAAATAAGTTACAAACAACGCAGATAAACGAACAAAAAAACACAACTAGTTAGGGGCACGTAAAACGTCTGCCTTCTGCTCCGGCGCCATCTTAAAGCTCTGGTGGACATTCCTCCAGTCAGTATGCCAATTGCACATTTGAGACATCCTAATAGTTTATAGGTCAAACCGTTCAGACGCTACAGACATTTTTGTTAGAATAATGTTTTTGGGGGATGTCTCATGGTCTGACAAACAGAAGGCAGACATAAGCGGATGCGGTGGATTGAGACGAAGCCCATGCAATATATCTCTAGCTTAAACTGATGGATTTTGATGGGGATTTTTGTTATTATGTTACTTTGAACGACGCGCATTTTATTTATTTGCATTATTTCAAGAAATTATCAAAAGTTTGACAACTCTGTTTGTAAGCTTTTAAATCATGTAAATCTCAACTGTTTATCTTTTCCAGTGAAGACATGGATGTCTCATGGTATGGTGAGGTATGCAAAATAGGTAAACTTTGAGCACCTTTAGCTCTTGAATAATTTGTAATTCAGGTCCAAAAAGTCCCTTTCTGACCACTTCTACAATGGGCAAATATGTATGGAAGGTTTCGTTCCAATCAAAAGGAGTGCTGTCAAAGTGATTGAACAAAAACATTGTAAGAACATTAGACATCCTAGGGGTAACTTGTTTATACTGAAACAGTAATAATATATGTAGCTTTGCAAACATTGTAAGAACGCTAGAGCTCATTGGGGGTTAGTGGTTTCCAGATAAAGCATTATTAGCGCTTAGGTGGGCCATGTGGTGGAGCTAGTAACATCATTAAAATACATCTCCATAAAAGACGTTCTGGGATATCAAATCAATATTGAGCAATCTGCTGATTGGATTACGGTTAACCAAATAAATGTAATTTCCATCTCCCCAGGTCCCTCTGCAGCATCAAATATATATATCAGTCCCTGGTGTGTGTGTGTGTGTGTGTGTGTGTGTGTGTGTGTGTGTGTGTTTTTTCTCACCTTTCTTTCTGTGTTCCAATGTCTATAATAAACTTACCAGGGAAATAGATTTGGTCTATTGTTCAGAATACTGAAACACAAGCAGTGGCTGCTAAAGCCAAGCAATTCTGTTTGTACTCTTTCAACCTTTTCCAATGCTGTAAACGTTCATGATTCTGTGAGCTGGAGAGGAGAGTGTCAGCTCTAGGCCTACAGAGGCAGTAATGTATTGTCACTGGAGCAAAGTGTTTCACATAAAGCCTGACATTATGACTCACATTCAGCTTAGGTATGATATAACCCAGGCGTCTGAATAGGCCGAGTTGGGCTCCAAAATATACAGATTCGTTTTGAAGAGTCACTTCAATCTTTCTGTGTGGGAGAGATTCAAATGAGGCATGTGTCGTGAGGAGCTTGATTTGTAAGCCAGCGAATTGAATCTAGACAACACAGATATGTGGGACACATTGGCAAACTGAAAAGAGGGAACAGAGACACACAGGGAAACACACAGAACTCAAACAGCCCTACAGTATGCACTTTCACACAAACACACACCTTTTCAGTGATGATCCGATCCACACACTGTTTTCCTGTCAGTGGCAGGTTGCACGTGTCCAGAATTTTGTGTTTTCCTCCCTGACAAAGATAAAGGGAAAGAGAAAAGTGGAGAGAGAACGAGACAGAACAGTTTATGTCAAACAACCACCCAGTTTAACTGGTCACTACGGCTACACCCCTGCGTCTGTCCAACAAGAACTGTCGTAGTCTGTTTCTACTGTACCATACTATTCACTATGACAGTTATCAGGGCTTTCGATATAATGTGTGGTAAGCGTCTTCACTGTCCACAGAAAAGCACCTGTGTGTGTGTGTGTGTGTGTGTGTGCGTGGAGGAAGGGCAGCTGGGCTCTCGTTATTCTCTGCCCTAGGGGTGTGTGATCCTGCTGACCCTCCCTTTCACCCCCTACACAAACATATGTTTGTTTTACTATCCTTGTGGGGACCAAACAATTGATTCCCATTCAAAATCCTGTTTTGTAACCCTAATTGTAACCCTAACCCTTAACCTAACCCCTAAGCCTAAAATAGCCTTTTTTTTTTCTTCTTGTGGGGGCCGATGTCACGTCCCCACTTTTCTGAATTTTCCTTGTTTTACTATCCTTGGTGGGAGACACACAAACAGGTTGCTCGTGATGAGCAGAGTGGGGGACCATGATAAATAAGACCTTTGCAGCGGTCAACAGGTATCAGTAAACATCTCCATGTCCCTATTCACATCCACCTGCTCCGCCATCTGGACTGGGCTACAAGTACTCCCATTACAGTTGATAGGTCTGGAAAGCCACGGCCATAAATACTCCCATTACAGATCATCTATCAATTGTGACAGGTAGCCTAGCGGTTAAGAGAGTTGGTTCAGTAACCGAAAGGTCGCCGATTCAAATCCCCGAGCCGACTAGGTGAAAAAAAAATAGTGTCTGCTAAATTACTCAAATGTAAATCATAAGCCTGGACAAGTAGGGCTACAAATATTCCCATTACAGAGGCTTTTTTTGTGTGCATTTTACTGCCATGATCAGGTGGGTACTACAGTATGTATTGGTAATGGATGGGAGTATTAGTCCATATAAGCACCAAGCAGCCTATGAGGAGCTCTGGGACTATTAGAGGCATCACTGAATCATTAGTTGATCCATTACTGGAATCAGAAGTGCATCAACGGGACTGACTCATCACCCTCAGAGAGTGGAACAAGACATTATAGATGGAAGCTGCTGGAGGAATCCCCTTCATTAAACTCTGCTCTCTAAACCACTTCACAGAATATATTTAGTAAAAAGGCAGCCAAGGAGAGCAGTATATGCATTAGCACATATCTGATGTGTAAAATATAGCTGATCTGGAGTCACACATAGACACATCTGGAACTGGGTGGCCTTGGATTGGCATGCGCACACACACACACACACACACACACACACACACACACACACACACACACACACACACACACACACACACACACACACACACACACACACACACACACACACACACACACACACACACACACACACACACACACACACACACACACACACACACACACACACACACTCTCTCTCTAACCTTAGCTGAGTGCTCCATGGTGACGACCACCTTGGTTCCAGCGCTGGCCACCAGATCCATGGCTCCACCCATTCCCTTCACCATCTTACCCTGAAGGAAAAAAAACAAAACAATACAGTAAACAGTACAGCTCAGGGGAACGTAAGTAGCGTATCTT